>NW_024529044.1:2846530-3352096 GCF_017590135.1 Pyrgilauda ruficollis | reverse complement strand
CCCGGCCGCCCTGACGGCACTGCCCGGCCCCCTCACCTCAGCCGCGGCTCTCGGCACTGCCCCAGCCCCTCACCTTCAGCCGCGGCTCTCGGCACTGGACCAGCCCCTCGCCTCAGCCCCGGCTCATGGCACTGGCCGCTCCTGCCCGCGCCGGGCGGCGGCAGCGGCGGGGAGGCGGCGGCGCCGCCAATCCGGGCCCCGCGGGGGGACGGGCCTGCCCGACCCCTGGCAGCCGGAGCGGCCCTGTCCGTCCCTCGGGCGCAGCCGGTGTTCCAGCGGCCGGTGGTGGTGACGCTCGGAACGGCCCCCGCGGGAGGAGCCGCTCGGGCCCGCGGCCGGCGCGGGTGCGGAGCTCCGGCCGCTCCCGGTTATTATCGGTGCGGGCCGCCCCGATAACCCGCCGGTTCCAGGAACGCGGCGCTCGGTGCGGGTTTGTGTCACGGGCTCGGTGCGGGGATCGCCGCTGACATCTCTGAGGGAGCGGCTGCGGCAGGAAGCGTGTGCGCGACCGGGCACAGAGAAGCTGGTTGGTATCTGAACGGTGCAGAAATGGCCAGAAATTATCGGCTCCCTAACCGAGCAGGCACTTATCCCAGGAAACCTGTCCTGGCAGAGGTCATTTTATTTACCCTTCATATTTCCCAATTTGCAGCAGACAGAGAAAAAAATTAATTCTCTGTGTCAAAAGGTTGTTTTCTCAATAATGGTCTTATGCAACAAATTACAGCCTTGGTACTGCTTTTACCCTTTACTTAATTGCTCTTGCCTTTGAAGGCAGTTAATGATGACATTACAGCATTACACCGGGTCAGGCTGATGCTGGCCCAGGTTTCTTTAGTCAACCCTTGGGTTAATTTGGCTGTACCAATTATCTTCTCTTTAATAATTTCAGTTTGAATTAAAATATAAAGAATCCTGCAAGATCTTTCAGACTCTTCATTTCATACCAGCCTTTAAATTGATGATACTTTATGAGATGGTGGGACAAATTTATTTACTAACTAACATTTAGTGGGATATGTGAGCAGAATTCAAATTATTCCAAACTAGCCATTATGAAGAGTCAAATATAAATTATTAATTTTCAAACAGTTTCCTATGTTACCTGCAGCTGTAGCTGTGCTGAGGTCAGGGGTGCTGTTGCACCAGGCATTATACACATGGTACATAGCAGGGGTTGCAGTCTAGGTCAGAGGTAGGTGCAGGTAGCACTCAGACTGCTTCTCTCATTAAATGGCAGCAATAGTTCAGTGCTTGTGGAAGTGAATTATTCACAGGCATCTCTGAGTTCTGTTTTTAAAAGTAGGATTCCTGCATGTAATGGAAAACCAGAGTTACTGAGAGCAGCCAGCACCTGCCAAAATCTGCTTCAGTGAGGAGTGGCCTGAGCTCACCAAATGGATGGTCAGAGCCTTCAAGCTGTTGGATGTCCAAGCACTAAACTCAGCAGTTTTAAGGGTCACAGCTGAAGGAACTGAAGGAACCCAGCAAAAGACTGCACTGTGTGAGTGTCACTGCAGAACCTCAATTTAGTCTTAATTTTTTTAATGAAAAAGATAACACTCTATTTGAAATACAGATACATGTATTCATCTCAGACACTGTTCATGGCTGTCCTGGTATATAGGAAGACCTTTGAATCTTTATACAAAGCTGATGTTAATGTTTCCAGAGTCTGGAGATAAGATAATGGTTGTTTCCTTAACAACAGGTTTTCCCTGCAGGAGCAGACCTACAGCTGAAGCTGTGGCTGATGGGTTGGTTTTGGCTGTATTAAACTACAGTCAACTCACTGGAATCTCTGAAGCTTTTTCTGTCCTCTCTTTGCATGTAACTTAGGCAACACATGGACTAAAACTAAAACTCAAGATAAATATTTGTGCACCTGGAGTTGGGTCCTCAACAGAGGCTTCTTCCATAGCATGGTATGTGCTGAGGAAAGGCTGGAGGCAGCCAGTGGGAAAAACTGGGCACAAGCTGTGTCTGACCAGGGTACCACACTCTGGGCTTCATGGGAATCTTCTTCTAAAGGCAAGTCCCAGTCAGGTGGAAGGGGGGCAAAAGGAAAAATCTCAGAATATTTGAATCACTCAGTGCTGTAAGAGTAAATCCTTTTGTTGGATTATTTACCTTCCACCTATCCTGCAAAAAGACAGGAGAATAAAGTAATGCTTATTTATTTTTAATATTTCAGTATCCCATGTATAAGTATACAGTCATTCTGAGAAGCAGCAGCCTGCAGGCTCTAGAAACAGATATCTACAGTCAGGAGCTACTTTTGAAAAGAATTACTTTAATCTTTTGGAATATGTGAGGGAGACATTTAAATACCTTTAAAAGCAGTGCTTGAGCAGGCTGTAAAATAATAGGTAATATTTTTCTATAATGCCCCATCAGAATTTCACAGCTCAGGGCAGTTTAAAGCCTCTACTTTTGTGAGAAAAGAACATTACATGAGCTTGGGGCTCCACATGGTTTTCACAAATCCTGTTACCCTCAGATCCTGGGGAAGACCTGAGAGCTGCAGGACAGCCCTGCTTGAATTTTATGCTGAGAAGCTTTGAGAGGAATGAGGCAGCACTGAGCCTGAACGTGTGAATCTTGGCAAACGCAGGGTTGTGTGTGAGAGCAGCTTTATTGTTGGTTTGTTTGGTTGTTACCAGTGCGACATTAAACGCAACGGAAAGAAGCTTAGCATGGAAAAACCCAAACAAGGCTCCAGCCCACCCAGTGTGCACAGAGCCCAGCGAGGACTGGCAACGCTGGGGCTTCCCAGTGCTTCAGCTGCCTCTGATTGTGGGTATGGAGGGGAGGATGAGCTTCCTGAAAGCCACATTCCTTCCACAGCTCTTGTGGGCCCATCTTCTGCTTGTCAAATGCGTGAGAGTGTTCTCAGCACCTCCCAAATTCTTTCTCTGCCAGTGGCTTCACTGCTGTCTTTGGATCTGAATTGTCTAACTTGCAAATTGCCCATCCTGTCCTCCACCCCATCACTTCTCCCCACACTGATCCCAGCCCCTGGACCTGGCTCCTTGCCGGCACAAAGGGGCCCAGCCTGGGCATACCCTCCCCAGGGAGCTTCCCCACTCAGCTCCCCAAGCCTGACTCCAAATCTGCTACTCTGTTTCTAAAATCCCCCTGGGAACTGCAGAACTTCTGAGCTCTTGTTGCTTCCAGTGCTAAAGCACATTATTCTGGGTTTGGGGGTTTTTTTTATTGCTGCTTCATTTTTAAAGCTGAGCTGAGGATAGATCACAAAATCATTAAGGTTGGAAAAGACATCCAAGATTATTGAGTCCAACCTTTGACTGATCATCACCTTGTCAGCTAGACCAGAGCATTCATAACTCCTCAATTACAAAAGCAGGCAGGTCTCAAATCCAGCTGTAAAATAAAATATCCAAAAGAATGGTGGAGAGAAACAACATTTAAAAATTACAGGAATTTAGTCCTCATTTGCCTTTGTGATCTTCCTATTTCCCTCTTTTTTCTTTTTTTTTTTTTTTTTTTAAATTTAAAAATTTTATTTATTTAAGGCTTCTAGACTCCCAAGTATCTGTGGAGAAACAGCCTCATTGCAGCTGCTCACATCAAGTCCTTGCACTCAGAGAAGACACACTGCCAGAGCCAGAGGAGATTCCAGCTTGCACCCGTGTCCAGCACAGCCTCTGGTGGCTGCCAGGAGCTCAGGTGGAGTCACAGGACAGCAAGGTGTGCAGGGGCAGAGCCTGCCAAGGTGTGCTGGTGCTGCCAAGGTGACCCCCAGAGGCAGAGCAGTTCCCAGGGAAGCTGCTTTGCAAGGCAGCCTGGGTCAGGCAGTTTCAGTGCTGGGAATTTGCACTGGTTTCTCTCAGACCTGCAAAACGTTCTGGATGGTTCTCACATGGGTTTGTCTCTCCCTGACACCGAATCCAGACTGGGGAAATGGCCAGAGCACACCTGCAGTGATGCCACCCATCACTGGGGAAGGGGCCAGTCCCTGGGCCACCCAGAATAGCCACGTGCCTGCTGCCAAAGTCACAGCAAGGTTGTACGAGCTGGTGTCTGTATTTCAGTGTACCTGGCAAATGTACAAAACTCTAAAAGCCTGAAATCTGATCTGCACATGGTGGAGAAGTCAATACTCCTCCCTCCACCGAGACCTTGGTGAGGTAGGATATTGTGGCTGAGTGCTGGAGCACTCCAGAGTGCAACTGTGGCAAAATCCAAAGCTGGGGGGAGGCTGAGGGATACAGTGGCACTAAGGCTGCAGGTTGTCCGTGCAGGTATTGCGCCACAAGGCCTTGACAAAAATGTCAGATGCTACAGACAATTTTCTGGTAATCAGGACAAGCAAAGCACAAAATAAACAGTGTGTCCTGACCTTTCAGCTGCCAAATCATTCACCTATTTTAAATCTACAAGTAAATTTAGTTCTGACATTACAGAACAGCTGAAGATAGTTGTTTAAATCAGCCACATACACTGCAAGTTTTCCACATGCACAGGAGCATTAACACCAGGCAGCAGCACCTCCTGCTCCTGCCTGGACTGGTGCTATGGTTCTACACTGATGGGCCTAATTTAAATGGTTAGTTGAGGGAAAAGAGCATTGACTATAGACTAGAAATAAACAGCAGCCTTTAGATCCACAAGTCCAAACCAACTGTCAGGAGATCCATAATGTTTTTTTGGGGGCAGAAGGAGAACATATGGTCAGGCTGTCTCCAGTGATCTTATTGCCCCTTGTTTTCACAGGGAAAGTCAGAGAAATTAATCTGAATTAATAAGACCTGTGACTTGAAAGTTACACATGTGAGTTTTGTTACTCAGAGTTAAAGTGGCCTTCATTTGATTTAGCTTTCTTCATTTTCCAAGTAAAGTACACTAAATCAGATTAATGCCACTTAATTCTGAATATGAATATCTGCATAGGTCTTAATAGAATTTAACTAATCTACTTTAAAATATAATTCAGCTCAGGTTCCCTGAGTGTCCCCTTCAAGGAAAGACATCAATAGACTTAATGGGAATTGTTCCTCGATTGTGCTGGCATGAGATCAAAACATCACTATCATAAAAACAGCCACATCTTGCTTAGATGTCTTTGTTCTGAGAGCATTAACACCTGACCCAGAGCTGAATGTATACCTGCTGAAATGGAATCAGAAATGGCAGCATGGAGTGAGCTCTTAGTTACAAAAGAGGGATAAAACATTGACTTTGGTTTTTCCAGCTGAGATGGAGAACAGGCATAGGTGGTCAGGGTCATTTCCCTGTTCTGAAGGTGTAAACAATATGCATTGTTTTCATAAGGCTGATATAATTTAGGCTGTTGTGTAGTTCTAGACTACACAACATTTCAAACCTGAAAGTTGCTAGAAACTTTATTTACATGAACTTCACTGAGCTGTGAGGACTTGCTGTCTCTGTGACAGTAACTTGGAACCTTCAACTGAGCAGTAGCATCCTCATGGCCCATATCTGAACATCTTCTTTTTCCAACTGAGCTTTGCTGGGTAGGCTGGGCTTAAACAATGAGAACATGAAGGTGCAGTCACACCCTGGAAGAAACAAGAGCTCAGCTTTGAAAGCAAACACAGGATTGGTGTTTTCCCAGGTTAAAGAACTGCCTCTGACAGAGCACTCAGTGCCTGTCCAGTCACACAAAATGACCACAGCCAAGATTCAATCCTTCCCTGCTCTCCCTACACCCAACCACCAGTGGCAGCTCCATCCTGGCCCATTTCTCCAACAGATCAGACCCAGCCTCCAAAGCCAAAAGTTCTCAGTGCCTCCACAACTGGATTCTTGTTCTGGACTTCACATCCTCCTTTAGCACTTTAGGAGGAAGATCTCAGCACACAGATTTATTAAATAACATCCCACTGTGCTAATCATTCAGGTGGCTAAATAAGGAACCTGTGCTCCTTAGGATATCTATTATAGGCAGTGAAAAGGGACAGGTTCCAAACAGGACTCTCAGTGGCAGAGTGGAGAGCAGAGCAGCCTCTTAGGGCAGACATGCCAGGTAGGTGTCTCATGAGGCACTGAGAATATTCTGCTCACCTTCCCTGTGTAATTTTCATGACCTGATCATAATCCAGTCTCCAAACCTGCCCAGGTGCCCTGATCCTTCTGTCCAGCTCCTGCAGCCATTCCCTACTGCCACTTTCTGCAAACAGCATCACACTGAGCAGGGCAGCATCTGGCTCCGTGTGACCTTGGGGTTTTCTCAGAGTGCCATTAAATCTTTCAATTAAACATTGCTCAGTAATCTATCCAGCAATAATTCCTGAGTCAAATTTTCAAGTGCTGATGGATAATGTAGTATGTTTTCCACAAAAATCCAATGAGATATATAAAGGAATCTGATATGTACATGCAGAGTCTGTGCTGGAACAAAAAATAAACTAAACACATCTAAGCTTTTAGAACATCAAATCCAGAATCCAGGCAATATTAAAATCTTCCAGATTTGAGTGAGACTTACCAGTCCATGCTGCCTTCCACTGCATTTAGAGAGAGAATTAGTCTTGATATTCAAAGCCTTCCAAAACCTGCATGTTTCAAAAATAGCGAAATTTATTTCTCTTGAAGTATAGGCTTGTTACAGCTATTTAGGAACCTCTTACTGAAGTCAGATGGATCTTGAACCTCCCCTGGGGATGGTTTAGATGTCAGTGTTCATCCATTAACAGATTGGAAACTGTCCAGGGCAATATTGCAAGAAAATACACCATGCCCAGGCTTTCTTCCGGTTTCTTCCTCTGTTAAACAAGACTCTCTGAGCAGTTCTCTACAAATAAATCCAAGGTTAAATATGATAAATAGGGCAAGGAATGCAGAGAAATTCAAATGGCTATTAGCAATGCATCCTGCTCATTGGTCAAAGGGGTATTTCTCTCCATTGGAAGGGGAGTATGGAGTAAAAGCACTTGGGCAGTGAGAACCTCATCTTGCCCCAATTCCATCACTGATTCCTGCTCCTTGTCACTGACAATAGGTGTGCAAAGGTCCTACTCTTCATCAGCACAATGCCACACGCTGCCTGTGTATCCCAAATTGACAGAGTCAGGCAAATCTTACCAGGCCCAAACAAGATTAATGTTGCCTTTCACTGGATATTCTCTTGCAAAAGAAACAACCAAGTTCTCATACACAGACAGGCAGCTGAAAGAGGAACAGCCATCCTAAGAAGGCAAAAGGGCAAATCTGGAGGAGAAGCTGGTGCATTCAAGGTTTCTGCCAGCTGGAAAATGTAGGCTTGGGAGATGCAGGGAGGAGGGCAGTGCTTGGGGTGACAGGGAGCCCCCAGCTCCTACAGGAGCAGCCTTCTCTCCAAATCATGCAGAACCAGATGAGTCCTAAAAGAATGACCTTGAGAATAAAAAAGTGCTTTTGGTTAGTGCTGGCTAAAATGATTGAAATTGCATACAGAGAAAGAGAATATTGTCTGATTCCTCTGATTTTAGAGGAAACAGAATTTTGTACTTTCTTTGTAAATAAAAGGGCTGCATCAAAGTACCTGAGTGATCAATTTTCCCTGCTATTAGAAACAATCTACTGGGCACAAAACCTTTTAAGTGCTTTGGTCAAAGACGGGACTTAAAAGCTCCATTCATTTCCTCATGGAAAGGCAGCAACTTCATCCCTTTGACTGCAAAGGCACAGATCTTGAAAAGCCAAGGATGCATGAAGGGGACACGTGCTGGGGACATGATGATGCTGACACTCCTCTGCCCTCAGCCTCATCTTTCACTGACAGAAGTACAAAGCAGGTGTAAAGCAGCTCTGTGATTTGTGCTTTCTGAAAAGCACCAAGTGATTTTGGACCAGGGAAATTACTCTAGAAGACACAGCAATGAGGTGCACACAGCCCTCTCCATGTTTGTATGCAATGAAGAAAACACAGATGTGACCTTTGTCAGCAGCCAGTGCACTCATTAGTGTGTCAGAGATAATAACTCTTACGCATGAAAATCTGACCTATATATGCTACAAAAGAGGAAAAAGCAACAATTTACTTAAGTCTCTATTATACTCTTAATGATTATAAGCTGAAAAACTAGACCATAATGCAGGAAACTTGTAATTAAAAAGCATCAATTATCATTTTCTCCTTGCAGGGGACATTAGTCAGGTTTGCTTTCCACCGTCCCCTTGGAAATACAGATAGACATGTAGAGCTGTGTGATTCATTGTGGAACAGTCAGAAAGGAAGCAACTCAGTGGGAAAAGATTAGCTTCAAGAAAAAAAAAAGGAAAAGGAAATGATAGTTAAAGGCACCCCTTTCAGTGTTTCTTGTTTGACAAAGCACAGGTGTGTGTCAGGTTGTTTCTAACAGACCAGCCCTTGCCTCCCTCCAGCCATGACTAAACTGGATTTCTGCAGTGCACACAATGTTCTGAGGCTCCAGGGCTGAGCCAGCTGATACCTTCAGTCATGCTGAACATACCATCCTTCTGCAGAGATCAACTGGTCCCCGAGCTCCCTGGGAGGAATGTGAATTTCCCTGCAGAGGGCTGCAAATTTCCCCTCTGCTGCCTGAAGGTCCCTGACTCTCGGCCAGGGTGAACAGATCATCTGGAGGCTGTTTCAGACTCAGCATTCACAGGTAGAACCAGTTTTTCAACAGTGCCAATGTGTGCTGTAAGCCCATTTAGAGTGGTTCTTGCAGCCCTGAGGAAGTGCCAGAAAATGTGATCCATCACTTTGTGTGCAAGGACTGCACTCACCCTTGGCTTTCTGTGCTTCCAGCTCTGCCATGGATCACACTGCAGAATCACAGCTCACCTCCAGCCACCCCTGAGCTTCTGCCTCCTAACAGCTACTGCAGCTCTCAGCATTCCTAATAAGAATGCTCTTCAAAACTCCTGTTCCTTTAATCAGCATGAGATTGAAGCAAAAATATTTAAAAAACTCAAACAGTAATAAAATCAAACACAAGCTTTGCATTATGGGAGACTGTGAGATTTTCATCATGCTTTAAATAATTCAAAATTATTCAAAAGCAATCTATATTTCCTATTGACAATCTCATGTTAATTTAATAACCTGCATGACTGTAATTTTCATTAATTG
The DNA here is from genome assembly GCF_017590135.1 of Pyrgilauda ruficollis. Lineage (NCBI taxonomy): Eukaryota > Metazoa > Chordata > Aves > Passeriformes > Passeridae > Pyrgilauda > Pyrgilauda ruficollis. The sequence continues at coordinate 3,343,032 of NW_024529044.1, read as the reverse complement.
ACTTACACTCTGACCACATCTTAATAGACTTGACAATTTTTTCTCCTATTACACTCTCACAGCTAAGGAGGGATGCCAAGTTCACCCCTTCCAGCAGTACCATGATTTGGCCCACTTAAGACAAAGCTCTCATCTCTGTCTTATCTTTATCAACTTCTCTGTCCCCTCTGCTCCTGGGACAGACCAGCAGCCGTCCTTGTCACTGCCTTGGAAGCACTTCTCCCCACACAAGGCAGAGAGTTTCCTTAGCTGGTTGGAGCTTGAGCCACCCCAGAAAGCCACACAGTGAGACAGGCTGGGAGGCTGGGAGAGCCCCAGGGAGCTCAGGAGCTTGGCTCAGGTTAATTCCATGAGGACTGCACTCACTCAGGGCTCTGAACAACACAAGTTCTCAGGAAAGACACTTCTGCCCTTGTAGTGCTGTCTCATTGATTTGCAAAGTGAAATTGTGTCAGTCACAGTGGAGACTTGGCCCTGCACGCAGTTAAACAATGAATAAACAACAAGGCAGTGAGCAGGACTTAAAGCCAAGCTCTCCCTATGAACAGCTGACAGTGCTTTGTGGAAACAGGTGATTTCAGCAGCCACAGCTCCTCTGCTAGCACTCAACAGGGCTTGGATTATGCCAGCTGAACAGCAGTGTAAGAGGATGTTTTCTCTGGAAGCACACATTCCCAGGCTGGTGCATCACACAGGCCCCTTGGTGCCTCAGGACTCCACATCCCCACCCAGGACTGACACACAGGGAGCAGCAGAAACCTGGGTCAATGGTGCCACCACCTGCAGTTGGCCTTTTTGTTGACATATTTATTTTCTGTTTCTCCTAATGGTCGCCTGACAATGACAAACACAGGAATGTTTGGGACAAGCCACCTCCACAGTGCTGATTCTGTCACAGCACATTCTCCAGGGCAGCACCAACACCATGAAGTGTGCAGCTGTTAAGGTAAGGACTGATGGGATGTTTCTTCCAAACCTTCCAGAGTCTGGAGGATTTCTCTTCACCAGCCCTGCTCATTCCCCTCTGTCTTTCCTTTCATCTTATTTTAATTTTCTTTCTTCACTGTACTGAGCCTTCGTGCCAAGATCTCCTTTTACCTCCTGAGTAAAACACTAAAACAAAAAGACAACTGCAGAAAAATCAGGGCAGTAACCAGAGGACAATGAACTGTCATACTGGTCACTTCTGGTTTTCATTCAGTGAAAAAAATTGTTACATTTTTTATCATTGCCCCAAAGGAAACCCTGATTTCATCTCCCTCTCCTACACCTTCAGGATTACACAGAAATGTATTGCTGATCTATTCATTTCAGAGGCAGAATCCATCTTTACTATGACTAACAGTTTAGTTGTGGAATTTCTTCTCAAACAATACCTGTTGGATCCGAATTCCTCTTAACCATGGGTATGTGGCCCAAGCAGTGTGAGGTCCATTTCCAACAATCATCATTAGAGCTTTACACCAAGTCCAGATCCAGGCTGATGGGGCAGAGTCTGAGAGCCTTTGCAGTGACAGCTTTGCCCTTTGCTGCTTTGTGCCCAATCTTTCATTTCAGTTTCATGCTGCTGTTCTGTCATCAGACTTTGCAGTGACTCCTTCTCCAAGGAAACTGTGATTTCTTTTGCTATTACATTTAAAATTTACCTACAGTGATTATTTTCTGCAATGGTGAGGATTTTTTTCAGCCTTCCCACGCAGCATGTTTGTGGCTGGTGAGAAAATAAATTACCTATATAAATAAATGCTCACATTTAGCTGAAACCTCCCATGCAAGTGACATTCTCACAACTGCTCAACTCTCCAATGGGAGCACTTGTGATTTACAGTGGAACATTTCATAGCATGAAGGCAATAAAGCCTCACTTTTTGTGATTCCTTAGATATGTCAAATTGCTTATTACCTCCCAAATAACTGCAGAAGTGATGTTTATTCTGCTTTCACCTATTCAGAAAGGCCTTGAAATTCTAAACAACAAAATGTGCTAGCATTTTACATCTGTACTGATACTTTATTGCATTCAGTTTAATTGGTGGGGTTTTTTTTCCATTTGATACATCTGTTTTTCTTAAACTTTGTCACATTTCCCTGTGCCTGCCCTCTCCTTGCACGACATGGGCTGTACTCAGTTTGACAGTGTCACCTCCCCTGCCCCCAAAAGCTGCGCTCAGTACAGCTCAAAGAACCGAACCGAACCAAGCTCACAAAGCAGCAGGTGGAACAGCACCGCGGAAAAGTAAATAAATGCTGGGTTTATCAGGAACTGCTCAAAGCAGTGCCCCAGCATTCACAAACAATTCACCACCCTGCGGGAGAGGGGAAGAAGCCGCGGTGGGCAGGTGTACCCTGCATTTAGACAGCGTTCTTTAGGAGGTCGGGGGGAGGCGGGCGCGCGCTGCGGGAACACAAATCCCGGCTCCGTCCGTGGTCCGCTGGGAAAGAGCCGGGACCGGCCCAGCGCGGCGCTGCCCCGCAGTGCCCCCGCAGCCCGCCAGGGGGCGGCCCGGCCCCGCCGAGAGCCGCGCGCGGAGCGCGCCGTGAGCCCGCGGGAAACCCGCGGTACACCGGGGAACGCCCGGTAAACCCGCGGTACACCGGGGAACGCCCGGTAAACCCGCGGTACACCGGGGAACGCCCGGTAAACCCGCCTTAAACCCGCCTTAAACCGCGTTACACCGGAGAACGCCCGGTAAACCCGCGGTACACCGGGGAACGCCCGGTAAACCCGCGGTACACCGGGGAACGCCCGGTAAACCCGCGTTACACCGGGGAACTTCCGTTACACCGGGAACTCGCGGGAAACCCGCGGTAAACCCGCGTTACACCGGGGAACGCCCGGTAAACCCGCCTTAAACCGCGTTACACCGGGGAACTCGCGTTACACCGGGGAACTCGCGTTAAACCCGCGGTAAACCCGCGTTACACCGGGGAACGCCCGGTAAACCCGCGTTAAACCCGCCTTAAACCGCGTTACACCGGGGAACTCGCGTTAAACCCGCCTTACACCGAGGAACGCCCGTTACACCGGGGAACTCGCGGTAAACCCGCGTTACACCGGGAAACTCGCGTTATACTGGGAAACAGGCGCTACACAGGGAAAGTCGCTTTACACCGAGAACTCCCGTTATACAGGAAAACTGGCGTTACACCGGGAAACTCGCGTTAAAGTCGCGTTACACCAGTAAACCCCCGGTGCCGCTTGGCAGCGAATGGAAAAGGAAAGTGACCGTGGAGAGGAGGAGGGGCCTCGATTCAGGCATTTCTGTGGGACGCCTCGAAAGCCTCTGCTCTGCCATGGGAAAAATGTTCCAAAGTTCCTCTGCCTGGGGAGGGTGAGGCTGCTCCCGGCCAGGCTGAGCGGCAGCAGGATGTGGGGGAACTGCTCGGCCAGGGAATGGCACAAGGGACCCGGTATGTGCCATCCTGATGGAAGTGCCCGACAAGGAGTGGCACAAGGGACCCGGTATGTGCCATCCTGATGGAAGTGCCCGACAAGGAATGGCACAAGGGATATGGGTGTGTGCCATTCCTTTACTCTGCTCAAAAAGTAAATATTTACCAACACACCTCATTTTCTGTTTGCTGAGCTCAGCTTGGTGACAATACAGGAATCTCTTTTTTGTTGTTTTCAATAAGGTATTGTTTGAGCTCTAATCTGAGTTTTGATTTGTTTGGTAACAGATTCAAGACTTATTTCCCAAGTATTTCCAAAGGAATCATGAGGCCTGTTTGGCACATGCTCATTTCAGGACTCCTTGTGTAGTTGTTTACTCATGGGCCCATTTACCTTGTCTTCACTGGGACGTCTGCTGATTATCATCCCATGCTCTGAAATACTTTTGTTATCTGCAAGACAAAACAGAAGAGCTCAAAGCAGTGCACAGCACTCTGAGAAGTGGACAGTTCACACGTTTCAGTAGGGCAAACAACTTGTAATAGATAACTAAATCCAAAATAGTTTAGGATTATTCCAGACAAGAGACAAGCTGAAAGTGAGCAACAAATTCTTCCACTGCTGCTCCATCATGCCCAGATGATATTCTGAAGCTTTCCAAACCCCAAGCTTTGCCAAAGGCTGTGAAGGGTTTGTGGAGCAGATTTTACCTTTGTAATTTAGTAAAAGACTTATGTGAATGCAAACACTCCCCCACAGTTCTTAAAGCAGTTTAGTGAATTTACCTGCTGTTAAATGGGTTCCTGACTCCAGATCCAAGAGCCTGGAATCTGTGCAGAGAGGGCATCTTCCAAATGCCAATCCATATGATGGATCTGTGGTTCCTTGTGAATAAAAAACTTCACAGGCATTCACTGCAATATGAATGTGCAAGATCCAGTGCAAAGGTCAATTCAGAGTTTTCTTTATTAAAATACCTTTTCACATTTCTTATACTAACGCATTTGCATGGACACTCATGGGATGCTGAAAGAACATTTGTCAACAGAAGAGAGCTATGAAATCAGACAGTTGTGACAGGCTCATGATACAAACAACATTTGCACAGGGAACAATAAATTAGAGATACTAATCAGTAACTGGAGCTTGAAATTTTAAACATTTGGAATGGAGGATATAAACTCCATAAACCCCTTTTGTGTTTCTTGCTGGCTTTGCACCTTTGATGCAGTACTTAAAGCAGTAATTATATATCTGTATACAAACCCATGGCCTCTTTTTTACTATTTTCTAATTAAAATGAGAACCTTCTTACCTGTGGCCCAGATGTTGTAGGAATTTAATTTGCAATAAGAAAAAGAGAGCAACTGCAATGTCAAAGGCCATCTGGTTAAGTGGCTGGGGACAGTATTTTTTCTCCTTTGTTTTGTGTTCTTTTTTTAAATTAATGTAGCCGAGAGAAACATGGGCTGCAGGATTACATCTGTGTCCAAACTAGATCTGTGTTAGTGGTTTATCATGCTATAGAGAAAAAGGATAGGTATGGAATTCCATACTGGACAAACTGGGCACAAGTACAACTTCAGATTTCTCATAAAATCACAGGAGTTAAGATTGTACATAACAGGATTTTCAGGTACAAACTCACTGACTTGGGTATTTTATATCTACTCAATGAAAACTTATCATAGAATCATCCAAAATAACTGTGGCAAACAATCATTTCCTGAAGAACCATCACATCAAATAAACCAACAAGCATCAGAACTTTTAAAGGGGAAAAGCAATTTAGCGAAGAATAAAGACTGTGCATCTGATAGAAGCACTTGGTGAAGTCTGAATCTCTGAACAGTTATTCAAGTTTTTAGGGAGCCCAGAGCTCACTCTTCCCTCAGGCCCTCCCTGCAGTGTCACTCCCTGTGGGCTATAACTGAGCTGGCTCCAAGCCTGGTAGCAGTCCAGCTGCTGCAGCACAGGGAGCTCAGCACAAGCTGCAAGATCGTGTCAAGGTACATCCATGGCTGGCCAGGCTGTGCTGAGCTCTGTTCTGCCACAGTGGTGGCACTGATAACCAACTTAGCAAGTTTAAAGCAAGCTTAGATATTTCTATGTCCTACTGGTATCACAGTAGTTGCTGCATTGTAGAAAAGTACTTCCTCAGCTGCAGCTCCCCCTTTGTTTCCTTAGAGCATGATGAACTGGAGGCAAAAAAGGCAAAATTGCATTAGCAGGAGAAATTACAGATGAGAACCTGGGTCAGTGGTTTCTAGAGCCACTTTCCTATGAGAATTTTTATTTGTAATTTTTTCCATTAAATGCTTTAGGAACATCTCTATTGTTCCTCCTAAGGAAATAAACTTTGAAAAGATGAGTCTGGCAAACTCATAAATAACTGCTGCAAAGCCTTTGGAACTCTTGCAACATCTTCCATCTTGTGTTGTTTTCTTCTCCCAGCTGATCTTTGAGGTGACTGTACTAGGTAGCATCAGGATGCCCATATATTCTCTGCTGGCAAAGAGAGCAGAAGGGAAAAAAACAAGATGTGAGTATAGCTGTGCCCCTACCCTCTGTCCCGTAACATATTCCTTAGAACCCTCCACAGTGAGCTAATAAAACCTCACTGCTCTCTGGGGAGACATTGGTATTATCTTCATCAGAGAGAAAAAGAAATAAGACAGTGGGAGATTTAGAGTAACAATTACAAGCTAGACCCCAAAACTGTTAATCACCAACATCTGTAAGTGGGTGCTTACTGATAAAGTTGGACTTTTAAGGGAACTGCTGTCACTAAACACACCTGGAAGCCAGATCCCTTATTTCCTAGGGGATGTTCAGCTGCCACAGTCAGACCCCAGTGTCAGTCCAGAATTAAAACCATTCCCTTAGGGCTGGTATCTCACAGGGAGCAATGCAGATTTCTGGACACTGTGTTCCTGCAAGAGCCGTGCCAGGGGTGATCTCCAGGGGCGGAACCCTGGCACTGGCAGGCACAGAGGGCAGCCAGAGCAGCCCTCTACACCAGCCAGTGGGAACGGGCACAGAGAGAGCCCAAACTTCATTGTTTCTACATTATATGACAGAAACAATTCTTTCCACTGGGGATTCACAACTGTCAAGTCTTTCCTGACACTGGTTGCCAAAGTCTCCCTCCAACAAATTCTGCTCAGGGTACGTGGTGGCCTCTAACCTAACAGTTCGGTCTGTCAGCACCGAGGCGCCTAATTCCTTTTGTGGACTTACCCCCAAAGGATTTGCCCCATGAGTCAGAGGAATTCCTGGTTTATAATTCAGTGTTTATTTCAGAGTATCACCTTGTTTTTCATATCCTGACTGCCTGAAATCTCCCCCCCAGTTTTAACTGGACACATCCTTCATCTTCCTTTCCTGTCTGAAACTATTGTGCCATGTTACTGTGCACAGTTAAACACAGGCCAGCTCCCCCTTTGGAGCTGGCAATGGGAATTCCTTTAACACTGAGAAAATACTTTTGGGATCACTTGAGTAAGATGAGAAAGGAGCTGAATAACACCTAGAAATTCCTGTAAAGAGATGCAAATTGTACAGGTTTCTGTCTCAGAGGGTACATGCAGAGGTTGGACAAATAGGCAGCTAAAAGTACACAATGTGCTCATGTACTGCCAGTCCTCCTGAACCCCTAGGACAGAACCCAACAAACAAATATACAAACACATCTAGGAGGGAGCAGGAGAGGAGGAGATGTGAAGTCAGAACGTACTGCTGAGGTAAATTTGACACAATACCAATTAGTGTTTGGCGAAGTGGCTATCTCATTGTCAAGATATTTCCTTCAATATGTTTTCAGAAACTGGGACCATTAAATAACTTAGAAAGATTGCCAGCTCTGATTTCAGGAAGGAAACCTCCTCCCAGTTCCTCTCTAAGTAATTCATTTCTTTTGCAAATACTTCCTATGGATTGCATTTAAGATACAAATTTCTGAAACAGAGGAGATGGAGGGAAGCAACCCCTGACATAAAAGTTCAGGTTCCTTTCTAAATGACCTAAAAATCCAAGACATTGAGGTTCAAGGTACTGTGGACTGCAAATCAGTCACAATCTGTACTGCAGCTGAGCCTTTATATAGTTCATGAAATTAAAACTTTTACTAATAATTTTTCTAATGCACCACCTTTCTTGACATAACATAAACACTTTCAATGCACCTGTGTCAGTACACAGTGTTTACTAAAAGCCTGAAATCAATTTTTTGACAGTCTCTCAGTGAAGAAGAAGCAAAGCTGCTAAATTTCCCTGCTAGATTATATTTATTCTGACAGAAACTATGTAGGGGCAAATGCACAACAGCAGGACTAGTGACCATTAAAATTATTTGCTACTTCTTCCTTCTCCACAGAGCAGTTTTCTGTTCTGCCTGTGACATCTGGAAGAGCAATGCAGAACTCAATTAACAGACTTTATCTGAGCAGTGGAATGCACATTATTGGAATTTAGGGAGTTAAATGGACATTGGGATCTGATGAGTCTCCACCACCATTACTGAAATAAAAAGGCTGCATATCCTCCCTGAAAACAGAGCTCTTAGCAAAATATTCCTCTGTGCTGTGCTCCTTTGTCTCACTTCTGGAACATCTATTACTTCCTAAACAGAGTGGAATTCTACAAGTTTTTTGACAGCCACTCCAGCTGAGTGATCCATCTGGCATTCCCTGGGATTCAGGTGCCAGCTGAGCAGCTCCTGAAGGCCCCTTCCACTCACAAATAAGGGAGCAGCAGATCAAATGCAACTTCACCTCTGAGCCAAACACTTCATTTGGCTATCAAGAAGCAAAACAGCTGCGGAGGAAGTTTAAGCCACTTGATCACTTTATAAGGAGCATTTTCCTTTTCATGAGTAGGATCAACAACTCCTCATTTGGACCAAACCTCTGAGATACATCACAGTTAAGCATGAGTGAAAATGAGCTACTGAAAAAAAAAAAAGAGTTGCAAGAAAATGATGATAAAAAGCACCTTAGCAGCTCCCTGCCTCTTCTGTATTCATCTGTGTGTCCTGTAAAGTGTTGAGAGACAAGTAGTGGGAATGGAAAATCTATGAAGAAATTCATCTTCAAAATGTCCAATTTTAGGTCATTTATTTGGAGAGGGAAACGCTGCTTTTGTCACAGGCTTTATTGGGAACAGAAGTGGGTATTTAAGAAGCAGAAGGTAAGGCTCTGTTCTTGTGCTATGTCCTTTAAAACACTAATAATGAAAAAAAAAAGAGGAATAGTTACTATGTTAATACACGAACAGTATAGCTAAGGAGGGACAATGTCTCAGACATTATCTGAATAAGGCAGCTTCTAGGAAAACTCAAGCAAGATGTGCAAGTGTTCTAAAACTGGCTTTGCTTTGGGGTGTTTCTGAAAATGAGATTAGTTTTACAGAATAACTACTTTTATTACTCTTCTACTGCTAACATGAGAGTAATAAAAGAAGTACAAAGAAACACTGCCCTCAGCTGACACTTTTCTTCATTGAATCTGACATTACTTCATGGATTGCCTGGTTTAGCAAGCCCTAATAGCCCAATTAATTATGAAAATGATTCGTACAGGGTGGTCAGTTTATTTTCACTGACTTTTTCTTATACTTCCACGGAGAGATATTTTACTCACTTTTGGCAACAGGAAAACAAAAAAACCCATCTTTGTGTCCATTAGAAATTATGTAGGCTGTGGAAAAAAGAAGACAAAACTTCCTCCCTGAGCTTACACTTCATGTCTGTCATGGCCACCCTTGACCATTTTTTCTTTTGTGTTGGACAGGGACAAACTTTCTTCTGCGTGACTCTCCAAGGAATGCCTGGTACAACCCAGGGGAGGGTTCAGCTCAACATATTTTTAGAAAATTGAGAGCAAAGAATAAAAACAGACCTTTTAACTAAGAGAGACAATGACACTATAAACCCTCCTGGCCTGTGTTAATATGAGTCTGTTTATTGTAACACAATCTGTGACCTTCAGTGCACTGCCAGTGTCTGTAAATAATACAATGGGCTGCCTGTGTGTCCCATGGGGATGGGAGTGCTGATGGAGCCTTTCAAAACTCAAATGGCTGCCACGAGCTGACGTAGACTGTGCTATTGTGATTCTTATTTATGAGTTTCTCCTTTTTTCTTTTTAAGTACAAGCTCCGAAGTCACAAAGTGGGTGGCAGAAAAAACTGTCTGCTTAGTCTGAGTTGGATTGGATAGCATATCTAACATTCATAAAAGCACTACTGAAATGTGAGTTCCCTGCCTCTCAGATCTCCTGAGGGCAGAGGAACAGCTCATTCAACAGATTTCTTCTATTTAAAAAAATTCCATATTTTGTCACTGGTTTCTCAGCACTGTGAAGCTGTTCACCACCTACAGAACATTCACAAAACTCCACATTTTCAGCTGAGATCCTCCATATATATGGATGGTATTAGTCCCACTTCTGTGACCCAGCTTTGTACTCTGCAATAAAAACTGTTTGCCTTCAAAATTTCTTACAAGGTCTCAGTTTACTGCCAGCCCTTGGAGTCATCCTACCTGCTCTACCAGTGGATGAAAGCAAACCCAGGAGGAAACAGCCACAGAGAGTGAACAGAAGGGATTTCCTGCAAGTTGGGCTGATCACCATCCCTGCTGGGTTCAGCTGCTCACAGCTCAGGAAGGAGCTCACCTCTCTGGGCATCCCAGTCACAGGGGCTGTGTGAGCAGGCTCATCCCTGGCACAGTCACTGGCACTGGGGATGGCAGATGGGACTGGAACAGCAGCTCTGTCCCCAGTGAAGCATTGACAGGTGAGCAGTTTTCATCTGCAAATCTTCTGTGCCTCCAGAGCCATCCCTCACCTTGTGCCACCCTGTGCCACCTTGTGCCACCCTGCCAGTGTTGGTAGCACAGACCCAAAGCTGTGCAGGTGATAATGATCTTCTGGGAGATATTATCTGTGCACCAGCACCCCCAAACTCCAGCCCCTTCCACAGACTCCTAAAACTGACCATTCTACAAACAGAGGATTGAAAGTCTGATTCATGAAAATATATACGAAGGGATTGCCTCATATCTATCCTGCAAAGGTCCCAGCAACAAATAAACCACATCAACCCTTGAACACCATCTCACCAGATGCACAATCATCTCATGTCAGTATATTGAACTGATTGCATAAAATGTATACTTACAGAATGCCTGTTTTCCATAGAGTCTGCAAAATAAAATACAATATATAAATTATGAAATGGCACCTTGCAAAGTAACCAGTTTTATGTTCCAGAAAATACAGGTATGTATAGGTATTTCAACCCTTTTGTTCACTTTGCAATGATGTAAAATTCCTACCTACATCTAAGGTTAAAGCTCTGGGCTTTGAGGAGTATCCAAGTTCTAGTTTAATCCAAGTACAGGGGTGAGACCAGACATTTCAAAGCCCACACTGAACGGGACCTGTTTGGCAGCTTCCCTGATCATGTGCTAGAGTAGAAGTCTCTACTGAGGGCACAATCTGTTACTGGACAAGAGAGTCTTCCTTTTGGAGGCAAGTTCTCATCAGCATTTTACTTCCTAATCCAGTTCCTTGCCAGGAAAATAATGTATTGCAGAAATCCAGTAGAGGATATAATTTTCAGGGCAAAAATAACATCTTGCAAAGACACCTTTACTTTTTTATTAATAAAAAGTTGCTTGTTCCCAATGAAAAACCTGAGGGCCAGCAAGCTCTTTCCTTTTAGGGTCAGTGAACTTTAAGACTGGATCATACACTTATTTCAAAAAAGTGGGTTTAGCTATTCAGAAATTTCACAGAATACATTCAAATACCAAAACACAACTATTTCTTGCCCCTCTCAAAATAAATCCAAGGATTTCAAGTCTTGTTAAAAGTGCTCATCTGTATGTTCTGTTGAGATATTTCCCATGTGACAAAAGTAAGTGCTGAATTTTGAAGGGTATTTTCTTGTAAAGTGTATCAGATTCACTGGAGAGAGGCTGTGTGAAAGAAATTCATGAAACATTCAACAAAAGGGGTTGGACCTTGGGTTAATCTTCCCAGTATTTTTTATATAAATGGGGGTTAGTTTCTGAATCTATTTTTTTTCTAATTATATATATTTTTAAATAGCGAATTTAAAAATCAGTCTTCCACAGGCAGAGCACTTACATAAATTTTGGAAAGTTCCCTGAAATCACTAAATAAAGGACATTATGCTGAGCACCACTACCACTATTAGATAAAAGTCTTTTAGAAACTCCCTTGTCAGCCAGCAGAAGTAGCAAGGAAACTGAACACAGGTGAAGGTCTCTGGCACGGTATATTCGGAGTTTTCTACCCAGAACTTTTAGCCTAAGCAAAGGATTAAAAGCTGAGGTGACTACAGCACCTTTCAGCAGTGCATGAACTCAAATTCAGTATAAAATTGATCTCAGTGTTTGGCAAGATTAATCCACATATGTTTAGATATTAGGAAACAAAAGAAGACATTACATGGAACACACACAAAAGCATTTTTGTGTCCTGAAAGCCACCAGAAATGAACAAAACCACTGCTGACCCAGTGCTACATCAAAGCCTGGCTTTAAGTGGACAAAACCATACATAAGGTTTATGAAGTGAGGCATTAACAAGCTGTCATTTAGTCTCTGTCACAATGTATTGTTCTCACAGGAAGGAGGAAATGAGAAATTTTGTGTAAATTCCAGACTTCAAACAACGGGATGTTGGCTACCCAAGGCTTGGAGGTCACAGTGCCAGCGATCCTGCCTCCTTGTTACCTGTCACCCACATCCAGAGCTCTGGGGCTTTCTAGCTGAGTGTCACAGCCCTGCCAGGAAATGTCACACTCTGTGTCAGGGAAGTGCTGCTGGAAGCCTGGGTGATTTCTACCAGGTACCAGTCAGGGCAGCCACTAATAAAGGTACAATTATACAGTGCTTTTGCTGATTCTTTACCATGTATTTTAATTTCTTTTGATTTAATTTTTGTTTTAAAAAATAAATAATAAAAAGAGTTGGTTTTACTTTTTTACTAGTTTTACTGTAGAACTGACAGATTTTTCATAACACCTTGCTTTCCCTTACTGCCAAAAATGGGGAGTTGAGAAATGCTGGATTCTAGACACACAGAAAAGTTGGTCAAGCTTCTGTGGAAGCTCCATGTTTTGTGAAAGGAAACAGAGCTGAAGGTCTGATACTGGTGATTTCTGAAATATTCCCAATTCTGAAAAAGGTTTTATGGACTTCTGGTAGATCTAAACTCTTGGTATTGCTTCTAATTGATGGGATTTTAAATTCAAACACATTTTTACAAAGGAGTACATATAGCAGGAATTGAAGACACTGTGACCCCCCCACTTGCTCTACACTTCCTGTTGCTAGAGGTTATGGAGAGGAGAACATGTGCCTAAACAGCTGCAATTGTCAATCCACCTCCAAGGCACCTCCCTGGTGAAAGCCAAGATGTCAGCCCATGAACCAAAGGTGCTGAGCTGCAGACACACAACGTTCTGCCAAGGCCTTTACTGGAGCAGTAGCTTCCATCAGGGAGTCTTGGCAGGCAGCTTGGGAACAGCTCTGACACGGGGCATGCACGTAATCCAGCTCTGCGCTGGAGGTTCAAGCAAGGTCAGAAGCTCCCTGCACATCTGTGCCTTACTGAAACCATCTGGCTTTGCCTGATTTTTGGCTGAAGCTGTTGTAAGCATTTGGCTCTGGAATCAATGTCTCACAGATCCAGGCCTGAGTCTAGAATATGTCTAGAAACCCAAAGATCCAAAGAGTTTTTAAACTGGAGAGAGGACAAGTTATTTGCCTGCGTTTGGACTGCCTGCAACTATCATGTGCCCAAAACACCTGAGCTCTGAACAGCACAATGAATCTCCAGACCCTGTGAGGTCTGGAGAGTTTGGAAAAGGATTCAGTGGGAAATTCTGGCTAAGATGTAGGTGTTAAGCCTGAGGCTCAGTAGCAGGAAAGTATTTGAGCAGATTTCCTGATTGCCAGAGCTGATTTCGAATAGATTTGTTCCAACCCTCTGAATGCAATGGGGATTTCTCATGCCTCTTTCCACTGGGCTATATTTATTTTTCCATAGTACATTGTTGGTTGCTGTAGGACTCTTAGAATTTCCTGTCCCACTGCTGCAATTGCTTCCAAGTGGCCAATTAATTTTTCTAGACTTAGCAGCATAAAGGCTGGTTCTGCATTTTGTTTGCTGGATTTCCACTTTCCTAATAAGAGAAACTGGGAATTGTTATCTTGCAATAAGCCACAGTGAGCTCATACCAGTGCAAATAATATCAATGCAAAGCCTGTCACTGGCTTCTGTGAGCTTTGGGTCTGACACACAGCAAAGACAGAGTTCACTGAAGGAGAAAGAATGTACCAATAACATCATCTTCCACAGGAAGTGTCCTGGAAAAACGTGAGGAAATCTGTGAGCTGGAGTTGGCTCTCATTCTCCTCAGCAACACGAACAGGACTGTGCAATCCCAAGAACTGGGATCGACGTTGAGGGAAGGGCTGGAGCTGAGATAAAGAACCAGCATGGAGATGCTTGGGCTTCCTGCCCCTACTGCCTCTTGGGAAGATGAAAGGTGTGATGGAAATAAATCATGCCTGAAAGAGCCTCCACCCAGGCAGCTGAACTCATGTGTGACACATCCTGAGCCTCCCTCAGGAAGAGCTGCCAGCCTGGATCCAGCACAGGCAGGGGAGGCAGCAGGGCCAGAGCCATTTTATCACTCCTGGCAGTCTGTAGATTTAGACAATTGCCTGTTTTGCTTCAGTTTTAGACTATATCACTTCTTTCTGAACAAAAAGCAGCAACTTTGGGACTGGGCTGGGTATTCCTCACTCACAATATGCTTTGGCCTTTTCACAGAGCAACCAGAGAAAGCAGGATTTTAAGGAAATTAGTTCATCCTGGTGAGCTTTAAGGACTTTTACCCAAAGCTGTTACTGACCTGAATGGCACTAACTGACCATTCCCCAAACTGCCATGAGGATGTAAGGTCTGATTTAAAGTTCAGGCTTGAAGTTTTTGGTATTTTATGTAAAACACTAAAGTAACAGCCCATTGCTCTAGAAAAGGCTTTAAACAATACCCGTGTGAACATCCTGAACACCAAATATGTTTCTGAATTAAACTAATATTTCAATAACAATGCAAGGACAGCTTCTTATCTCACAGTTGCTGGCAGAGCAAAGTGAGCAGCATCCTCCTTAAACTCTCATTACAGCAGAGGAAATCCAGCATCCAACCAACCAGAGACTGACATTATTTGACTTGCAATCAAAACATACCTGATTAGAATGGAATTTCACAAATTACCTGCTTTTCCCGCTACAAATGAGTTAACTCATGTAGTTAACCACATGCAGTTATTTTGGGACTTGAGATGTGCATTTGACAGTTTGTTTCTGTCTATCTCTAATGTAAAACCACCTCCTGAGTCCTGGCACTCAGAACGAGGGAAACAGCACAGCAGGGAGGATGGGGAGTCTTATCCACATGTGGTGGAGGCACTCATGGTAGAAGCAGGAGATAACATAGCCAGCACCAGGAAAATAAAAAGAAAAGGCATAATGACAGATGCTCAGCACACTGCCAAAGGCCTGGGGCTTGGGAAAACTCAGAGCATTATCAGCACTATGGATTCTTGGTGCAGATTTTGGATAAGAGCAAGCAACAGCTACAGAACTCAAAATACAGGAGTTGGTTACTGCTATGGCATCTGCCTTTCTGGGGATAGCAGTAAGAGCTGTCAGAAAAATGAGGAGCAAAAATGTTTTAGCTCAGTCACAAAGAACAGCATCAGACATAACAACTACTGACTGTCCTTCAGGCTCCTCTCTAGTGCACACAATTTCTGGAATGCACAGACAACCCCTTCATAAGACAAAATTGCTTATGAAGCACTCACTTCTAATTAAACCACAATAGATACCTACAAACAAATAATAATAAAATGTCACATAGGTCTTAGGGGTTAAATATGTCAAACTGTGTAGCTGACACAAATTCCTAAACTCATGTGACTTTCCTAAGGACACGTTTGTCTGAATCACTGCCTTCCTGAAGTAGGTTGTTATCTTGGGCTTTTGCTCAAAAAAAAAAAATCAAAGAATAGAATGGTAAATCAACTTCTGCACCCACTAGTCATGTTCAACATCTGTCACAATTAGCATAATTTAATATGTTTATATTAATATATATTAAAATAGACAGAATATTTCATAGGGATCATCCATTGCATTTACACTTTGCCACCTCACAGTCACACAGCCTATCAAAAACCCAAGGTAGTGTTACATTAACTGTAACCTAGCACTGCATTGCTGGGTGATGCACTGCTTATCTAATTGAAACACTTTTCCTGTGCATCAGTCAGGAAAAACAGACGTGATTGAAACAATAAACTGCTACTGTGTTTCCAAGAATAACTGAAACTGTAGAATGTTATGCCTAAAAGAGCAGGTGGACTGCAAGATTAAGGGGTGTTTGCAGATCCTCTGGCTAATCCAGCTCAGAATTTCAATCATATCCCATTTTACTGCAGTTCCCACCTTATGATATTACAACATTTTAGGTGCTCTTTGAATTTCAGCTCTGCTGTACCTGCCTGGAGTTTACATCCACTGTTATGGACCAGAAAAAAACAAGGCTGGTGAGTGGTGTGAGAGTCACCATCACACCTGGGCAGAGCAGGTGAGGGTTACACAGCAGCTTCTGCAGCTTTTTATAGGTCCAGTTCACACCCACTGGAGAACATTTCAGAACATTTGTGGCCTTGGGGCTCAGCCCTAAAATAAAGTGTGTTTTTTCTCTTGGTGGTCGTGCATGAAGTGCCTGGCCATGCTCTTAAGTGTGAAAGATATTCTGATTTTCACTGCAAGGCTGTGAAAAATGAGTACACCACACAGGCACAGCACCAAGGATTCCGAAATTCCTCTGCCACTGTTGTCACTCTCTAAACACTTTGCCTTAAATGCATGACCTAATCTCTCTGTTTATTCAGCTGTAAAATGGAGATAAAAATTGCCATGTAAGTCCTAACAAGGAAAAATTAAGTAATGTTTTCTAAAGTATGTGGAGACCCTCACAATAAAAGATTCCCCAGAGACATATTGTGTCAGTGGTGGGAAATGCCTTGTAGAAAAAATAGAAACTTAAAGCACAACCAAAAATTAAAAATGGCACACAACAAAACCTGAATGGGGACAAAATATGAATGGTTTGCAGCCCTAATATTTACAAATCTAGACTTCCTAACACAAAGAGAGGAGAGGAAATCCCTTCAGATTTAGACTCTGACAAACCATGATGAAATAACCTTCTTTTGAGCCACTGTCTCTGAACTCATTAGTGCCAGAACATTTACAGACAGGAATTGCCAGCAAGCTGCCACTGCCCACACACAGATCTGTGTTAGAGGAGCTGCTGAAATGATCATATTGCTGTAAAGGCTTGTAGAGTCTGTTCCTGGGGGCTTTATAGATATTTGCTGGGGTTACACCCAAAGCAAATGGAATATTTTATAGCATGTGACAAACATGGTCAATTAAGAGACAAATGTTTCTCTTGAGCAGTTTGAGATAACAGGACCTAGAATCCTGATCCCTAACAGGGATCTTGATTCAGATCCAGATGCATGGCCCAAACACTCAGCAGATCCAGCACAAACAGGCTGATGAAGTAGATGTTACAAATATTAATATCATTGATTTATGAGGAGCCATGAAGATGTCATGCAATTTATCAACTTCTGTGATTTTGTAGCTGCACTTTGGTGTGTTCCTATCTGATGTGACTTGCAGCTCTTCTTTATTATGGCACTTACGTTCTAACTATTCAGTCTAAATATTATCTTATAAAATATTCAGTCACAAATTTATCCCTAACCTCTACACACATGCTTCCTTAAAGTGTTTAATTTTTCACTAGCTTACTTACCATTATTAGTTTTTCTGATTTCACTATAAACTGTTTCAGTCCCCTTCTGTTCAGGAGCTGGAAAATGTATTGGCAGAGAGTCAATATATTTTCTTTTTTTTTTCTTTTTCTTTTTTCTTTTTGTTTGTTTTTTGTTTTGTTTGCCTTATGAAAAGCTCCTTAAACAAACAGAACACACTTTTTTACTTTCAGAAGAAGCAGCTACATAAGAAGCAATGAGCCTGTGGAGTCTGTGTGAAAAGCAAGTACAACCCCCTCCCCAAACCAGGCCTGTAAGGGTCTGAGAGAAGGATGGCTCCTTCTGTGTAAAAATGATGAAAATCTGCTTCCCTTTCCAAATTTGACTTCAACATTCTCCTAATCTTCTTCTGAACTTGAACCAATACTGCTTTAATTTCACAGAGACATCTACCACTAGAGAATGGTTTCTCTGGATCACTTTGAAGGGCTTCTTCAATTTGTTCTAAGGATTTAGGGATCCTAGCCCTGAGGAGATCTATCACCTGGAAGACTAACTACAAATCCTTTTGGCAACTAACCTCTCTAAATTTTAAGGGCACAAAAAAGAATTTAAATTGCTGTGCTTTGTGAAATGTCTCAGAAGAATATTTGCAGATTTCACATTGCACAGCTTCCATTTTCTGGGAAAGGTCTCCTTTTGGACAGAGCCCTGTCTAAAGGCCTGAAAATAGCAAAGAATCATTTTCTCTCTGGTCAGCATAAACTTCTGGCCAGTAGGAGAATAGAACAATCTCCTGGATTCATTGTATGGCTGTAGTTTAAAAATCCCTGGGCAATCAAAGTGCTTCAGAACAGTGCATTTAAAATCCCTTTCTTCACTTCCTGTAAAGGTCTGTGACGGCAGGGTCCAGGAGTTTGCTGTTCACGGATCTCAAAGTGCTTCAGAAACACTCATTCATTTCAGTTAAACTGAGTCTCCTAGCAAACCTCAGAATTCTATCAGTATCACCTCCAATTTCTGTGGACCTTCAAAAAACCAAGAAGTTAAATTTTTCTAGTTAAATTAGAAAAAAAATAATGGTTGTTTCCTCTTTGAAAAAAAAAAAAAAAAGAGGGAAAAAAATCACATTCTGGATGACACAGAATCCTGTTTCCTCTTTGAAAAAAAAAAGAAAAAAAGAAGGAAAAAAAAATCACATTTCTGGATGACACAGAATCCTATGTTTTAGCTAAAAAGATTAAAATCCCCAAATATTTAAAGAATTCAGACATCATGATTTGCAGACTCAGAGTCAGGACTGTTACTGTTCTGCATTGCCCTGAAGAACCCAAGTGTCTCTGGCACCACATTCTGATGTTCCAAAGCTAATTCCATTAATTTTTTAAAATTATTATTCTGTTCAGCATTCTTTAAATGCTGTTAGCTAACACATCAGAATGGAATTGCAAAACTGCTATTAATTTAAACAATAGCAGCTACACTTCCCCAGGTGTCTAATCACAACTCTCAAACTTGCAGCTTTGGCATGAACTTTCTTTGCAAAATAATTTGAAGATCTCAAGGCATATTTCAAATGCTTACAAGCTACTGCTTAAATTATCAATTCAGTTTCCAGTGAAGTCAGAACCTTCTTGGAATTTTAATAAAAGGTAGCTCATTTTGTTTAGGACTCTTTTTTAGCAGGTAACAGTCCTAAATCTACTGCTATTGACTCTGTGCAAAGACTTGGTTTGAGGCATTTCCTTAGTTTGCTTTTTTTACTTTTTATCATACCCATTTCATTATATTGTGGTATAATGCCACTGCCCATGTTATTTCCTTTGTCAACGTTCCAAAAGTCGTCCTAGCACTGAAAAAATGTGCCAGGAGAAATTACTTGGATGATTTGACATTTTGTTCCCACTAGTTTTATAATGTTGCCACCCTGCAGATAACCAACCAGATATAAAAGTAAAATAAGGAGAACATTCTTCCTCAGCCATGCTTAGCAGTTTCTGCCTTGTCACTTCAGGGATATTTCCTGATCTGACTTTAGCCCCTGATTTTGGTTTTGCTCAGATTCCCAATAAAGGGTCTAAATCACCTTGCCATCTTTTTTCTCAACTAAACTTTAGAAAAGACAAGCACTATATTTTTGTAAAGCATACAAACTTAGTAAGTATTGAATTTAATAATTACAGATAAAAGTATTCCAGAAATTATCAGATAGCTGAGACATTATTTGGAAAAGAGGGTAAAACAGTGTTTTCAAATGTAAGTAATTCTTTACTGATAAAGACAAGGTGTTCATCCTTCTACAATAATTCCAACTTTGTTTGAAGTGACATTCAATCAATCCCAATTCCCAGAAGTGACAAAAAGGCAACAGTTACATCTTAGATACTGCAGCATTTATTGCAGTAGCCTTTCACAGTACACAAAATATGACTCTCCTGCTCCTGAGAACATTAGTATTGACACTGACAACAGTGGCAGGAGGAACAAATGATTGGAAAGATAAATTAAATTGAGGTTAGACCAGAAAGATCAAAGAAATCTGCAGTTCCTCAAAAGGCAGAAAGAATCAGACTCTGTGTAGCTGCTGGATGAACAATGTGTGCCCAGAGAAAAGGTAAATGTGATTTGCTTTGTCTTCCTTCAGAAAACAGGAGGAATCAGAAGAGATGTAAAAGGGATTTGGAGCAAAGTGATAATCTGAAAGTTCTGTTCCCTAGGAAGGGCTGGTCATACCCACACACAGACATGAAAGAATATTATGACTGGGAACAGAACCTTACAATAACACCAACGTAACAGAAGTATCAGCAGCAGCTCTGTGGCCAAATTCTCTCTGTGGGTGTACATGATTATTACAAGGGAATATTAAAAAACTTGGCTTTGCTTCTCTTTTCCCAAGAATAAATCTCATCCTGTTTTCATTGTGATAGGCAGTTCAGAGCTCAAGAGATAACTTGGTTTCACACAACACCTTCTATTTAAGCAGCATCCTCAGGATGCTCTCAGAGAGGAACACATTAAATACTTTCAGTGCAATTTCCATTTCCATAACTAAAGCACTCCACTGTGTCCTGGGGCAACAAAGGAAATCGATCAGGGAACTGTTCATATCTCTGTACACTCAAGCACAGTTCAGTCTTACAGAATCCATCAGTGTTCTGTGTGCCATGCATAGCTCATGCATAGCACTCAATTAAAATAATCTGATCTCATTTGCAAACCATAGTAAACATTATTCTGTGGTTTAATGGGGTTCTATCTACACAGCATAGATATTACTTAATCTGATATACAGGAATAGTGTTATAGATCAAGAATGGATGAAAATGCTGTCTTTATAGATGTTGATCTTGAATTTAATAGGGCTTTTAATTTAAATAATGCACTATCATATCTTAGTGTTCTACACCATTGTAGAATGGTGTGCACACCACCATTGTAGAATTGTAGTGCACACTCAGAAACAGTTGGAACGATTATTAGCCCTATTCTGAAGAAGAGTACAACTCTAGTCCTTCAGTGCAGAATTCAGCAGAGGTAGGTAAATAGCCTGCTTCAAACACAGGGGAGACTCTGTGATGAATGACACCAGGAAGTGAAAACTAAAAGGACAGGAGGACTGGCTGTTCCAGGAGGGCCTGGCTGCCAAGCTTGAAGAGTGAGCACTCTTGCCCAAACATCTGTGCTACCAGCTAAACAATCATGTCTTTGGTCTCTGAT
Organism: Pyrgilauda ruficollis; assembly: GCF_017590135.1. NCBI lineage: Eukaryota > Metazoa > Chordata > Aves > Passeriformes > Passeridae > Pyrgilauda > Pyrgilauda ruficollis. The sequence goes on along the minus strand of NW_024529044.1, from coordinate 3,322,016 downwards.
ATAAGTGACTAGTCCTTCCTACCAGGAAGAAGGAAATTTATCCATTTCTTCCTCAGTCTGCTTCTCATTCAGCTGAAGCAAAGAAGCAAGAGCAGAACATAAACTTCTCTTGCAGGGTTTATTCACTTCAATGTACTTGGAGCTTTTTGCAAATTTCTGAAAGGTTTAGCAGCTTTCAACACAAGGCCATAATGGTATTGGAGCTCTCCAGATGACACAGAATGATTGAAGTGGGCATTTGGATGGTAAATAAGTTTCCATGGCTATTTCTCCTTCAAGGCTGCAGACACATACCTCAGCCCCATGCTCTGAGGTTTGGTTACTGCAGGGAGGAGGACAAAATTATCTGGGTGTCAATATCCTCATTTCTCTGTTGAAGGTGCTACAAAATTCAGGATGGTCTCCAGGCCTCTCCAGACTAAGAGACTAAATCAACACCGGTCTCCCTTCTCTACCACAAGTGAATGACAGCTTTGACCCTTCAACCAGTTCCTTTACAAAGGAGGAAATTCCACTGGTTGTTCTCTCCATTATCTTACCCTGTGGCAACCTCAAGTGGCCCTCAGTGAATTTGGTCTCTTTAACATGGATATTTCACTGCAGGCTGCCTTCTGCTTAGAGCCACAGCTCCAGCTGGGAGCCTTGCTCCACACAGACCTCCTGTAAATGGGAATGATCCCAGGAGAACTGCAGGAACAGCAGCACAGGAGCCACAGCACCAGCCAGGTTTAGAAGCACTCCTGGCAGGAGACTGTCAGCACACAAAGCACAGCCCTGGCATCCCCAGGTGCCAATACCAGGCCAGTGTCAGGGAGCAGCAACAGCCCCAGAGTTGCTCCCAAAAATAACCCATAGGGGCTGGAGAGTTTATTACCTCTGTGAGGATCAAGCGTGGAGACTTCAACTTCAGTGTAATCCACCTCAGCACTCTCAAGGTCAGGTCCTGCCCCAAAAATATCAAGAAAATGTTTCTTTGTAGGACTGCATGCTTCTTATGAGCTGTGGAGCTGATCCTGCTGCCACTGAAATGAGTGGACAAGTCCCAGCTGACTGTGTGTGATAGGTGCAGGTCTGGGCCCTGCTGATGGCAGATGGGAATTACTCTGCTAAGTTGTAAGGCCAGCCCATTCCTGAGGGTCATCCCACTCCAAAGGGCAGGAGACCAACTAAAGGCAGATTTCTGAAACTGTGGGACATGCAAATTGTGCCTAAAACTGTCACTTGCAATGTAACACTTTCAAAAGTGGCACAACACAAAACAGAGTAGGGAATTACCAGAGCTCCTCCCATATTCCTGCTCCAGCTGCTCTTCCCCTTCTCTCCCTGCCATTACTTTCTTGTTTTCTGTGGCTGCTATGGCAGGACAGTTCCTATTCTGCACTTTCCTCACATTCAAGCCATCTTTATGTCTTTCATGGCCTCCCTCAGCACCTCCCATTCTCCAAATTTCTGCTTTGCCAATTAGCCCATTTCAGCACTTTTCTCCTAAGCTGCCTCTAAGCCTCACATAAAACATTTGGAATGGAACCCACTTTCCTCCTCAAAATGCTTCTCTGCCACAATCCCCACAGCAAGCCTGGCAATGATCAGACATCTGACTTCCTAGGACAGCTGGCTGACAGGAACTGGCTACCTGGCTACAGCAGACACAAGAAACAGCTGCTGCTTTCTGCTCTGTTTTTAGAGTGGGGTAAGGGTAGTTTTCTACCACATTTCTGTAAGAGCTGGAAGGAACCACAACAGTCATTCAGACTGAAATCCTGCAGAACAGATTTGGCAGATTATTTTATTCAGATTTCATAGCAGGTTATTTTTAGATTAAATTCTTACATATTTCAAGATCCAGAGAAGTGAAGAAATGACAGAGAAGTCAAATAAGGATAAATCTGTAGAAAATCTTGGGTTTTTAAACAAATCAGAATATTTGTTATATAGAACTTAATATTTTGAGTATAAGTTGTATTTTTATACCACCCAACATTAGATGGCCTGGGATCCAGCACAGCTAATTACAATCCATAAGGCAATTGATAAAAGGATCCTATTGGTGTCATTTTGGACATGGGAGAAAAGGGATGGCCCTATCATTACTACCTCACAACTGAAAGCTACAAGGCTTTCAATTATAATATAATTTTAAAATCTATTGTTTGAGTATGGAATTACCTTTACTCTCATCTGTTGATTTCATGTGGTTTTCATTATCTTCAATGTAACCTGATCCTAAAATATGAAAGCCAAAGTTGAGCTGACACAGTGTTTATTGTAATCAATGAAATAAATGAATTACACAGCTGCAATTCCTACTGTCATTATCTGTATTTCTATATAACACATTCTACTTTTAGATTCCCACTAAGACATTCAGGTGGGAAGAATGTGGCTTTTTAAATTATCAGCTAACAAACACCCAAGGGGCAACTTTGTCTATGTCAGGTGCTCTAAACATCATGCCCAACTGTCATTGCAAAGTGCACTGAGGTCCTGCAATGAAAGATGCCCAGGCAAGTTAACATCTCTATACTGTGGCCACATCACAGGGCAATGTGCCACAGCTCAAATTTCCTCTCTGATATAATTTTCTTGCAGTTGTGTCAAAAGCAGAAAGTAGTTTTCTTTTACCATGATTTCTCCATCTGTGATATTGTCAATTGATTGCCTGGGAGAAGTGTCTGAGCAGACTTATAAACCAATCTGTGTAAGACGTGCTCATAAAAACTGTACAAAGACAAAATGACAGAAGATACCTTGGACAATGTTATTGGTATCCCTCTGTATTCCCAAAACATTGGGACCCATCCAAACAATAACTATGAAGTCCAGAACTTTAATTAGATGTTTAATTAAACCAATTTACTAACAGTCTTATAGCAAAATAACCTACCTGAATAGTAGTTTCCATCACTGGGTGGTCTTGTTATTTTTTCACTTGTCAAGTTTGGAGCCAAGGCAGAACTGAAAAACAAACCAATAAAATTTGATATAATTATCCAAAACCAGTCAATAAAACCAACAACATGATTCTGTGCAAAGATCAGTCACTATCTATGCTGACTACCACATATTCTTAACCACTGAAACTAATGAAAATTTTGCCTTTGCTTTAGGAGAAACACAAGGAAACTTTAAGGTCAAAAATGTTCCCAATTGCATTATTATTCTTTAAGACCTCTGTAATTTCAATTTTATTCCATATTTAAATGCATTCAGATACAGACCTGATATTCTTGTATTTCACTTAACTGGCCTTTTTTTTCTATTTTTAGAGTATTTCCTCATCCTGTTGTTGTGTTAGCAGGTGGAACATGAAGCACAACCATCTATTGTCTGCAGATGTGCACTGCAACAGGCTATATTAATGTGCAGCAAGGCATACAGCCCTTTACACACAGAAATATTGCACCACTATCATAAAGCAGGTGTCGTGGTTTAACCCCAGATGGAGCTAAACATCACACAGCCACTCACTCACTCCCCTGCCACGGAGGATTGAGGCGGAGGACTGGGAAAAGATAAACCCCATGGATTCAAATAAGAACAGTTTAATAATTCAAATAAAGTTAATAATAATAATAGCAATGAAAACGAGAGAGAGAGTGAGAGAAAGAGAGAGAGAAACCCAAGGAAAAGAAGGGATGCCCTGAGCAGCACCTCCACAGCCCCAGGCTCGGCGCGGTTTTGCCGCTGGGGCTGTGCTGTGACGGCGACCAGCACCTCCTTTATTCAACCTTCAGTAACCCTGCAACAGAAGGGTCTTCCAAGAGGTGGGACCAGGCAGCTGCTTCATTTCCTCCTTGTCCAAGGCTGCTACACTGTAAGCCCACCAGGATTCTTCTGGGTCCTTGAAGTACCCACTCCTGAGATAGTCTGTGCCCTTGGAACTTCTGGGCCAGTCCCAATGGGGGCTTCTGATTCCCAGTCAGGCTGATTTCAGCCTCCAGCAGTCAGCTCTTGGAATCCCCTTCCAGAAACATAAGTGGGTTCTGGCCCTTCACAGCCTGATTCCATCAGGGTACACTGTGCACCCGTGTCTGCTACAGCCTTATACTCCTGGGGGGCTGACGTTATGGGCCACGTGATCCACACAGTCCAGTAAACAAGGCTGTCCCTCTCTTCCACACGGCTGGAGGCAGAGCCCCTCTAGTCTTGGTCATAGGTTTATGCAACTTGCTTCTTGTGAAAATGGAGTAGAATTCCTTTCCAGAGGATCAGGAATAAGATCAGCCCTTCCACTCTGTCTGAGGAACTGCCCACTGCAGACCACAGTGGCAGCTTTCCTGGAAGAACACCCTCTTGTGATTGTTCTTCCTTGTAATTCATGTAGGGCTGAAGTAGAATTTCTATCCCACTTCCTCGTGTTGTCTCTGTAGACCTGCAGAAAAAGCCAGGGTCTCCCCTGGTGTGTCCTCTCAATATCCTCCCTTGACCAAATGACACTTTCTGTTACCAGCTGAGATTCTGGACTGTGAATGTGGGGAGTAGAATCTAGATCCTCTTTCAGCTGCTCAACTGGTTTCTCCACAGCAGGGACAAGGGAGGAAGAGATTTTTCTGTGTACTGCTAGAGGTGGGGAGCCACTGTCTCCACCATTGGTGTCTCTTTGTGTCTCCAGACAACACTGCCAGTGAGTTGGTGTACCATGATGGTGCACTCTGGTGTACACGTTTGTGATACATGGTGTGTGCACATTAGGCTTCATCTGGATCTGTGAGTGACCTTGTGTTGTTTGGGTCATAATAAATTATCTACCTCTAAGCATGGCTAGTTCTCTGCTGTACTAAGTACCTCTCTCCATTATGGTCCACTTGCCTGGGTGACACAGAACATCTTCTTTGAAGAAATACCTTTCCTTGACAAGAGCTGTCTCCAGAGGCTCAGGACTTGTGTTACTTTTCCCATCACCTTGTCAATTCACCCTTCCCTAGAAAATGATCACAGCTGCTTGGCTTCCCTACTCCCTAATTCCACAGCACCAGCCCCATTATCCCAGCATCTGAGCATCCAGGTGATAACTTGCTCACCTGGATCATGGCTGAAATCCTTTTGTATATCCCACAGCTCACTCAGGGGCAGGGATCAGGTGCCTCTTGTTCTGCCTCTTCCTCCTGTTCTTGTTATGACCCTGCTTTGTCCTTCTTTACTAAACAAGCCATCTTTCCTGGGCATTTCTTTTCCTTTTTTGAAGGGCAACTGCTACAGACAGGGGTTGGTCCTCTGGTTCAGCTGCATCACCCACCCCTGGGGTGAGTAACGACAGTGTTTGTGATTACTGGAGTTTGAGTGCCCACTGTGCCTGTCGTGGGGGTTGGAGTAGCTGCAAATAATTTTCTGACCCTAAACAAGAGCTAAACCACATTCAGCCACTTGCTGGTTCCTACCAATAGAACCATGCTGGTTCCAACATCCTAAGTGTATTCAAAGTTCTCCTAATTCTCAAATGCTCTGGTAATTAGGCTGGAGAAGAAAGGGAAGCTGTGGGAAGATGTCTCTCCTCCGTAGGCTGCTTGTCCGAGGAGTCGGGTAAAAGATGCAATTGTGAATAATTCCCAACAGGTGTCTCCCCACGCACAGGTGATGGCAGTGCTGAGACACGCCCAGGTGAATTAAAACAATACCCTCAGCCCTGCCCCGAAGGCAACAAACACAACAGGGTGCAGTAGTGCAAGCAAGGTGTTGGAGAACACAGCTCTGAGAGCAAACAAATCAACACGGTGGCCAGCGGCTATTAAACCACAAGGAATGTGTAACAAACTTGTTTCAACATGCACTGGTCAGATCTGTTGTTAACTTCGAGTCCCACGCTGGGTGCTGAAAAGGGCTGGTGTTGTTTACCCCAGCTGGTAACTAAACATCCTCCCTCACCCACCCCACTCCCAATGACACAAGGAGAAGGATTGGAAAAAGGTAAAACCCAGGTAAGAACAGTTGAGATAAGAACAGTTTAATGATTGAAATAAAGTAAAATATAATAATAATAGTAATAATAATAGTAGTAGTAATAATAATAGAAGGGGAGAGAGAGAGAGGAGTAAAACTCAGGAAAAACAAGTGATGCTCAATACAATTGCTCAGCAGCTGCTGACTGATGCCCAGTCCAGCCCTGAGCACTGACAAGTGCCTCCCAGACAAATCCCCCCCAGTTTCTCTACGGGAATGACACTCTATGATGTGGAAGATGCCTTTGCCAGTTTGGGTCAACTGTCCAGGCCACGATCCTGCCTGGCTTCTTGTGCCCCTGCTCACTGGCAGAGCATGGGAAACTGAAAAGTCCTTGACTTAGTGTAAGCACTACTTAACTAAACAGCAGTGTTATCAACACTATTCTCACACTAAATGCAAAATACAGCACTGTACCAGCTACTGAGAAGAAAATTAACTCTATCCCAGCCGAAACCCAGACAGGAAGGCATCTTACCCAGACATCTCCATGGATGGTCCTTTAGCTTGACAGAGAAAAACAAAACTTCTATTAATAGGTTGTACAAGTAAAGAATTTAAAAGTAAAATTTTAAAACAAAAATATATTGTCTGTTCCTGTCAGAGTAGTTTCTCCTGTCTATCACAAAATTAATTACCTCATGTCTTATATCCTGTTTATCTCCCAGGTCCCTTAAGTCTCTCTTTCACAGAGAACCCTAGATCCCAAACCCCAGATTTTAACCTAGACAATTTAAGCAATCTGGGACATCCAAATGCTCCAGATTTTCCCAAATAATTTGCTATGTACAGGATATAACAGGATAAATGAGATATATTTATTTTCTGAAATAACTAGACCTAAAAAAATATCTTAATGATAAAAGACAAATCCCTAAATGAAATTGTATTACAGAGTGGAAGAAAAAAACCTAATCCCATAAACTAATAATCTAAGTTTGCTTCATGAAGACTAGAGAAGTAGCTCAATTACACCTGAGTTTGGACCCTAAATCAAATTATTATAGCTCCATAAGGGATCAGAAACCTCCTCAGGCCCTGTCTGCCTCTACATTGCCTGAGGCTGAATTTCAGATCTAGGACTGCATGGGAACAGTGTAATTCTGGCCTGTATTTTATAACCTTTGCCTCCCTAGGGCCTGCCCAGCACTATTAGTTACATGTTTTGCCCAATATGCTGCTTGGAAAGCTTCAGCACATTTGCAGCCTAATTTGAGTCACCTAGTATTTCTAAGTAGATTCTTTTAAATGTGTTTAGTCATCTCTGAAGCCTCACCCCCACAAGCCTTTGCTGCTGAGACAAATGCAAGCTTAACTGTAATACATCTGTCCTCAAACAAAGAGAAGGGAACCATTCATTACCCTTTTTCTTCTTACACAGAAACCACCACAAAGCGACTGCGACTGCTCCTGCCATGGCTGTCAGGACAAATGCAGCAATGACTCCTTTCTGCCAAGCTGCTAAGATGACTGCAAATAAGAAAAACAGGTTTAAGAGGGTAGTTACAGTGACAGGTCAACACTACCAAATTCTGTAGTTCCTGACCTTTCATTTTACTACACATCAATCTTCTTACACACTGGGGAAGATCTTGGAAGAGACTTGTGTGCCAAGTTTTCTAGTGAGCCTCTCCTTTGTGACCAAAAGCTCAAGCTTGTGATCAGCAGCTTGGTTTTAGTTTGCATCTTGCACCTTTTGCTTTTGGGCATCCCCTTAATTTTTCTATGTAAGCTGGACAATCTCTGTTTATAAAGACATCTCTGTTTAACTTCTGACAGCAGTGGAACAAAAACCACCAGTAAGGTGGCATTAACCACTCCAGTAAGGAAGTTATACTGAGGAACATCTCAAATCAGATGGCCTCACCTGTAAAGGTGACAGAATTGGCAGTTTATCATTAATGAGCTCACCACTGATGGTTATTGGACGGCTCCTCACATCCACGCTGGCTCGGTTCGAAGCCATGCAATAATAGGTCCCTGTGTCCTTCCTCTTCATTGTTTTCTTGTGCCATACGGTTCTGTCTGAATATTCCCTTACTTCATGTAGAAGAACTTCATGATCAGTTTTTTTAAAAAACTTGAAGTCAATTGGCCAAGATCCTTCCTTCACAGAGCAGAGGAAAGCAGCATCACTGCCAACTTCTACTTCTCCATACGGAACACTGCCCAAACTGGCACCCCTGATTGGTACTACAGAGGAAGGCACAAAGAAAACAAATATTAGCACTATTAGAAATAACTTTGATGACAAAATATTGTATTGTAGAAATGCTTGCTTTAATGCTTAGTTAAACAGAGACTGAATGCACAGTATTAATCTTTCTGAACAGTCTCTGCCAGACAGTATCCTCTAGTAAATATTTTTATAGACCCAGAAATAGAGAGGGCATGATAAAGAAACAAAGCAGACACAGGAAAAAATTATATCCATTCCAGAGAGGTCAGTCAGTCTCTTTCCTTAAAATCCTTTGGATGCCCCTCTGGCCCCAGCCTACAAATGATTTAATTTCCAGAAATAATACACTCAGCAGTTCCTTTGTTTAAATAATTATGGTGCAATTTATGTAGTTCTGCTTTCATAGTCATGTAGAGTTATGCTGGCTTATGCTAATTCTGTGGTAAGTGTGTTCTTGTCACTTTTAATATACAATAGAGGGTGTCAGGAGATAATGGATCAAGTTCTCCAAAAGCATAAGCAAATCCCAAATTTCAATGGTTACAGAATATAGCAAACACAAGGAGAGAAGTTAGTTTGCATTGGAAGAAGTTGTAAGAATATGCATAGCCAAACCATTTTTTTTCAGTCTGCTGGTTTACAAATGAAGCACATGAGCATACACAGAACTAGCCTAGGAGCTGATGAGCTTCAGCCTTTGTAACTACAGGGGGAGAAAATGGACACACATTGTGTGATGCAAGACATCTAGAATGTCAGCAGCTTTGCAAAATGTTTGGGATATGAAGCACATTTTGCTGAAATTCCCAAAGAAAAATTCTCTGGAAATATTATAAATGTGTTTGGGGAAGAGCTGTGGATAACACAAGGCAGATGTAAAGAAGGAATCATTAAGGCAACACTGGTACAGAAGCAGAGGAAGGAAACCAAATTTGACATGAAAAGATGGTGGTCATGGAAGCTGTATTTGTGTTAGGAAGCAGATTTAGATATAAGACAGGTTACTATGACTGAGCCCCTGACAGAGAGAATTGCTCTGGAAAACATAAGTCCCTTTTCAGATCTGGTACAGACAGAAAGGACAGAATACAGAGAATTTGAAGTCACCACCTCACCAGTGATGGACTGTGGAAGACTGGCAAACAGGGCTCCAGATAATGGCCTTCTCTTCAGAACTTCTAAACACTGTCACAATATATCCCAAACCACAGCTCTGACAGCTGGGATACACCAGTTAAAGCAAAAAAATACCCACTTGTTAATGGACTAAAATTATGCTTTGTGTTTGTTTGTTTATTTGTACCTTGTTATTTCAAAACACCTTGACTTCAAATCTCCCTAGATAAAATTCTTCAGAGTTTTATCATTCAGCTCCTCTCTACTGTTAGTAAATGGTGGAATTGATGAATTTAAGGTGAGTCCTAAGGTGCTGTAGTCTGGTGAATGCAAAATTGTATTTAAAAGCCCTGTTTGGGAGCTCAGCAAGTGGAGAGTGTGCAATAATCCCACTGACTCAGAAGAAATGCAACAATTCTGGATTTATCTGTTCTAGTCATACACAACTCAGTGTCAAAATTCAGAAGGAAAACAGCCTATTAATCACAAGTTTATCTTATTAAGACCAACACTATTTGGGTTTAAACTAGGATGCAAAGCTGAAAACTCCTTGGTAGAGAGAAATTACCTCTTCTTTTTCAAAGATCAAGAATTGACTTTTGCTCTGGTCCTGGACTACAGTGCTGTGATAGGCAACTATTTTAACTCAAGTGAGCAAGAACTTGTAAACATTTCACATCCACTTTGCTTAGTCCACCATTTGTTGCTACAGTTTCAAAACTCTAAATATTACATTAGACAAGAAGAAGAAGAATTAAACAGACTTACCTATCACTGTGATATTTAGAATATTGCTAGTTTTCACACCACTGGAGTGATTGTTTCTAGCATCACATTTGTACCCTCCATCATCATTTAGTCCAATATCTTCATCCAAGAATGTAGCATATGTGTCATTAGTTACATTTTTCTTAATTTCATCCCCTTTGTAGAATGTGAATGTTATTGGTGGTGTTCCCATCACTGAATGACAGATTAATTGTAGAGGCTTCCCTAATACCACCTCCGGTGAACCGCTGACAACGGAAAGAGTTGGCTTGGAGACTGGAGCTAAAAGGTGAATTTTAAAAATTGTTGCAAATTACACTGCATAAGGCCAAAAGACACAATATTATTCTGTAGAAAGCATAAATATACAATATTTAGCTAGTTTGCAGACACAGTCTGTATTGGGAAGCTCTTTCTCATCGACAGAATGGAAATGGGGGGACTTGAACAAATCAATAGCGTAGATAATAGAACATATGTGACTTTGAATAAAGCAGCATACAGGGACAATAAGAAGCAAAACAAGGAAAGGATCAGTGACACAGCTGTAGATCATCCAAATTCCAAAAGTAGCTCTGACCCAAGGAACAAGTCTGCTCCATGTATGACCTGAGAGAGATTTCACATCTCCTCCTCAGGGCCCTGCTCCAGCAGCACAGTGAACAATCCAGTTCATCCCTTGGCAGACTGGAGAACCACTGTGCCTGTTCCACGAGAGGGAAGGGCACTGGAGTACTCATAGCTGGTGAGGGGGCTGTGCTTTTAGCAATGAACCCTTGGCTTTCTAGAGCAGAGCCAACCAGATGACCTCTGGCTCTCCTGGCTTTCTGCCTGGAGGGCAGAGATTCAAGGCAGACACTGATAGAGCTTCAGATCAATGTGAAAGTTTTGCAGAACATTCCTGGCTCCTGCAAATGGTAGTGAATGAGAGTTTATCTGGTCCCTAGCAGAACCTAGGGGCCAGCAGGAAGCCATTCCAACTCCCTTCTCCGAGGGCCAGCCCTGGAAAGTATGACTTGATTATATCACAATACACCAAATCCTCTGCAGCTAAAGCACATCCCACAGAAATTCATGTTGTAAGAACTAACAGACACCCTGCTAGTTCATGGACTAGAGACTGATTCTGTAAACAGATGTCCTTATTTATAAGCTTCTGGTTTAGATCCTTCCCCCACCCTGGTGGTTCTAAGCTCTGTGTCAACTCACCATAAACACTTATCCTTACAGGTTTGCTCTCCTTGACTATTCCTTTTACTTCAGCTTTGCAGGTATAAGATCCAGTATCATTCACATTAACTTTAATTGCTAAGATTCTAGATTTTTTCAGCAGGATGTCTCCACTGGAACTTTTCCGTAGTATAGAGAAGTTGGCTCTCCGCAAACCATTAATGCTGCAGTTCAAAATTAAATCTTTACTTTCATCCAACTTAGTCATGGAAGCAGACAGTGTTGGCCTGGGGAATAATTCTGCAAGATAAAAAGAGAGCTGATCCATTCAATATGAGCCTGGAAGAATACGACTACTTATCTCAAAGTATACAGAATGAAGGACATACTGATAGTTTATAATTTGGGAACAAAACAATTGTGTTATTTTAATATTATTGTATTTTCAGGGAAAACAGAAACTTAGCATTTTCTTGAAACCACTTTTCACAGATTGTTTGAGGATATTATTTTAGTTGGGAAGCATAGGTGGGCAAAAATCAGAAACTAAAATCTAACCAGCCTTTACATTACAGAAAATTTACACTGGGATCTGGAGGTTGCACTTGGATCCTGAGTTCTGCCAAATTTAAATATTAATATTTTGAGTAAAATCTAAGATGAACAGAAGTTTTACCTGACACAAAGACATTCAGTTTGGTGATTTTAGACACTGCTCCTTGCTCCACCTTACACAGGTATTCACCACTGTCCTCTTGAGTAGCTACTGTAGAGTATTTCAAAAATTTCTTATCTCGTACACTGTTCAGTATTGTTCTGTTTTTCTGGAAGATGATTTCAATGCCACGCATTTGAGCTACCACGGTTGAGCATTCAAATTCTATTTGGTCTCCTTCTGTAATGTTATTGGAGGGCCTGGTGATCAGAGTGGGCTTTATAAATGGTTCTGCAAGAGAATACATATAAACATACAGACAGATTGATATACTTATAAATGTGACCCAATTTTTATCTATGGCTAGCAAAGAAATGTAAAAAGAAAAGTTAAAAAACTTACCCTTGACTGTAACAAGTGTTTTGTTGCTGTGTTGGGAGCTTTCCCATCCAGATCTTACTTGTCTCTTGCCAAAGCAATCAAATTGTAAAATATCATCTCCCGCTTCAACATAATATTCCATTTCAGAAAAATTTTGGTTTTGTTCAGGTATACGTTTTTCTATAGGCTCTGAATTTGTCTTTATCTTCCGGAAAAAGAACTCTAAAGGAGGTACTTCTTCTGGCAGCTCACAACGTAATTTCACAATTTCACCCTCTAAAACTTCTTTTTTGTCAGCAGTCAGGATTGGCTTGGTCATTCCTTACAACAGAAAACAAGAAAAGAAACAGAACTTTGCATAATCCTGAAATAAACAGTACCTCTGATGACTGTGGGAATTATTTATACTGATTAACAGTTGCAAATAGTTTGCAAGAACCAAAAGATGACCATGTAACTACTCAGTGCTGACAAATTCTGTCCAAGATGCTTTTCCAAGGGGAAAATGTCACCTGCAGTCAAGAACACATCTAGAAAGTGTATGGATGGAGGTGGCCTCTGCTCTCATAAGAGATGAAAGAACAAGACTGAGACAACATTGCCTACAAAAGTGGCCCATGGCTGATGCTGGCTTTGGTGATGGCTCTCACACCCTGAGCATCCCTGTTATTTCCAGCATTTCCAGGAATCTGCCCACCCCTCATCATGATTATTGGGGTGGACACAACTTTCACAAATAATTCTTTCTCTAGTCTAGGGAACAGCGGCTCAGGAGAGTGGGAATGGTGGCACAGACTGTGTTCCTGACTAGCACTGATCTGTCCTGGAGCCTTGGGGTCCTGAGTTCATTTCTGCGCCTCAACATGGGGGATTAGTACCAAACTCTCATCAAGTACTGTGATGTCAAGGATAAAACACACTTTTGCAAGAGACCCTGTTTAAGCACTGACTATTATTCCTTCCCTGTAAGGTTGCTGTCCCTCTGTATCTCATCTGCCATGTCTGACAGAACACTCACCTGCTACCCAAACATAGATGGTCTTACTGGCACGCAACTTGACGCCTGCTCTCACCCTACATTCATAGTCTCCTGTATCTGAAGATTTGGCCACTGGTATTTCATACCGTGCAACTTCTTTGTCTGATATGGTCATAAACACAAGCTTCCCATCCTTAAGAAATGTGAAATTGTGCTTCAGCTGGAAATTGGTGTTTTTGCTAATATCAGCGTGGCAGATGATTGACATCGGAGCTCCATTCTTCACTGTGCCAGGTGGTTCAACCTTGATTTCAACTCTGTTGAAAGTAAAAACTTGATAGAAAATAAAAAAGAAAAAATTATATTTATTTTAAACTAGTCCAATATAACACAGTTATCTCAAGCTGCCACATTTAAATTACAAAAATCAATTTTTAAATTTATGTTTAATTTGATAGAAATATTGTCATTTAAATTGATAAGTGCTTTTAGAAATAAAGCCCATGGTTGTATTTATATAAATATGTATATGTGTATAGAAATGTATGTGCATAGAAATATATTCTGGTTTTATAACCACAGCAAGAAAAATAATTTGTAGCTTAAATGTTACAACTGTTAGGCTCCTGGTATAATTGATATTTATATTCTCACATCTCGAGGAACAAGTATAGAGAAAGATGTATTAGTTCATTCACTTTCTCTTCCTTTAAAACTTACACTTCAGGGCTATGCCCATTTTGGTCAGGATTTGCATTAGAAATTGCTACTCAAATAGAAAAACTTTCCTGCATCTAAAGAAGTCCCTTGTCCTGCACACTTCCCAGCTATTTATAATGTGTCCTTGCTAGAGAGACTCTGGGCCATAAAATCAGTGAAAAGCTTGAATTTCTTTACATGTGAGTAAACCACACGACAGCAAGGAGCAAACATTTCTGCCAGGTGATGGAAAAAAAGAAGCATGCAGAAATTATGTGCTGGGAGCCAGCAGGACAATAAGATAAAAAGTAAACACGTTCCTTTCAGAACACAATTTCTGAACTCTGCTCAGACATGATCAATTCTTTTGCAAGACCAGCAGACAGTGCCCTTAACTTATATTCTATAATTTTATCCTTCCTCCTTCCTTGTGGGCATGAGAGGGATTTTTATATATCAAAACAAAATGTTAATTTTCTCTGCCACCTCTTTTGTGGCTCAGTAAAGCAAATTACTCTAGGAAAGACTTCACCTTTATTAAGGTATAAGTAGCACATCTCTGATTTAAACACTATACCAAGGAACACCACCAAGTAAGCCCTTTTTTTCATATAGTCAAATTTCATACTGAGCTATTGTACAGCAAATCCAAATAAACTCTGTTATAGACGCATACCAACTGAGGAATTAGTTAAATTAGTTATATTAAATTTCTACATTAAAAAACCCCAACAAAACAACAAAAATCTACCATTCCTTACCTTTCTCCTGAGCGTAAAGTTCTGAACCTGGGGAAAAAAAAAAAAAAGATAAAAAAATGTTATTTTCAAAGCTTACAGATTGAGAGACAGTAATGCAAAACTGTAAAAGGCCTCAAGCAACCCCAGACAAACCAGAAACACATGTACCCACCCAGAGATTTAGTTATCAAACTTACACTGCAAGAAAATCACCAGAAGAACAAGATACATCTCGTTCCTGAAGATCAGACACTTTAATTCCAGAATAAAACAATATTCATTATCAGAGGTGATGCCTCCAGGTACCAAAATCACGTTATGCTTCTTTCCCTTGTTGCTTTATGGAAACAGATAAAAATTTGCCATTAAAATTTGTACATTTTCCCAGATCTTCAGCAGAAACTGGCTGGATCAAGTAATCGTTCCCATTACTGGAAACTGGAAATGGCAAACAATGAGAATGTATCTGCTGCTCCCAGGCAGATTACTGGTCAGGAAGTGACTGGACTTTTCCTGAGGGCGCTACCAAATGCATTTGCTTTGTTTAATTTCTTAAGGTGTATTAAAAAAACAAGAAGTTCCAATGACATTATCCTGCAGTTCCTGTCAATATGGGTATTTTTAAGTCATGATTAACCATTTAGGAACACAAATTACCTTTGCTATTTGACCTCAGCAGATACTTGAGCAAATACTTCCCTTCATCTTAACAGAAGACTCTTTCAGAGAATAGATGTACATAATTATTCATTTTCCCCCTTTTACCTCCATTTCTAGGTCTTCCATTTTTGCTGTGGCAAAGAACACCTGTACTGTAGTTTATACAATAAATTCAAATTATCTCAAAAAGCAGAGGTACTGTTGTGTGAGACTAGAATATTGACAGGTGGAGCTCTCATACTACCATCATATATCAAAAACATTGATCTGCACCAGATTTTATTTTATGCAGTTAGGACAGCACAAAGGACACACAATCACAAACCTTAAACCCCTCAGGAAAGAATCGGACGGAGTTCCAATTCTCAGCAGAAATCTGCAGCAGCACTGGCACAATTTGAAACAGAGAATGCTTCTCCATCATCCAGGATATTCCTTTCAGTGTATCAGCCTACTTTCAAGTCACACTTAAGCCATTCCCTCCAGCCCTGATACTGACTGAAACCTACAGGCTGGACAAAATGAGTTGAAACCAAGCCCTTCAGAAAGTTTCTCAAGTTGTGTGACCCAGAACTCCCCAAGCTGTGATTTAGTTATTCTTGAAAACTGAGTGCTCAGCTCTTATTATCTCTTTGTTCTTTCCCCTGTGGACAGAGCCAATGCTTTCCTTTAATTCCAGCAACATTTTCCAGGCTTGTTAAAACACTGCATAAAACAATACAAAACACATTCACAGAGATCCATAAATGAGGCAGACAGTTCTCATAAGCTTCACTGTTCATATGAAATCCCTTTCTTTCCTCCTGGGGTGAATGAAAGCTGTAGTTTTCCCCTCAAACCACTATTTTAAAGCTATAAGTCCACGTCAATGATGGTATTACCCACACCAGCATGGAATTTTACAAAAGGAAACAGAAGGAAAACACTCATCTATTTAACAATGTACGGGCTGCAAGAACGAGGCCTCTCTGGCTGTTTTACAGAATGGCACAACAGTCACAGCAATTAAGACTAAGCTGTTAACTAGCAATAGTGTTTGTCCTGCTCAGTCCAGGCTGTTTGCAACAACCACCACCAACAAAAGACTGGTGGCTTGGCCAGCTGCCAACCATGGTCCCCAGAGACAGGTAAAGGAAAAGAGTAGGAGGACATGTGGCAGGTGGAGAACAAAGGTAAATCAACTTTTGCTATTGGTAACAAAAAAATAGGAAGGAAGGAGATTTTCCCCTTCCCCCTTTCCCTGTAGAAGAATTCAGCAGGACACAAAAAGCTCAGCAAAACCACATCAGTTTTTCCCACGGGGGGACAAAGGTTCCTCTGAGCCCCAGCGGGGGAAGGAGGGTGAAGGTGGGCCAATATCCTTCAGAGAGGGCTAGCAGGGCTCAGGTCAGAGCCAGGTTCAAATGGAAAGGCCAGCTTTAGGATGAAATAGCTCAGGATTAAGGTTTAATGGTGCCAAAACCACAGACTGTTGCCAGATGTCACTCCCAAGTGAAGTCCATCTCACAAGATTCTACAGGCTGATTAAACTGTCATGTTCCTGACAAGCTTCAACATGTCTTGGAGAGGAAAATCAAGCTGCTATTGACCACAACTCAAGAATTAAATTCTACTGCAGGAATTTAGTCCAAAATGACATTTAACTTGAGAGAAAAACATTTCAAACACACAAGAACATTTTGATACCATCTTTCACGCTGAAACTGGAAACCACATTGACCTAAAGGATGTAAACTTAAAGTACCTGTGCCAGTAACACAAATACACATTTTCCTAACAGCCATTTTATTGTCATCTCTCAAGATACATATTTCTGAATTACTTAAGAGCTAATTTAGTCTAATTTACATAATATAAAAAACTCTATTCAATCCCTATCATACCTGTGGGAAAAGCAGGACTGACCTCAGAAATGCAACACACCTTGTGAAGCAGCCAGAATAGCCATTATAATCTGACTGAATGCCCTTTGAAACTCATGGGAATCATCACATTTAATCTACTGCCAATGAATTGGACCCTTACACACTAAACCTCATCTGGGAATTCACAATCCCTGTTTCTACTGGCTGGATGCTCTGCTACTTGCTCACATGTGACATTTCCTAAGAGCCACCACCTCTGGCAACTGAACAGAGCTTTGCTGAAATGAGAGGCAAAGCCTATTTCCCTAACTAAGGGAAAAATGCTGAATAAGATTTTCAATTTTTTCCCTCTGCAAGTGGAGTGTTTTTAGGCAGTCCCTTATGACAGGAAAGGCAGCTCGGAGTTCCCAGCACACTGCAGCTGTTTGTTTCCATGTGCTCACAGCAGAGAGCAGCCGCAGCAACGACCTCCAGCACGGACACCTCACATCTCACCCACCAATTCAGCCAAACTTCTGGGGCCCCTAGTCTCAAATGCCCATTCCTGGTGGCACTTTCACTTTCCTCAGAAGTGTGCATCGCCTTCCAGTTCTAACTGGCTGATTTATGGATTAAACATTTTTGGGCTCAGAAATCTTGTCACTGATCATGGAGGCTCCACATAATTTTGTGTGTAGGTTCACTGACTTTAAATACAGTTGATTGCTATAGAGGACTATCTACAAATGTTTAGGATTTTTCTGCATTTTATTTTAAAAACTTTAAAAATTCAGAAATCGACGTCTACCTACACTGAAGTCAACACAAGTTTTCCAGGAACTAAATCAAGAACAGCTCTTATTTCTAATCTCTCAATTCCTGACACATATATTGCTTTGATTTCTTACAGCTGTGACCTGTTTTGCTTACTTATCAATTCCTGTTTCAGTATACTCACAGATAATAGAACTATAACAACACTGCTGTTTTCCCAAGTCTAGACAAATCCCTCGTGAGCTGGGAATGAAACAAATTCTTTCTACATACATTTTCAGGGCATATTGTCTTCTCTTGAAAGTGGGACATTTGCATCAATTATTTTTGTTTTTAAAGCATCTCTTTATACCTCCCTAGAGAAGAATAAAAATTAATTGTTCTCCATGGATTTGAATACTTACAAGAACATTAAAAAAATTAACACTGCCTTTTTCTGAGAAGTCTGGAAGTTCCACAAATTACAATTTACAGAAACTGGATTGCCAAGTTTGTCTGGGTATAAATTACATTTCACAATGGCACCATCTGCTGGGAGATGAGCAAGACAGTGAAGCACGCTGGGCTTCCCTCACTGCCCTCTTTCTCAATTAAACATTGGATGACTGATATCCAACACCTCTTCCAAATGGCAACATAAATTAAACATGGAAAAATAAGTAAAGTAACCAGAAGGCTGATAATGACAGAATATCACTGAGGTTTTCACCCTGGAGCTTCTCCTTTTAATACAGCAGGAGCTAATTATTACTATTTGTTTTGACACTTCCTCACTGGTACAGTGCAACACTGAAAAGAGCAGTAGAAATCTGTCTTGACTTGTATTTCACACAGCACACTTGGAAATTCTTTCAGACAAATAAGAGAAATTCCTTCTTTTAACAATGTGAAATCAATTGGTGATTACAATGTGATCATGGTCTGTGGCAACACCTCGAACTTTCTCTGTGCCAGTGGTATGTGACTGATTCAGCTCCTCAAGGACATTTTTAGCTGCTGTCCCACTACTGGATGAACAAGTTCCTCAGTTCAGAAACACACACCACACCCTGTCACTGTCACATAGTGCCCTTTACTGGCAATGGACCAGGATTTGCTTAACATCCAGCATTTCCAGATGTAGCTGGAAAACAGCCTCAAGCTCTGCAGCAATATCCATCAGAGTATCAGCAGTGACAGAGGAGAGGTCAGTAACTTCTGGCTGCAGAGGGAATTAATCCTGGAAATATTTTTCTTTCTTTTACCATTATTTTAATATTGTTTGATGATTCCACAAGCATTATTCCACATCAGTTTCATCAGTAAAATTCAGTTGGTAGTGGCTCAATGAGCTGATCCAAGTTGACAGAAAATCTTTCGGCAGCCTGTGCAAACCAAGAGGCAGAATTGATTTGCTCCTGATCTGCTGCAGGTGCCCACACACAGCCAGCCATTGCTGCTCCTCATATAACTGATGGATAACTGCACAGAGGGGCAGGTACTCCTCAGATACACCTCAGAGTACACCAAGAATGATTGAAAAAGGCAGAAAAAATAGATATAGTCAGTCCTGGAATATATGTTCTTTTTTTAAACATTTTTTTCATTACATATGTTAAGTATTGGGGGTGGGGGGGTGGGGAGAAGTTTAACTTTTATCAGAGGTTAGGAACCAGAAAAAGTTAAAATTACACCTGTGACTAAGCTGAGTGATTTAGCTAACAGAGCACTCTATCCTGCACTCTTACAGCAATTCCTGAAAACATTTGTCTGGAACAATTTTCATGCAGTGATGTTTGAATTTATCCCAAAAGAAATGCATTATTAACCTCAGTCTTTGGTGTTTCATAATTTTTTTCTTTCTTTTTCCATTGTTGGGAGATGATTTGGAGGACAGACATACCATTTAAAAATATTTCATCTTTGGGGGATTTGGGAGCAGCTAGGTTTATTAAATTTGGTACCCAAAAGTTCCTTTCACCTGCTGACATGTTCTTTACAATCTGCAGTCAATTGAAAAGCATTCACTATGTCAAAATTTTCTTTCACAACCAGAATAAATTTAAAGCTACCTTAAATATGCACCGAAAAGAGATCCTTTCCTCTTCTTCTCTTATTTGTCCTCCAGAAAAACAATTCTCTCACAATTAAACACTATGTACTTGAAATAAACAGCAGACTTACCCCCACAGCCTTTTTGAGTAGGAGTTTGAAAATCCAGTATTGAGTAACCTGCCTATATAAGTAAAACCTTTTTGCAGACAAAACAGAAGCCTTGATTTAATTCATCACCAGACATAACTGTCAGTCCACATGATGCAGACATCCACTGCAGCGGATGCTCCTCCAGAATGCAGGACCTCTCAGGATGAGAAACTGGGACTGGGAGTAACTATATATAATAATTCTTACAACTCTGCTGAAACAAACAAATTTCCTTGGAAGCCTGTGACAGAATAAAGTTCTTACTACAGAACATTATCCCAGCATTTTCATCCTCAAGTTAAAGAACTGACCTTGCAAATGAGAGCTCGGTTTGGCTTATTCCCTTCCACCTGCTTGCTTGAGGCAGAATATTGCCACAGCACCACATGATACATATTTCCCTTTCTGATGTCTTAACTTACTTGTTTTGGCTGGATGACTTCTGTTCTGTTCTGCAATGTTCCGCTCATTATTCTTTGTCAAGTTTATTCAGTTCTCCTTACATGTATAACCACATTAATTACAGGCAGGAAAGTTGCAAATCAAAAAAAAAGGGAACTCCAAGCTCCCTTGTAAGTAAGTAAGGTACACAGTACCTTACTGCTGCTATAAAACTCTTTGTACACATGCTGAAAAAACCAACATCCTCTTAGTCCAAAGGCAATAGCCAGCTCTGCCTGAAAAACAATCGAGATGAAGGCAAACTTCTCACTTCCAAACAGAAACCAGGGCTTTGGACCAGCACTTGTCTTCCCTGGACACTCAGGCTGAGCATCCTGGGGAGAGCCTGCACACCATGAAATCTGCTGTACATGAGAGATTCTGGGGACACCTAAACTTTTTTAGAAGAAAGGTATAGCTAAATTCACGGCTCCTTTACCCACACACGAAATGAAGCAGCTTCTTAGAAAAAGCATTGGGTTGCAGGTGAGCACCAGCAGCCAGGGTTCCTGGGGACTGTTTGTGAAGGTTTCTGACAAGAGCAGGCTCCCACAACAACAAAATGCACAAACAGCCCCATCCTCCCTCCTGCAGCTGCACTTTCACACGTGCTTCCTGACAGCTGGGAAAAGATGTTCCGTTCTTGTGGTTTGCTGACAGCGTTTCCACATCAGAAATGTTTCTGAGAGGAGGGTGGAGACTGTCTCAAAAGAAATTAAAAAGAAAACAAACCCAAACAAGTAAGCCTCCAGCAAAATTTAAAAAACAAGGAGGAAGGAAGTGCACACAACATTCTTTGAGGAAATTTTGCAATGCTGCAACAGCCAAGGGTTGGGCAAGGATTCTGTATGACCCAGGGAAGGGCTGCAAGGCTTGTTTTGTTGCCTTCAGTAAGTGGAAAGAAAGAAATAAGAAACAAGACAAGGATGACTGTTAAGTCATTTTCTGTGTAAGCAATTGTACAACAGGGCCTGGAGTCCTGCAGAAGGCATTGCCCATGCACAGCTGACATTTACTTCACCCAGAGTAAAAAACATCTGCTTGCCAATCCTGTCATTATGTAGCTTTGTATTACTGATTACTTCATCAAATTAGTCATCAGGTTTGTTTATGCAGTAGTGTTGAACTCAAATTCTTTATGAGATTTGTACCTTCTAGTACAAGATCTCACTTCCTTATAGCTTAATATTTGAAGCTCAACTGAAATATTTTCTTAACAAGCTGGCTAGCTATAAATACTTATTAACATTTTAAAACGTCTATAGACTTTTTCAGACTGTTTTTAAAAAATTATATTGCTGCTAAAAACAGACCCAGTGCCACGTACATCCCTAGTCTCACTATATTATCACTTGCCCTATCTCTAGCAAATATGTGTCTCTTTGACACGCATCAGTGATCTCATTAATTCCTTTCACAGAACAGTGCTGGAAAAACTACCCAAAAGGAGAAAGGTGGGGGTTGGTCTTTCCTCCCAAGCAACAAGTGACAGGACAGGAGGAATCAGCCTCAAGTTGCACTGGAGGAGGTTTAGATTGGATATTAGGAAAAATTTCTTCATGGCAAAGGTTAGACATTGGCACAGGCTGGCCTGTGTGGAGTGGAAGTGGTAGAGTCACCTGGAGGGATTTAAAGACATGGAGATGTGGCACTTGGGGACAGGGTTTAGTGGTTGACCTGGCAGTGCTGGGGGAATGCTTTAACCTGATGCTCTTAGAGGCCTTTGCCACCCTCAGTGACTGCCGGGTTCTGAACCGCAGGGCAGGATGAATGGTCTACCACACAACTCAGGGGAGAAACTGCTGCTCACCCCAGCCATGGCTCAGGACAGCTGGACACATCTGCCTGTGTCCCAAATTGCTGCTCACCCCAGCCATGGCTCAGGACAGCTGGACACATCTGCCTGTGTCCCAAATTGCTGCTCACCCCAGCCATGGCTCAGGACAGCTGGACACATCTGCCTGTGACCCAAATTGCTGCTCACCTCAGCCATGGCTCAGGATAGCTGGACACAACATCTGCCTGCGACCCAAACGGCAGCTCCCCACTCCACTGCTCCTCTCTCTGCCCACTCCTCTGCCTGCCATAGGCTAAATGTATGTGAAATATGACAAAATTCTCCACAGAAACATGAGTAAAGATCAACACTGATTGGCACAGTTTCCGTATTTAGAACTTCCTCAAGTCCTAGAGCCACTCCTCCATCTCCTTCAGAAGAAAGATCTCTGTCATGTAACTGCACCAGCTCTCTTGCCCAGTATAACCAGAAAATGTTTTTTCTTGCAATTCTGCTGTTTTCCTACTGTAAGCTAAGGACATGTTTCTTTCATATTACAAACCTTTCTAAAGCAGAACCATTGTTTCTTGTCTGAAAGCTTTTCTTTTTCTTCTCTTAGCTCAAATGTCTCAGCAGATACAGAAAACTACTGCAAATGGCAAAGGTAGGTTCTCTTGTTGATTTTGAGGTATGTGCTGAGATTGACTGTTAGCCAAAAAATGGGGGAGGAATTTAAAAATGTCCAAAAACTTCATGTCAAATTAAATCTTTCACCTCTCTGTGCAGTGAGTCAGTTTAAAAGTTTCTATACAAAGTTAACCATCTCTTTACTGACCTGTATGTAAAGTCAAAATTGCTTTAACTTGTTAAAACATTTTTCCTCCCATGGAAATGTAATTTATTTTAGTCATGACTAGTTCAGTACCATTTTCTATGGAAAGACAGGTTTTCATTGCAAATTCATTTGTATAAGATCATGAAAGGAAACAAATTTGAGAGACCATCAAGGCCCTTACTGCTACTATCCATATGTTCTATCTACTTACACAAGCTTAGTTCTGTCTGTTAATAGACAGCCACTAATAAAATACTTTTAATAATTACTTTTAATACTAATAAAATGCCTTTGCTTTCAGGTTCATAGGCTATCTCTCAACTAATTTATAAGGTTACTTTCTCCTACAATTAATACCCCACAATATTTGATTTAATCTTTTATATTTCTATTATTTTAATTGCTGCTGTAGTTCAAAAGTATTGTTATTGGTTCATCTGAACACATCTGTGGGCTTTGTGTGGCTGTGCCTCTTTTGCATGAGCACAGGCACTTTTCATCATGTATGAAGCTGCATTCTGGTTTTGAAAAATAATTGAGTTGCCTGCTATCAGAGGTGGAAAAAGTATACTGGTCCATTTCAACATAAAAAGCATAGCTTGGTTGTCAACATATTTTGGGACAAATCTGGGGCTTTCTTGGGTCATAGGTGCAGCCAACTCACTCAGAAGTTTTTTCTTTCCAGAGATGGTGTCCAATCCCAAGCTTGTACTGGTTCAGGGGACTTTGAATGTGGTGATGAAGCAGAATGTGACCCTCTCCTGCCTCTCTGAGCCTGGATCTCCACCTGTCAGATACACACTGTTCAAGCACAACCAGCAGGTATCTGCTTCAAACAGGTCAGACTGGAGCCCTGCACTGTTCACCCTGACCATCAGCTCTGCCAGCGATGTGGGGGAATACAAGTGCAAAGCTGAGTATAACAACTCCAGCGGTGGAAAATACAGCAACAGCCTCAACTTCACCCTCCTAGGTACGTCTTGCTGTACACCTTCCCAGCACTGGTTATTGCAGGGGCACACAGCCATCTCTTTTCTTGACTGAGGAGCTGAACTTTGCTGCTGTTCTTACCTCAGGAGCTGGCAGTGCTCTCCTGCCCGGGCTCACGACCCCCCCATCCTTCATGCCCAGCTCTTTTGCCAGTGTTGTCACTTTACTCCAAGTCTTGCCTGGAGCTTGTCCTGTACTCTGTGATTCAGAATTTTCAATTTTCTTTCTACAGAGCCAATTTCCAAGCCAGTGCTGAGCTCACCCACCTCTCAGGCAAAGAAAGGCCAGAACGTGACCCTGTCCTGTTTCTCAGAGAACGGATCCCTTCCCATCACATATCTGTTCTTCAAAGGAACACAAAACATTTCTCCCCAAAAGACAATGCAGAAGAGGGAAGCAGCTGTGATTTTTCTATTTATCAATTCCCATAGTGACTTTGGAACCTATAAATGCAAAGCTAATAACAGTTTTCCCAATAATACAAAATACAGCAACAGTTTCAACTTTACAGTAGCAGGTATGAATGAAAAGAGGTTACTACTGTTGACAAACTGGGATCACACAAAATTCAGAATGTTGTAACTATGCAAGTTTTTAGCCAGATATTTTGATCTTGCAATGTGATGTTCAAAATAGAATTTTTTAAATTTAAAAAAATGATGTTTTAAAATTAATGCAAAACCATAGAATTCCATGCACCCTAGATAGCAGTAGAAGTTGAAGTAACCATGGAGGATGCCTGTAAAGACTCACTTTTGCAAGAGACCCCTGGTCCACCTTGGAGAGAGTCTGGTTTCATTTTTCTCTCTGCTCCCATGAAAGAGCTTAACTGGCACCAGCAAGCTGCCTTCCTTCTGCTGGGGCACAGAGCCCTTGGGACTCTCATGAACAGTTACACTAACCCCAGTTAATCTAAAAGCTGAAAGAAATTGCAAGTCTTGATTTCGATTTACAGAAAATACTTAAAATATGAAACAACACTTCATTGCATAAACACTTTTTTTTTTCTTCTTTTTGGCAGAAGAGAGAAGCCATTTTCAGCCCCTGATAATTTCACTTGGGCTGATCCTGCTACTACTTATAATAGGACTTGCTCTGGCAATTCCATTTTTCCTAATTCCTTTGTATAACGCAAGTGAGTTATTTGAATGTCTGTTTCTTTTTCCACAGGTCATTTATATTGTCAATATATTTCAGTATGCAAACATCACGTTTTCAGTAGAGTAGCTCCTGCTATTTTATCATATTGTTGAATCTCCTCTGAAGCAGCACCAGCAGCTTAAGATTTTGACAAGGCCAAATCTCTGAGCTGTGTTTTAGATGAAAGATCTGGGGTGGGGGAGGCAAAGCAACAACTAAAGTAATACACAAAAACACTGGAAGGAATCTGACCTCACTGGAAAGGGAAATTATTAAAATGCCCTTGGTTAAAGAATTATTTTGATTGTGAAAAAAACAGTACCTGAGATCTCCAAATATTAAAAAATAAATTGAAACTGTTTATTTCTAAGAAATATTTATATACATCTATATAAATACACACACAAAACACACGTTTTTCTTTTACAATTTGCAGAAAAATTTAAGTCTACCAGGCCCTCAATTGGCCTTACTTCAACACTGAATGCAGAGGAGTCTGAAGATGAAGTAATATACTCAGAGATTGGTAAGTTCCTGTCACCCCCTGCAGTCAGGCAGGTTTCTTCAGGTACTGGAAGGGGACACCTACTGACCCTCCTGGCAGAGGCATTATTTAAACCCCTCAGAATCCTTATCTGGCATCATCTGAGAGCCATGCAGCCAAAACTGCAGCTGGTTAAATGAACTGAGGTTTTAATAAAAAAAGGGTGTAATGGCCATTTACTAACAGGCAACAGTGAGCTATATGAAGCTGTAGCAAAATAAAACTTGCATAGCTCCTGCATTCTTTTCAAAATTGTTCAATACTTTAGTTATTTATTCAATCCTTCTTAAGTTTGGGAAGATCCAAAGTCAGTTCAAACTGAAATTATGAAGTGACAACAAGGCAGCTGACCTATGTTAAGACATTTTGGTACTTGAATTGCAGAAAGCAGACAATAATGAAGACATTACCTGACAGCCACAATGCTCTGAACTTGCACATTTCTACATTTGCCATGAATGTGAATGCCTCTTTTCAAGGGGAATAAGAACACCTCCCAACAAACCAACAGCAAAGGCATTGTTTCCAATTTCTAAATGTCCAAATGGAGTAACTGTCTCCAAACAAACCTGCCTTCCTGTTCATGCAGTAGGTAGAGCTCTCACTGCCCTGCTGGGTCAGCTCAGTGCTGTGCAGCTGCTTGTGCCAGATCTCAGCCCGCAAGGACAGTGAGAAGAGCTCTGATAAGGCCCATGGATACTCCATGATTTATATTCAGTATGGAATCTCACTGCTTTGTTTCAAAATTACAAAAAAAGTGTGATTCAAGTTGTTTGTAATTGAGTTAACTGCTGTTCATCATCTTTAAACCAGAGCCTGTTAGACCAGAAGAAGAATACATCAACTTCTCCGTTATTAGAAGAGAAGAGGAAAAAGGTGAAAACCTCAAGCTATCATATTGGAATATCTGATACACACAAATATGTTTTGAGGGGACTTTGCTGGGTGGAGGCAGGGCTTAAATACTTGCAATTGCTCATGAAATTGCTTAGTTACTATGGAAAAACTAAAACAGCTTTAAAACTGTTTTGAGGAGAGGGGAGGAAAGAAGAAAGAAAAACCCCAACAAACCATCCTATGGCAAATTCAACAGCCTCACTATGAAACCACACAGATGTTATTAGTGACCACACTGCTGATGCAATGTTAATTCTTCTGTGTAGCTGTACCAAGAAAGCAGCTATTATGTTATTCTATATATATATTCTATATATGAATTATGTTATTCTGGCTTTTAGCAGGGAAGAGGCCATGTGCTACAGTCTATTCAAAGGTCCTCATCAGAGACTGAATACCAGGTATGATTATAATTTTTTCTGATTAACTTAATCACATACTTTTAAAGAATTTTACAGCCCTCAAATGTGGTAAGTTCCAGCAAGCTGCATACAAAGATAAGATATTTAGATACCAATTTCCTGGCCTAATCACTTTGTAGAGAGACAGTGTAGCTCACTTTTGAAGCAAAATCTCTGAGCCATAATATCTATGAACTACAACTTAAGAGAAAAAGCAAACAGATAAAACTTAGAATTACATGTAAAGCTTTCACACAGATTTAAGTTCCTGAACATTTAACAATTCTGCTGAAGTAGAAACTGGATTGTTTGCAGACATAGGATAGTGAAAAGGCTTTTGTCTAGTGTAACAAAAAAAAGAAAAAACATCCCTCGGGCACTAGAGGATCTGTATTTGGCCTCTATGTACCTGCAAGGATGGCAATTTCTCAGTTCAACAGTACTTCAGCTCTCAGAGTAGATAGGATGGTAGTAGATAGCTCTCAGAGGGACAGATTGTGAAAATTAATTTTGGGACAGCTGACTTCAAAATAAATTCTGTATCCTGCTACCAGCTGTTTCTAAGATGTGGCTGGGCTGCTTTAATACCATTCCAGAGCCAGCTTATTTAGAATTCCATGAGTTCAGTAAGTCACATGATGCTAACATTGATTATATCTAGTATAAATACTCTATACTGCAACTATTATTGTTGTTACAAATAACTCATTTACAGTTAAGTGAGCACCATGTTGGTAGAAGAAGATTTTAAGGCAAGTTCTCGTGTTTCATGACACTGATGACTATCAGAGGCCATGAGCCTTGCTGCACTTTATACAGGGACTGAACCAGCTGTACTGGAAATCTAGAAAAGATCAGAAGCACGCAGTTCTGTATCTCTGCAAACTCTTGTATCTGATTTTAACCACTGTGCTTAGGTACAGGAAAAATATTATCACACATTAGTCTTTTTCCACCATTTTGTACACACAGATATTTTGTCCGCAGAAAATACTGGTTAAAAAAATATTTAAATCTGTTATTCTGTTACTCTTGGTAATGTATTTCTGAATTTTTTATGTTTATCAAGTGCAACATGAAGTAGCTTACATGTTTAAGAACTGAAGCCATGTGACTAAAATACATTCCTACAAACAGTACAAAGACACTGATGTTATTAAAATATTTAAGATTTGGAAGTCTTTAATATAAAATACCATTTTCCAACAGAGATCACAATTGTGTCAGCAATAGAGAGCAAAGCTGAATTTTTAGTTTAGGATGGAGCACTTTCAGTATGATATTAAAACCAAAGACATGAACAAGAATATGGTTAGCCTTGCTAATAAGGGACAAGTTTTTCTCTTCCCTTTTTCCAAGGCAACCTGGAAGACCCAGATTTGACAGAGAACAGATGCACCACCATGTTTTAGCAGAACTGTTTGCAGAGAAACCACTGAGTCCGTGATAATGCTGAAACCAGTTCAGGCAAAGATATCTAAGAAAATCCCTTTATTCAACAAGTTTAAGCTTACACATTTTTTGCAGATGTAACATACTTAATTAAAAAGTCCTTCAGCCTGGAAATGTGCATCATTTCCTTCATGGTGGTGTCTCTGCTTCTCAGCTGGACTACTCCATTCTCTAGAGTGCCATCACTTATCAAGACCATGAAGGGAATACTCATCTCATCGTACCTGCAGAGAGAGGAACCCACCTGTTACTGTTTTTGGTGCGTGGAAAAAATCAGATAACTTACATACAAATGACCATAAACTGTACATATTTAGTTTTGCTGTATTGCACTAAGTCTGGTGTGACACCTCCAGTTTTCTTGTTGCCATTCCTTGCTTTCCTGATTACATGTCTTCAAATTACTTAGCTGCTTTAGTATATAAAAATAATCTTATTTAGTAACCTATTAAAAGAGTATTTTTCTACAAGCAGAATTTATCTTTGTTTTACTGCACATGAACAAGAGGTTGCATCTATTTTCTCTCAGAAAAAAACATTCATCACTATGCTCAAGATGCTTTGACATGAGGAGTCATATGCCCCAATCCTCTCCTGATCAACAAATCATAATGAAGCCCCCAAATGGAATAGCTGTTTTTATATCCACAAACAGTTCATCACATCACTAATGGCAGTGGTTCCAGACTTGGAAGAACTGTCAAGTTCAAGACTAGACACAGTGGGTTGTTTGAAAGAGTGCTTAAGAATGAAACACAGAACCAGACCAGATGCAAAAATGGGGGTGAGGGTGGGAAACAGTTCTGCAAGCTTACAAGTCATCTGAAGAAATTTGTTTTTTACATGCAAGTTTTTAAAAGGCATTTTACAGTTCCAGGGAAATAACAGTAACATGGGAAAGGCTTCTATTTCACTTAATTTAAAAATTATCTGATATATGCTTTTCATAATAAAACTACTTGAATCCAAGTCTGTAGTTTGGGATCCACACCTTCAATCAGTAACTGTACACAATGACTTCCTACTGAAAAAAGGAATATTTACAGCAGTCCACAGAAAGTCATCTTTGACCTTCATAGTTTAATTTACAGAAGACTGTTTCTCCTTACTTTGTATAAAGATGTTCCAGAGACACATGCACAGTTTCCAGATAACCGGGCCATACAGAAATTCCATTTTCTGTCAGTTCATTGAACAATCCTTGGCAAACCTGTGTTCATTTAAAAACACAAGTTAAAAGACAGACTTTGAGTGATGAGACTCTATACAAAGAAACCATAAAAACTCTTAACAAGTGTGGTATTAACATTCCTAGCTGGTGTTTATTTGCTGGCTGAAATAATTTCAAATCAGAAAGCAGCCTGGCAGTTCTGTCTCCACTTCTGTTTAAAAACATGCCAGTGTAAGCTTCCTCCCTCCCACAGGGACTTTATGACTGACTTAAATGAAAACTTTTAAAATATCCTTCTGCACATGTGACTCATGCATTAAGATAATTCCAAAAGATTAAACTGAGAGGGATGGTGTTATTCATTTTCCTTAATTTTGCATGGGGCAAGCATCAGCTCTATTGTACCAAAGACAGTCGTGTGAACATGAACATGAGGTTGCATCTATTTTCTCTCAGAAAAAAACATTCATCACTATGCTCAAGATGCTTTGACATGAGGAGTCATATGCCCCAATCCACTCCTATATATCCAACCCTATTTTACCAAAGACAGTTGTGTCCACACAAGGAACTGCCTGCGTGAATTCCTTTGGCTGTGACCCACAAGCTGCAGAGTAGGAGCACCATGAACTCTGCACAACCAGGAATCTCCAGGAGTCAAAGCAGCAGCATGATTTTCCTCAACATAAACAGTGTCTGAATTGTAACACATTACATGGAGAGTCAACGCTCAAGATTGAAATACTTTCTTACAACATACCTGCCTCAGCTCTGTTGTTGGACCTTTTCCTACATCCAAGGCCACTTTAAGGGGTGCTAAGCAAGGATGAAGCTTAAGTACCTAATAAATTTACAAAAACCAACAGATTACTAAATGTATTTATCATCAAGCAATTCTAAACAGAAGTAGGAAATAGCAATTTTTTAAAATTAAATTAAGGTTTTAAACATACAAAAATTTTCTTACAGCACAAAATCTTGAATTAGAAGCAAGCTGTATTTTTGTGCAATGAGCACACAGCCCAGCTACATTCACATGGCAGAAATTAATCTATTTTGGCTGAGCTCCAGAAAAGAGATGAAGATTTGTTAGCAGAGTTCCATCATCTTGAATGGAGCCAGAGTGATGAGAGCCAGCCCAGCAGGCAGCTCCCATCCAGTCTACTGCTTGTTCTTAAAGCCCAAACAACTGCCTGGGTAACAGGCACTGACAGCCAGCACTCCAACTCCAGAAAGCAGAGTAAAAGTGGGGAGAATGATGGTCCAGATCCTACCTGCTGATCAGAGAGAAGGGTAAAACAGGAAAAGGGGACCTCGGAACGAGAAAATTTGCTTATGTGGATGACAGGGACCACAGGGGCTGTGCCATGGGGCCAGCCTGGTGCTGCCAGTGAGAGGGTTGAGTCTGCACCCATTGGAAAGGGATCAGGATGGCCATGTGGAAAAGGAAACATTGCTATGCTTGAATTTACCACATTGTCTAGGGGGGTTCTTATTTTCTGACATTTTCTACATGGACTTACCTTTCTCTGAGAATTTTTCTTTGCTGTTAATGGATTCTCAACTACCTGTAGAGAATCAAAAAGATAAGCTAACACTCCTCGGTCCAGATTCCCATTCACAGACAGAACATGAGGGATGACATTCTTCCTTCCATCTCGGCCCTGAAGAGAAAAAACCCATGTAAGAAAACATCAAAGATTGCCCCCAAAAGCTTTTTGCTTGCTTTAAATGTATAATGAGACACTGAGCTCAAGCACTCTTATTTATTGAAATACAGACATTTATTTAAAACATTACCAGCAGCCTTAGCAGTGTATCTGTGACCAGCTAAGGCTGTAACAGTGGGGAAAGCAGGTCAGGGCAGGATTAGTTTCTTGCTCTGCCACTTTGATCATAAATTTAAATCTATGGCAAACACATTTGAAACTCTGCATATTCTTTTGGAGGTTTGTAGATTACTTCCAAATGACCATGAGTCCCCACATTCTGAGAAATCCCTATGTAACCCTGTTTTGTAGAAATAAACTGCAAAAGCAGGAAAGACAGGACTGTCATGAGAAGAAGAAGGTTGAAATTTTCTAGTAAAATGCAAAGTTACTCTGGTTTTATCTGTTCAGCCTAACTCCAAACATTGCCATTTATTAGGATTGTCCCTCTTCAACAAATTCAGTAGAGAGGCTTCCCTCTAGTCCATACTTCCCTTTTCTATAAAGCCATTTTTATAACCCATTAATCTATAAAAACTTGTACATACATGAAAGTGAACAAGCTACAGCAAGAAAGAAAACCCCTCACATGTACAGGCTCTTTGTGATGCAAACTGAACAGTGCAAAACACAGTCCAAGTTTGTGTTTCCATTTATTCACAAATACAGGTAAAAGCTACACTACTGACAACAGCTGTCTTGTCAATAAGGGCTCATTTCTAATTTTGAAGAATTCCTTGCAAAAAAAAAAAAAGAAAAAAAAAAAGAAAAAAAGAAAAAAAAAAGTACCAAACACTATTTAATCAGCTTTGAAAAGGAAGGTCTGGCTGCAGAGTATCAATTGTACTGTTCTTGCAGCAAATCAATAAAAAGCCATCCACGTGCTAAGCAACTGGATCAGCAAAGAAACCATTTCTCTCACACATTACTATCTTTATCAGGAAAGATGTTTAATACAGTAAAGCTTACAAGTAATTTAGATCTCTCTCCTGGATACAGCTGTAACAGTTCAGTATCACCAAGGTTCTTCAGTGTTTCTATTGTTTCTGTCCCCCAAGGAAAGCTATAATGTAACTTAAATCCTCTTCTGCCTTCTTCATCCTGAAAGTCACTGCTGCTGAAGTTAGACGGGCCTACAGCAAACTGCAAATAAGAGGTGTAAGAGTGATCACGACTGCAAATCTCATAGAACTACATACAAGTCTGCAATGCAAACTGAAGTCTGGGTTGTTTTAGTACCATTTTCTGATTTCCAGCAAAAGGTTTTTATAAGTTAAAGCCCAAATCTCTTGGTTGTTTTATGGCATTTTCATCTCACATCACCGACAAACACAAAACATCTGCCTTTCTGCAAGTCAAGTTATAAACTAGTTATCAGTTTTGTCATCAACTTCAGTAGCTTCTCAATTTCCATGAGAAATGCACCTGGAACAGGCCAGCAATGTAAGGCCATTAAACCAACCACGGTGACTATTCCCCCCTCCGAGGCATAAAGGAGCAGGCCAAGATTCCCCATGGATATCTGCTGTTACCTTTCTCCACCACTGGAGCCTCTGGCGTAGCCAGTAATCGAGCCACTGTCCTGAAGTTCTGGGAGAACTAAACCAGGCAAGCAGAGACGTGGTCCTCTCGCCTATTCTTTAAACAACAGCAAGGGCAGCAAGTTAACACCTTGGGAAATAACAGGGGAAAAGCAAGAAACGGCATTCAAAAATAATCCAGAAGTGAAATAGTTGGTTTAGGTACGATAAGGAATTAACTCCTCTATTACTCTACCTTGTAAGGTTTTTGTTGTGTTCATTTCCTGAAACAGAATGTTCACTTTCTGGAACAGAATGAAAGCACACTCCAATCTGAGCAAGGCCACAGGGCAGTCTTTTGTTCACCAGCTCTAAGCAGCTGACATATTGCGCCAGAACACCTACAAAACACAAAGCCCTGTTTTTAGTGGCCACGGGAAAGTTTCTGATGTTTTAACTCTACCAAGAACAAATTAAGCACATATTATACACGTGTTGTTTGTACATGCAGTCCTACTATCTTTAGTAGCACTGATGCTTTGTAGACATGGGCTCAGCAGGCTGGTTCCTCGGGGCACATTGATTTTAATGTGCTTTTCCCCGAATTACAGGGAGCGTATCTGCTGTCCACCTGTGCTGGTCAGGTCCTTGAAAAGCACACATATTCACAGCCTACAGAAGGAACATTCCCACCGCACCAACGCAACTGGGAGAATCCCTTAAACGCAGCTGCTTCGCTCCCAGCAAGAAACTCGTGCGCAGGGTGCAGGCTGAGCGGAGCCGCCCGGGACCTACCGGGCAGGAGGCTCTCCCGCAGCAGCCCCGCGGCCCCCAGTACTTCTTCCAGGGCCGAGCCGCCAGGGCCCTGCCCACAGCCCTGGAGGGCTTCGCGCAGCGTCTCCGGGTGCAGCAGCCGCAGCCCCTGCGCGTCCCGCGGAGCGCCGGGCGGGCCGTGGAGCGGGGCATCCACGGGGAACACCTGCTCCCGCAGGGGCAGCGCCGAGTCCCACCACTGCGCCGCCAGGTTGGCGCGCAGCGCCGCGCCCAGCGGCCCGAAGCCGGGGTGGCGGCCGCTCAGGTAGGCGCTCCAGGGCAGCGGCCCCGCGCCGCCCCGTAGGAACAGCCGCCGCCAGCACACCTCCAGCAGCTCCGCCCCGCCCGCCGCCTCGGAAGCACCGCCGCCCTCCGAGTACGGCCGCGCCGGGCACCCGGCCGGCTCCGGGACTCGCTGCCACCTCGGCTGTGCCAGGGCGGCGCGGCCGCACCAGCGGCAGCCTTGGCGGGAGCCCAGCGCCATCTTGCCGCTCCCTCACGGCGGGGCTGAAAGCGGAGGGGGGGAAGTTGGGGCAGCTACTGCGCACGCGCAGCTCCCCCCGGGGAGCGGTGGGCGTGTGTGGCGGCCGCGCTTGCGCAGTGGAACCATCGCGGCCTCGCCGCGGCCGCGGGCCGAAGGTCAGGGACCGTCCGAGGTGAATTTCCTGTCCCCAGGCTCAATCTTCTCACCTTTTGTAACCGTAATGATGCCGTCAGATAACTTCTGCTGAAGGAACTGACTCTAAAGGAGCTGAATTTTCTCGCCTTTTGTAAACATAACTAATGCTGTCAGGGAACTTCTACAATGGAAGTTGCTTAATAAAGAACTCGTTTCAAGTATTGGGTAAGATCACATCACACAAATAAACATACACTGGGTAGGCGGAGAATGTGCATTAGATAGGTGGGTTCATGTACATTTTTTTGTAAAAAAGATGTAACTTTTTACGCCTTGGTGTGCTCAACCTTGAGCCCCGCACAGAATAAAGAATGTCACTTTTATAAACCAAACTCGTCTCGAGAGCTCCCAACATCGGCAATAAGGCCACACGTGCCGGGGTCACGCCTGGCCTGCCCCTATGGGACAGGGACGTCCAGAGCCCGGCAGCACCGGGCACTGGGAGGGGGACAACGGGACAGACCCTGCCCTTGCTGGCACCGGAACACGCTGCAGCTGCACGGGGACATTCCTGGGAAAAGCCCCTCTGGCGCCCACCGCGGGGACAGCAGCACGCCCGAAGCACATCGAGGCAGCAGGCAGAGCGCGGGCGGAGGCGGCACCGCTGCCAAGGGCGCGGGCGAGGCCCCGGCTCCCCGCGGCCGCTCGGCGCGGCGCAGGCAGCGCAGTGGAAATTTCCACAGCCGCCGCAGCCCGAGCTGGCGGCGGGGCGCGGAGGCGGGGCCGAGCGGGAGCCATTCCGCGAGCCGCAGGAGCGGGGCTCGGCGGGATAATCCCCGCGCCGGAGCGGCGGCGCAGCCCCCTCCCCCGGGCTGACAGCCGCTTTAGTAGGGCACTGGGTCAGCGGCAGGAGCTGCTACTCCCGCCTCAACAAGAACTGCAGGCAAGTTAAGTTCGAAGGCAGATTTGCCATGAGCTCAATTCTGCCAGAGTAGCACTGGCAGTAATGTCAAAGCTGCTTAGAGCTCGTTTCTTTCCATTATTTTATGTGCAAATGTCGTATTTTCCCCCTCAGGAAACACTGCCCCATGCAAAGGGTCGTTTGGAAAGAGTTATAAAATACAGGGAGGAAACGTCTTTCTGCAGTTCAGATTTTACACCACTATTAAAGACTCTCATATCTCAATTTTAATGCACAAGCTATAAATGAACCTTTTTTTTTTTTTTTTTTTTTAAATACTAAAAACCCACAACTTTACAAAACCAGCTTTTCAAAGCATTTTGTTTCAGGCCACTGACATGGA
Source organism: Pyrgilauda ruficollis (assembly GCF_017590135.1). Taxonomy (NCBI): domain Eukaryota; kingdom Metazoa; phylum Chordata; class Aves; order Passeriformes; family Passeridae; genus Pyrgilauda; species Pyrgilauda ruficollis. Next base: position 3,286,317 of record NW_024529044.1, on the reverse strand, counting down.
AACTTAGGAGTTAAGTCATACTTCAGTAATAAATAATCTACTTCCTTGTTTTTCACCCCTGGTGACACCAAGCAGTGTTCCAAAACAAATAAATGAGAGAAAAACCCCACCCCGACTTCACCCCCCCCAGCCCAAAAAAAAAAAAAAAACCAAAATAAAATACATTGCCACCTGCAGTTTTAGACTGCAGTGGGGTAGTTCCAAGCCTCCAGCTGGAGTTCTCAAAGCGAGAGTGAAGGATCACAAATATGTCAAGTGATAGAACTTCACAGAAAATGAGGAAATATAAGAGGCAGACTAGGCTGCATTAGAGAACATCACAAGCTGAGCCTCAGAGGGAAACAAGGACAAGTAATCAAGGACTGAGCAAAAAGATCTAAGTGCAAAACAAAGTTAACTCAGGTTCAAAATAACATAAAAAGAATCTTGTAGATTCAACCTTGAACACATTAAGTGTTGTTAAACTTAAAACTCACTGTTACTGATGAACAAGGAACTGAAAATCAGTATCAAACTGGAATTTAATACACCATACTTGAAAGCATAAAGCACTTTAACCCCAGGATCAAGAATTATGCTGTTCTTTCACTCAGCATGGGCAGTGCTTTAAGATTAGGGAGTCATTTGCACATATTAAAAGCCCTTAAAAAAAACCAAAACCACGAGACCATGAAGCATTGTCATGGATCAACAGCCCACTTCCCCTCCCACCACCTCCATAAAGAAATCACTGCTCAATACCAGTGTAAGTATAATTTGAAGTTTTAATACTAAGATCTTCCCGTTTCTCTGAAGCTCAGAAGCCTGCATGCTAACTCACAACGCCTGCAGCTGTGGGTACACAACACTCAAGCCTGGTCTGCACATATGCTCGTGTGAAGGCGACGGTTACGGTGCTGCAGAAGCTTCCTACGCTTGTAGCAGCTTGTTAGCAACACCACTACAGAGTTTTGATCTTTTCCAAGAACTGGCCCTATGCTAGTGAGACAAGGAAGAACACTGCTTCCAATACTTTCTTGGAAGCCAGCTTTAATTTTCTTCCCCATCAAAGCAGAGCCTGCCATGCTAAGCAATCTAGCCCAATCAAGGCAAGGCTGGTATTTGTATAAGCTTAAATGTTTAATCAGACACAGTTGAGAAACCTTTCTAGAATTTAATATAAAAACATTTGACATATCATTAATGTAAAGTTGTGCACATGTTGAGAAAATTGTCATCTGAAAGAAAAATCGGTCTTCAAATATCTTTATTGGAAGGCCATGCACTGCCTTCTGTTACTGTATTTCAAATCACTGTACATTTACTTTGAAAACACTGTCTGCATTTTCTAGTACAAAAAACTAAAAATTGTTTCAGGAATGTAGAGAAATATTCAACTTAAATAGCGAAAAAGTGCACCATAATTACTGCTGCACTGCAGTCATTTCTGCATTTCCCATTTCTTAAATAACTATCCTGTTTTGATAACACACAATATAAAGAGCAATTATGAAAAACTGAGACATTTAAATACACTAAGTTATTGAGAATAACTTGTGGGCATGGGGTAACCTATCATAGGAGCAGCACCAGTGGCAGGGTAGGCGTACTGCTGCTGGTTCATGCCATTGTGCATGTTGGCAATGTTACTGCCGTACTGCTGCTCGTAGCCGTTCTGGTACGCTCCTGTGGGGTTACCGCCGGCCCTGAAGCCGGCCTGCATGCCTGCAGCTGCAAAGCCGTTCCCAAAGGGAGTTCCATTGCTGAAACTCTGGGCGCTGTAAGCCCCGTTTTGGGTTTTTGCTCCGAAGTCTCTCTTGCCTAGCGCACCATAGGTTCTCTCAAAGTTCTCCCTCTCTCTAAAACTACTAAATCCACCCCTTTTGCCCGCAGAGTATCTGTCACGTCGGTCACCTCGGGAACGACCTAGTGAAAGAGACAAGACAGTTACGCGTATGGTAAAGGCTCTCCAGTTCAGCTAAGCAGCATTTATTTTCTGTCCCAGCAATTCAAACCTACTACAAAAGCTTTCCAGGTGCTTGTTGGACTTCAGTTAGATAAAGCTGTCTCCCTTTTGACAAGTCGTACACTCTCCCCCATAACACAAGTTGTGGCATATCAAGGCAAAAAGTGAATTTTGCCAGCAGGACACTTGGGTCCATCTCTCTTTCCAAGCCATAGGAAACAAAGTGTTTTATTTCAGGGCAAGTAATGAAGCACCTCTTTGGCCTGCTCTAGCTATAGGTGCACCACAGCACAGGCTGGGAGCACTTGGGTGCTGTTTTCTGGCTTTTGTATAAATAAACACCTTCTGAGGTCACAGTAACTTGGTAACTAAACCACCTTCCACATTTATTTTGAAGAGAGGCTGGAGGTGGAATCAGAAGTTTCCATTTTGTTCTGAGAGGAAAGCTATGCACTGAGATCAAGAACAGCCCTTACCTGAACCTCTGTCTTCAACCAGCTGAAGCAATTTGGGGTTGATGGCTTGATTAGCCTCCCGAAGCACAGAGATGAGGTCATTTACTTGCTTAATATTGTTAGGAGTAAAGAATGTGTATGCTGTGCCTGTTTTGGTACTGCGGGCAGTTCGTCCAATTCGGTGGATATAGTCCTCTGAGGAGTTAGGGTAGTCATAATTGATGACAAATTTCACATCTTCCACATCTGTAAAGTGTTGCAGTGTGGCAAAAAGCGAGGTACAAAGTTTTGCACACCACAACAGCCAAATCGAAGATAAACATTAGACAAGAGTATTTTAAAGGGAATAATGGCTGCAAAGAACAGTGTTAGAATCATCCATTTCTGCAAGAGCATAGTGGAAGAGAAAAGTTACGCACACTCCGTCTGATCCCGTTCTCATCACCCACCCTGTGAGCCAAAACCTTACCATAAGGAGTGTGCATTTGCTTGTCATTCCCAACTCAAGTGTCCCCTTTACAAATCATCAAGTGACATCTGAAAGCTTCTTGCAGTAGGGCCACTAAAGCTCACAGCAGCCTCTTCATGTGCTCATTTGAGGACCTTAGAGTAAAAACATACAAGGTCCTTCACATACACACTCATTAGAAGCTCAAAAAAAAGGGGCCACACTGCTCGTCTTGCCAAGACCTTTGAACTGCAGCTGCAAGAAAAACATACCTGTCCCCCCAAAGTCACCAAGTTGTTTTTATGCACTGTGTCTTGTCTAGGCAAGCGCTTCCAAGAAGCCAGGGTTCACTTGAGAATGGGTCTCTGGCAGGTCTCGACATGACGACTATGTATAGGTGGAGGAACTTCGACTTTCAAAGGCATTGAAAAGCCATTGCTTTCCTGCCCCACTTGTTAAAGTGAGAGGTGGACTTTTATTCTCAGATTTCATGTGCCAGTACTCACCAATTTGTACAAGGCTTAGTACATTTTAAAGCTGCTCTCTCCATTTCATGGTTGAAAAAAATTTCATTGAACATTGAAGTTTAAAATTATGTTCTTCAACATTTCAAAAAACTCACTGAAATTCAAAGACCACAGATCACAGCAGACAGTATGCACAAAACTAACAGTACTGCACCATGGCAAATCATGCAAAGCATGGAGAGAAGAGAAATACCAGGGCAAAGTGAACTGTGAATGAAACTGCTTATTTCATGAGAGAACAGTTTATGGGGTAGTAGTTTAAAGGATGATCTTTGCCTTTTGAAGATTACTGGCACACAATGCTCTCAGCTTTCACCTCTCTATTTGACTGGAAGCAGCCAGCCGATCATTTCCACTAGTCCTCCATCCCCCTCGAGTCCTCCGATTGTCATGCCTAGGCCTTGCCACAAAGACTGCACCTTTATGTGAAGAAAACTTAGAAAAATGCAGAGGTTAAAGAAAGCAATAGACTTTCTTTAAAAGCTTTGGGCAACTGGCATTACGAGTTTTACTAACCTAGACCTCTGGATGCAACATCTGTAGCAATCAGGATTGGTGCTTTTCCATGTTTGAATTCTGTAACACAAGAAGTTAATCCATTTTTTTTCCTGAAGCAACACACGTCAGGATGCTTGCAGAAATTGCTGAAACACTCACCATTTAGAACCCAGTCCCGCTCCTGCTGACTTTTATCACCGTGAATACCCATCGCTGGCCACCTGAAAACACAACAGCTTGACTGACCCAACAACACCCCAACTTTGTGGTTTCATTAGTCAAAAACTAGGCTATGGCAAATTCCAGTCCAGGCATTGTAGCTGATAGCTGCTGTCACTGACAGTTTTGATGCTTAACTGTAGTGGTCAAGAGCACATGCAAGACTATTGGGGTTGTTCAGTGAAGTCCCAGCTACTACTCACCCATCTCTCCTCATTTTTCTGGTAAGATCATCACAACGCCTTTTGGTTTCCACAAAAACAATTGTTTTGTTTTCCTTCTCGCTCATGATTTCTTCCATCAAACGAATAAGCCTATTTTTAAGAGATTATGGTTAGAGCTTAAGACTGCTTTCTACTGTAGAAGTTTAAACTGATTTCTTGTCTTTAAGCCTTCCATCAAACGAATAAGCCTATTTTTAAGAGATTATGGTTAGAGCTTAAGACAAGTTTAAACTGATTTCTTGCCTTTAAGTTGCCTCAGACTGATGTCAAAAATCCATCAAAGTAAGGCCTTCATTTCACAGTTCATAAAGTAAAACTGACGGAAAACACAGAATGCTTTGCCCCCAAGGCCTACTTACTTGTCATCTTTCTCGACATCATGACACACATCCACAATCTGAAGAATGTTGTGGTTTGCACTCAGTTCCAGTGCACCAATGTTGATGTGCACATATTCTTTCAAGAAATCTTCAGCCAGCTGCCTCACTTCCTTAGGCCATGTGGCACTCCACATCAGAGTCTGCCTGTCAGGCTAGAAAAGATCAGATCAATGAAAGATCAGTAGAGGCCTAAGTTAAATGCCCAACCAAAACTACCCAGGCTTGCATCGCTCTTGCTTTAACAAGGGTAGTGGCAGTAGTTTATATCTGCTATAGTGATAAATGCATGAACCATTTATACTCACTCTTATCTGATCCACAATTTTTCTGATCTGAGGTTCAAATCCCATGTCAAGCATCCTGTCAGCTTCATCAAGGACAAGGTAAGTACACCTCCTGAGATTGGTCTTTCCAGCTTCTAAGAAGTCTATAAGTCTTCCAGGCGTTGCAATGCAGATTTCCACACCTAAAACCAAGCAGTCCCATCAGCTGAAGCAGTTTCCACGTTGCCCCAGACAGACATGCATCGGAGGCTGATCCATACCTCTTTCCAGGTCACGGATTTGTGGTCCCTTTGGAGCACCTCCATAAATACACGTGGACTTCAAACGACATGCTCTGCTGTACTCTGCAGCTACCTGCTGCACTTGTTGGGCCAGTTCACGGGTTGGTGCCAACACAAGACACTGGAAATAGGATGCCCATCTTTTAGCTCAATACCCAGTACAAGATCCTAGTCTGAGACTAATTTTGAGCGTAAAGTTTAGTGCCAGACTGACTGAAGTAGATTTAAGTAGCCAAACCAGCAAACCAAGTTACCTCCCATCTCAGCTACCACCAAACGTGTGCAGGATACCTGAAAGTCACTAGCTTCCAGGGATAGCAATTTCCAAAATATAACCCGAAATCAAACCCTGTTCTGTACTATTTTTAGGACGATCCAATCAGAGTTTACAGAATACTTGGGAAACTACCCCAACAGGAAATCACTTTATTCATACAGAGAAACAGAATGCAGCTATGCACTCTTATGAGCATGGCTAACTGAGACTGTAAAATACAGTCCTTAGAAATTAAAATCCCCTTGCATTTAGGAATACTTACAATAGGTCCATCTCCTCGCTCCAGGAATGGCTGATGATTTATATGCACAATGGCAGGCAGTAAGTACTGTTTGGAAGAAAGACAAATCACATTACAATCTTTTCCTAGAGGTGCTCACCCTGCACGAGGCTATGCCATACTGCCACTGCTGAAATCCAGCAGTATTTCAGGCTATAATCAAAACTTACAGAGAGCGTTTTCCCTGATCCAGTCTGTGCCACTCCAACCATATCCAATCCACTCAGTGCAACTGGCCAACCTTGTGCTTGAATAGCAGTTGGTTCAGTGAAGTTCTGCCTCTGAATTACTTCCATAACGTTTGCTTGAAAAAAAATTTAAACATACAGATTCAGATGTTGCCCTAACCCAGTCTGAAGAACAACCAGTAAACTGGTCTTCACTTACCAGGGAAGTTTGCTTCATAAAAGTTGATAATTGGTTTTGGACAGTTATGGCCCCTAACTGTGACCTCTTTGCTTGCTCTGTACTGTTCAACTTCTTGCTGCAAAACAAAACACCCATTATTGAAAATAAGCTCTGATACTGAAGTTATATTTTAAGTTACCCCATCTGTGCCTGCTGGGCCCCATGACCCTCAATATGTTTGCACTTTCTGTTTACTCTTGCTCGAGCCAGATCAGGTACATACCGCAGTACGTCTAACTACATCCGGATGTTCTTGGTAGAAGTTCTTCTCAAATTTGGGCAGCTCATCCAAGTTCCATTTCTTTTTTGTAAGTTTCTCCCCAGGGTTTCCAAATTTCTTCCCAGAGAGAGGTCCACCTCTACTTCCTCCAAAACGAGGGGCTCCAAACCTAGGCAAAAAGAACACATCATAGAATGCAGGAGAAACATTTTAGTCCTCTTCCTGAACAACTTCACCACCGTCTCTGCACTCCACCCATTACTTTACAGTTCAGATGTATAAATTCTACCTACAGAAGTTTTAGGATGCCAGAACTTTAAAACTCATACTTTAAGCTGCAGATGCCACAATCTGCCTAGCCACAATTCTTACTCACAAGCTAAGACAACGTGTCTTTCCTATTTCCATACAATGCAATTGAACAGCAAGTTACAACAAGCATCAAAACCTAGGGACTACCCCGTGATCAAAATGGTTTCCCATCCCAGTGACACTCCTATTGCTGGAAGAGGGCAGGGGCAGTTACGAAACCTTGAGATAACTTTCCCGTAAACCGTTTTTTTTGCATATCCCAAAAGACAGACTTCTTTTAACAACGGTGTTTTATGGGGCCATGCACTTTATTACCATTTCAGCTTCGGTCCCTCCGTTCGGAGAAGGCTGATCGCGAAAGCCCCGAGGCGCAGCTCGGTGCCGCGCTGAGCCATGCGCTGGCTCCGAGCGCAGGGCTCCCTCCCCCGCCCCGATCACTTCCCAATTTTGGCCGGGCGGGTACTGGGAACGATCCTTCCCAGCACAACACAGCGCTTCCCGAGCGGCCGCTGCTTCCTGCCAGCGCTGTTTCCTTTGTCTCTCATTTCTGTCTACGCCACATTTTCCAGCCGCTGCCATTTTAGAGCCGGGGCTGGGCGGGGGGAGGAGGAGGAGGAACAAAGGCGGCAGCAGCAGCATAGCCGGCATTTTGATTCCCCTCAGCCACCGCATGGCGGGGCCGGCCATTAACATCCGCTTACACAACACAAAGCGGAGCCGGCCGGCTCCTACCGGCCACAGCCCGAGCCTTGGGAGGGGGAAGGGAGGGGAGGGAACCGCCCTGCCGAGAGCTCCCCGAGGCTTCGGCACTGCCAACCCACTGACCCACAAACCTCCAGCCCGCCCGCCGCTCCCAGCGGGGGCAATCGGGCTCTGCAGGGACCGTCTGTGCTGGGGGGCGTCCCCAGGGGGTTGGGGCGAGTCTTTTACTTCCAAAAAAAAAAAAAAAAAAAAAAAAAAAAAAAATTACCCCGCGCTATTCTTAGCGCTAGCACACCCGCGGGGGGTGCTCTGAGGCGAAGGAACCGACAGTCGTCCACAATCGGTGGCCTAAGAAAGCCCGATACCCTCCCACGGCTACCCCTCGCGGCGGGAGCCCTGAGGGAAGGGCTCACGGCCCAACCCCCGCCCCGCCGCCATCTTAAAACGTCTGAAAAACAACCCCGAGAGCCCCACGGGCAGGCTCAGAGTCCGGACGCTGGCGGCGGCTGGCGCCGGCCGTGCCCCCGGACTCACCCTCTATCCCTGTCGCTGGAATACCCGGGCATGGCGATGGTGGCGGTGGGCGAGGCGACTCCGATCACTTAGAGCGGGTGGCGAAGGCCTGAACAAGATCCGGCGCCGTTGGGGGAGGCCGCTCACTGTGGGCGCCCGGCCGCGCGGACGCCGGTTATATAGGGGGCAGCGGGGGCTGCCGGGAGCTGGCGCGTGACGCACGCGCGGGCCCCACCCCCGCCGTTATGTAAGCGGCCCGAGCCGGCGCGAGGCCACGCCCCCTTCCGCGTGGGCGTGGCCACGGCTCGCCCGGCTGACCGGCTTTGAGCTCGCGGCCGGAAGTGCCCCCCCCGCGGGGAGCTCCCCCCACCCCCTGCTCGCGCCTGCGCGGGGCCGCTGCGGGCGGGAGCCTCGTTCTCGCTGAGGGCATCCCGGCCTGAGGGGGACGGAAATAGAAATGGAGAATTCTGTCTTCCAGCCTCCATAAGTGCAGGCTTTCTGCCGCCCGGCGTGTTCAGAACGCAGCTCAGCTCCTCAGCACTTTCGGCAGGGCAGAGCCGGACCCTGATGTCCGCAGTGCAGTCCCCCAGTTCTCACAGATCTGTTTGTGAAAATCCTCCTGAAATAGCTCGAGATGAGCCCAGGCTTTTAACTAATAAACATTTTAACTAATAACTGCTACTTCACCGTAGATTGGCCCCATGCCCACCTGTGACTTTCGCTCTCGGAAGGAGCCAGATGTGCAGATCCTGGAGAGCCGGACGCAAAATAACATCAAACCTCTTCAGGCCAGTTCATTTATGCTGTTACATTGCCTTTTTAAAATGTTTACAAATGCATACGTAAACAGAAATATTTATAAACACGTGTCAGTAAAGTTACCAGTGTCATCTTTTTGGATTCCACACCAGGGCCAGTAAGCTGAGTCAAAGGTCACCGGAGTGCAGCTGCAAAGCTGCTCCGAAGGCACGGGGTGAAAACTCCGTACCCCAAGGGGACCCGCTGCTCCCCCACCGCCCTGGCCAGGCCAAGGCCCCCACCTGAGGCTTTACACACACAAGAGCTGAAGTTTTGAGCACAAACACCCGCAGCCACCTGCTGCAGGCAGAGAGGGAAGAAATGAAAACAACATAAGGAAGGAGAAGTACCATAACAACACTTCCCGTTTATATCCTCCCACCTTGTAGCAATCTGCGCTTTAAGGCTTTTCTGGGACAAAAATAACTGTATTTGATGGCCATTTCTTCACATTTTGGTTCTATTTATGCCCTTAGCTTGTAAGATACCATGACAATGTGTTTTACAGTTTCAGTGTATGCACCCTGAAACACAGTTACTTTCATTTTCAACATATTGCTGGATAAGAACAAGGGGCATAAAACAATGAGTTAATAGAAATGGTGAGTAATAACTTTTTGTTTATTTACAGTGTTTGTGGACATTAATATCTTTTAAGTCACCTCCTCTATAATAAACCAAAGTTGCAGTGTAATTTTTCCTCCTTTTAAAACAATTCCACACTTACAATTATCCTTGCCTTTTTTTTTTTCTTTACAGTCAAGAAATTCACAGCATTTATCTCAACCCCATACAGATCTGCATAATGAAAATATAAAGACGTTTTTGATCTATTGTGTATTATTTTCTAGCCTTTTGAAAAAAATTGTTGCTAAGAATAGAGCAAGGTTTGCAAAGACTAGAGTTCTACATGATATTGTCTTCAAAAGTAAAACCTAAGTCAGGCTTATTTTGTTTATGAATAGCCACAGCTGTTTCACCTTCAGCAATTTGGAATTCCACCTCACTCAACCATTTTTGTTGTAATTCATTTTTTATTTCAGTAGCACTCTAGCTTGACTGGTTTTGTTAATACTATCCCAGCAAATTTCTAGTAGAGGAATCTCCCCATTTTTTTTTCAGTATACAGTTACTTATTTAACATGGCTTATGAAAGATTTTTGTCCACAAACACCCCTACTAACACTCTCCACCTTCTGACCCTACATGCTTCCTGCTCCTGACAAGTCTGAAAAAGACTTTTGCAAAGGCTGTAAAAATAAATTTTCTTGTTCTATTGCATTTAACACAGATTAATTTGATTTTGTTTGTGTATAACTTTGTGGCTGCTGTTACTGTGCTGTTAGTAATCTAAGGTTTTAATGAATTGAAAAGACTAAACAAAAACACAGTCTCTGCCTTGTCTACACACAGTTCAGTCTGCAAGGAACTCCTTTCAATTTCCTTTGTAAAAAAACTTCCTCATTTTTCCGTTCCACCCTCCTAAGTTAAACATCGTTGATTTTCCCGTGTTCTCTTAATTATAGCCAACACATGGAAACAAATCAACACAGCTTTGCAGAGCTGTGTATGTAGCAAACTAAAATCCGTATTTAGTTTAGTTTGATAGCACTGATCTGTGTTTGCTTACACACAACAAAAGCTCTTTTGTGTTCCTGAGGTGCTGTGTGCATTGGATTTGGACCTACAGATGACACCCGTGGGCTGCTGCAGCTCACAGCACTGAGGTTTAATTGCTGCCAGTTCCTGCTCTTATGGTCACAACTGGGAGCTCAGCTGCTTTTGTCGTGCTCAAGGAGTTCAGTGATAAAGGACACCATTTTTGCTTTCAACATGGAAAACCCAGAATTCCTAAGGAGCATGGAATGCTGTTGCTCAGAACGGAAATAAGACTTTCACCATCCAACCTGTCCAACAAGCTGCATGCTAGCAGCTAATACAGTAACTTTCCTTTATAGATCTTATTTTTAATAAAGGTTTTAGCTCTCCTTTCATGCAGAAATGCTTCGGATTACCCTGTCACACCTGTATCGCGGCAATTAACAGCAACCCCCGGGGAGGGACATACCGGCCAGCAAACGTCCCGGGTCAGCCTGCAAGGTCAAGCGCGAGAACCTTCCCCCGCCCCAGGCCGGCCCTTTCCCCACCTATTTTACCGAGGAAGCGCCAACACCCGCCTCTCGTTCAGGTGACGAAGGCGGAACCTCACGGACAAACCCCCCACCTCCCCCGCCGCCATTTTACGCCGCCAGCCGCCCTCGGCGGCCGGAGCGCCCCGGGGCTAGGGCTGGCCTGTGCTGCCCGGGGCCCTCGGCCCGCGGGGCCCTGCCGCGGTGGCGGCACCGGCACCGGCCGGGCGGAACCGGAGCGCCCGGGCGGGGAACGGGGCCGCACCGGGGGCGCTCGTCACGTGACCGGGAGCGGCGGGGAATGGCACGTAACCCGCGCTGGGGCCCGGCTTTGGGGCTCGGGCTCTTTCTCTGCTCCCCGTTCCCGCTCCCAGTCCTAACGCAGGCCTGTTCCCAATCCCGTTACAGAGAGATCAGCCCGGCCCCGCCCCGCAACAACGGCCATGACCAAGAGCACCGGACACTCCAGCGCGCGGCCCCGCCCCTTCCTGCAGCGCCTGCCCAATGGGCGCGCAGGCCGCGGTTTAAATGGCGGGGGCGGGCGCGGGCCCGGCTCGTTGGTGCCGCCATGGGCAGCGCTGAGGGCACAGGTAGGGCCAGGCCCCGGGGCTCCGGCCCCGCGGGGTCCCGCTCCCGCGGGGTCCCGCTCCCGGAGGCGCGGCCGGCCTGGCGCCCGCAGAGCCGGGAGGGTGAGCCGGAGAGCTTCCTTCTCCCTCATCACCCCCCTGCTCGCATCGCTGGCACGATTTTATTCAGCTCATTATTTATTAATTTGTAAAGCTCATCCATTCAGCTCATGTTTATTCATTTATAAAGCTGTCGTTTACTTGTGTTACGGCTTTTTAAGTTCTTTGCGTTAACCTCCCCCTTTCCCTCTTTTGTCTTTGTTCCTTTCCTGGCGACACTTTTAACTTAATAAAGCTGCAGATAAACAGCAATTCAAATGTTCCAAGACATCAGCCTGAAATGTAGGAGATGCTTTAACCTTTTGTGCATCTGAAACTTAAAATAAAGTGATGTCTGGAGCTGAAGGAGGAGTAGAGGGATGGAAAAGTAACATTCCTATGTACAGGAGGCTGAAAACTACAAATTCGTTTCTGCTGTAGTAATTCTATATATTTTCCTCCCAAAGGTGACTCATGCCTTCTCCAATAAGTTAAAGTTCTTAATGCTCGTTAAAATATGTGTCCTTCAAAGCACTTTGGTCTCAGGACTCAAAGGTTTTGGGAAAATCACAATGTTAATGCACATCTTACTGCACTCAGCAGAGAACTTGGTGGGGCCACCTCTGTATTCTAGCAATCCTCAAATAATTAATTAAAGTAGAATTTACTTTTCGTGAGGAGTCTTTACATTAGCACTGATGACATTGCCGAAGACTTTTAGAGAACCTGGGCTTGTTAGAGAAGCTCTTGTTTTCCAAAAAAGAACCTGTCATTTCTGATCATTGATAAATGGTGTATCAAAGCTTGGCTTGTTAAGGTCTTGAAGGTTTGGAGTTTCTGGCTATGACACCAGATTAAAATTTGTTTTTCATTACATGGAAAAAAAAAAATAACCTGCCCAGCCTGTGGTACTTCAGTGCTTTTCACCTCCCAAGTCCAGTTGGGCTATGATTGCACTTGAACAATATTTAATATTTTGGATTAATGAGTCAGCCTCCTGTGTTTGACCACCTCTGGTGGAATCAAAGACACTTACAGGGGTTACCTTTTACTGTAAATAACCACATCTTTAGTTCTGTATCTTTCAGTTCTGACATTAATATGTTTTTCTTCTGAACAGATTGGGTTGATGTTGCCAATGATCTTATAAGGACCTGTCACATAAACCAGCACATAAAGCACCTCTCAGAATGTGGTGCTGACATGTTTGTTCGTCTTTATGAGTCAATCTTAGGAGAAAAAGTACCAGGTAGGAATGATAACTGCTAAATCTGCTTTTTATTTTTGTCTCTGTGTATTTTGTAGTTAAATAATATTGAAACTTGTAGAACTTCCTGCAGATGTAGGGATTTAAAGTGTTTACATCCTTCCAAAGACAAAAATATAAGATTGACATTCTTTAAGAAGATTTAAGAGATATTGGCAAAATTTATTTTAACTTTGCACTGCTCTGAATGGCAGCTATGAGGATAGCCACAACAAAACTACTGTAAATTAGGCCTTGAAAGCTGTCTGTGGGCATAATACTTTTGAAGGGTGTGAACTACCTCATTTTATCTTCTTACAGCACTGTTAACACTGAAGTCTGCTCTCATAAAATGCTTGATACTTAGAGTCTGCTAAGAGCTGGGATGTGATTTAACCCTGCTTTAACCCAGCTCCACTGGACTTCAGTGACAGCTAAGCAAAGGCTATACAGTTAGGCATTTGCTTTGTAAACTGTTATGTGTAGGAAGTGTCAGACTACTGATTGCAGAAGATTTTAAGAGCACTGAGGTAACTGGTACCTGTTGAAGGTAGAAGTCTTGTTAAATGTAAGCACAGAACTAAAAATAGTGTTGTTCCCAATTAAGTAGAATACATTGTAGTGCAATTATTGTGTGACAGGGAGAGAAGAAGCCCTAACACAAACTGCAGTTCCAGTCTGATGATCTGAACTAGGTGTGTGTGCTGGGGGTGAAGGAGAAGAAATGCTTTAGTAATCTCTGTTCTTGAATTTAATCCTGTTAAAACCCTCACATCTTCCAAGGGGTGTTCTAAGTTTGTGCTCAGTATTTATAAAAGGTTTTGTAGGACCATATATGATACTTGGGCTTTTCATCAAGGACACAAGGTACTGAAAAAATACTGGCTTGTAATCAGAAGTTAAAGTAGTTTCATTGTTAAGGTACTTGCAACAGGCTGTCCATTTAAATAGTCTAAAATCTACTATTTCTTTTAAATAGATTTCATTGCTACTCCCAGAAGCCAAGAGGATGATGCACATAATGTACAAGCAGTAATAGATTCCCTGGCACTGGATTATTTGCAGGTCAGCTTGTCTCACATCACGGGTGAGTACTTGGTTTAATGAGACAAACTCAGTTGAATATCTGTGTGGTTTAATTTAAACATTTTAAGAACCAGGTGTTACACAGCTTGCTTTCATACTTGCATGGAATCTCTTCTTATGGTAGTGGCTGTCACCAGAACACTGACCCATTGCCTTGGACATCAGGTTACAAATTGAAACAGCAAGCAGAGAATAAATAAGAGTAAGAAATGTTAAAGCTGACATCCAGCCCTGCTTCATCTGGCTACCAAAGTGTTTTCTGAAATCTGCTGCTGGCTCAGGCTTGGGCACTGTGCATCACAATGTACACTTGGACACTGCTTTTAAGACATGACCCTGGAGTTTCAAACTTCTTATTAGATTTTTAAAAGTTGGTGAATAAAGAGTTGAGCTGTGTTGTGTTATCTGTAAACAGATAATGGCTTTCCCTGAGTATTCCTGTGTATGGTCTCACACAGCATAATCTGCAAAGAGTGAAAACTGCTTGGTAAGAAGTATCTGACTTGGTGCCTGTACACAGTGGCTGGTGTTTGCAATCCTGCTGCCACTCCACAGACTGCTTCATGCTATAGTTTTATGTATAAGAAAAATATTAAATACCAATTGTCCCTGAAAATATCCCAGAATATTTATTTTGTGTGTCAGCAGTTACTGCATCAATAAACTTTTGGAACTGAAAAGATGCAAATTTAGAACACTTAAAATATATTTTAAGCTTACCTACATAGTCATAAATAAGTGACCAGGTGTCTTCTGAGCTGACACCTTTACAAGAATTTCCAAGCACTCTTCTACAGAAAATGCCTGCTTTTGAGAATTTTTCTTCTATGAAGTACTAATTATTAATATGTGTCATTATCCTCTCTTAAGGTGAGAACATTGTGAAAGGAGACAAGGAATCTATCAAAAACCTCCTTGAAATATTTGATGGTTTGTTGGAGTATCTTAGAGAAGTCAGTGAAACCTCTTCTCAGACTGGAGGTGAGATGTAAACCCAAAGTGTTTCCAACGTAACAAAGATTTATTTGGGTTTTTTTGTTACTTATAACCTTGACAGAGAAAGACAAAACTGACCCCAGGGGAGGAAAATTTCAGGGGTGAAGCTGAATATTTGCATTCCTTATTTTCATAAACAATAATAAAAGAGATAAATTTTCCCCAAACTTACATAATCTTTCTGCTTCATTCTTGTGGCAGAAACCTACTCCAGACAACTCATCCTTTGTTAGTTGCTTTTCAACCTATAAGTAGATGATTCAGAATTAGGATTCAAGGAGGGAAATGTTGGCTTTAATTGGGAGAATGAGCAAATGTCCCTTTTACTTACTAGGAGAGAAGGGGGGAAACAGTCTTTCCTGGGAAGAGGGTCTTGGGAGTAGGTCCATAGCAGGGTTATTTTGAGGAAAATGAGAGAAGCTGCTCAGCCCTGCAGAGGCATCTTACTGCAGGCAGAACTGGTCTTCCTATGTCAGAGCTGTGAAGAGCTGTCACCAGTGGCTGTTGCACTCTGTGATAAGGGGAGAGAGCACTTGGTGCCTGAGTTCCTCCTGGCCTGGTCCAGACGGACACAACCCAGAGGAATGTGCCTGTACTGCTCTTCCCTTCCCTCAGACTGCCAGTTTTGTTACCCACTGGGGGTTCCTGGCTCAAATTTTCTAGCTGTAAGTCCACAGTTTAATTCTTTTGAGGAAGAAGAAAGGTTTATTAATAACTGGAACAGGGGAATATATGGTAGTGGTATAATTTTTCAAAATTTACCATAAAAGTTGCCCCACCTCCCCTACCTCCCCCTCCCCTCATGGGGAACATTACATGTCATCATTTTAGATTAAACGCTACAATGTTGATATTACACCTAAACTGTTTTGATGATATTGGAAGTAGTAGCTGTTATTTTATAGGTAGAAGTAGTTTTCCTGAAAATAATTACCTCTTGGTTATTAACAGCTGAGATAAATGTGCTGTCTGGTGATGAAATTCAAATTGCATCTCAAGAGCAGCTGGAAAGCACTGCTGATCAACTTTCAGAACATACACTACTCTCATCAGTTGAAAGGTAAGAACAATTCTGAATATTTGCTTAAACATAGTGATTGACTGTGTATCTGTAGAGAAATTAGTAGGTTTTTTATAGTATAGACACCTACTGATTACATATGCCAAAAGGAATGTGAGGTGACTCTTCTGGTTGGGCTAAAATTACATCTGGGACTTCTGCCCTTGAAGAGTTGCTGATTTTGTTTCCCTTAAGTTTACTTTTTATGTGGAATGAAACAACTTGAAAACTTTGATCAGTTTTAAAGATTGATTCGTTCAGCTGAGTTCAGGTTGTGGCTGTGACTCCTGCTCTGGTGTTAAGCTCAGTTGGTGGCTGTGACTCCTGCTCTGGTGGTAAGCTCAGGTTGTGGCTGTGACTCCTGCTCTGGTGTTTAGCCCAGGTTGTGGCTGTGACTCCTGCTCTGGTGTTTAGCTCAGGTTGTGGCTGTGACTCCTGCTCTGGTGTTTAGCTCAGGTTGTGGCTGTGACTCCTGCTCTGGTTGCTCTGTGGCAGCAGGGCCGTGTCCTGCACGGCTCCTCGGCAGCTCCATCTCGTGGGCTGAATGAGCAGAGGCTGAGAGAGGAAATATTTGATGGCTTTATGTTCCCCCCTAGGTCCCAGTCAGAATATTTTATTCAAACTTGTGATACAGATGGCTCAGGATCTACCAGTGAATTAATTAAACTTGGAGATACTGCTTATTCATTTTCCAAGAGAGGAGAAGGTGAGTTTGGGTGAGAAAAAATTTTAAAACTCTTCTCTAGTTAGACTCCTAGGCTTTTTTTTGGTTTCCTTTTACAAAGTTATTTCTTTCACATAAATACTGTTTTAAATCCTTGTTTAAAAACCCCCAGACAACCCACAATAAGCAAATTCATCTTGCTGAAGTTAAAATTTCTGGAAGCAAATATTCCAGGCATTATTTTTCATGACTCTTGCACTACCTTATTTGGATAAAGGTTTATTGTTTGAGTTCCAGTTCAGTTGTATTAAGGTATTTTATCTTGTTCAATAGAATAGGAGAATTCTGAAGACTTTGTTTCATTTGTTGCAGTGTAACACGTATTATTTAAGACTGTAAAAAAATTATTAAGTTCATTCTTAAAGAATACTTCTCAGGAGTGTGTGCCCCTTCAAAACTTCATGGATGGCTCTGAAAAGAGTAGTGTGCAGATGACTTAAATGGAGATCATTCTTACTTCATATTTTTTATAAGAATATTCCAATTCTTCCTATTCTTATTGATGATTCATCTCCTCAAGTAGAGGCATAAAGAAATGTTGTGAATTATGAACATTTCATTGACTGGAGGTACAAATAAGAATTTAGCAGACCTATTGTGAGCTTAGTATGGATTGCTGACCCCAAGCAATGTGAAACATTAAAATTGTCCATCTCAACAGTTCATAGCAAGATGCTTTATAGACCTTCATTTAATTTTTTCAAGCATCCACTTCTAGAATTTCAGATGCCTATACTTTGTCTAGCAGAAAAAGACACGGAGGTAGAAGAATCTGAAAGCACAGAGGCTCTTGCAGCATTGCCCAGACAGTTCTCAGAAAGTGAAAAGGGGACTGTAAATGAAAGGGAAGATGGTGAGTATTGATTGTTCTGACAGCTCATCCACCTGATTTTGATTTAGGGGTGTAGGGAACTAGGGTAGTGTGGAGGAGAGCTTTAGTCGTGGATGGAAACGCTTTAGTCATGTTTTAAAATAAATTCTTTTCAGAAAAGCAGTATTTTGGTCTCTCAGAGTAGGCAAACTTCCATTATCTGGGGTATTTCTGCTTAGCTAGGATTTGGCTTCAGCTAGGCTGTTTTTAATTTGTATTGTGGTTTGTATTCTTTTCTTTTGTGGTTCAAAACACTAAAAAGTCCTTGTGGAAGATCTTCACATCCAAAATCATGTCCTCAAGGCTGAAAAATGTTACAGTGCTCTCCCATGCAATCCAACAAAGGTGGCAGCTCACATTAGCTATCGAGACACTTCCCTTTGTTATGTACACACAATGCACAGAACGTGCTCTGCTTTCCCAGATAACACTTCAAGTTCTTTGTGTTTGCCTCTTCAGGAGGGATGGAGTCTGTTCATGCTGCTGAACCTCACAAAGGGAGTTTGAGTGTCGGTGCTACAAAACTGGGGGAGCCCATCCAGCAGGCAATTCCTCTGCTGCCCCCGTTCCAGCCCTCGGATCCAGGATGGAGAGATTACCACAGCTCAGACAGACAGGCAGCAGCTCTGGCTTGCAGTCAAGCAGTGAACATTCCTACTGTAAGGAAAAGCTACCCTTTGATTATTTAATTTTCTTTTAGTAACCAATAGTGCTTTCATTTGAAAACCTCCTAGTTTACTTGTAGAATGGGAGTAGATGGTCCCTGAAGAACACTTTTGAATGTGTCAGAGTTTATTTCAGTTCCAGGAATTTTGGATTGTGGATTCATTCTTCACTAAATGTCCAGAGAGGAATTTAGTTTGAGGGGTGTGTTTATTTTATACATATATACATACACATCTCCACAGTCAATGCCAGAGTTTACAGTATAGTAAACAAAATAATTATAGTGATTTTTATCTATCTATAAAATCAGCATTGATTTCCATTTGCAGATAGACCTAATGTATGAGCTTCCTGTCAGCACTCTCCTGTGAATTTATAGAATACATCTTCCTTTTTATTTCAGATTGAAAAGTCACTTACCCAAAAATTTAATGATGTTTCTGATGGTCTTCCTCTATCCAGAAAAACCCCTGGTGAGAGAAAATTTTGCATCCTCTAGGGTAACTCTTAAGTGTTATAATGTTGCATTTATTTTTACTGGCACCACAAAAAACACTGTTTTGAATCTACTAGTGCATTTTTTAAAAATCAGCCACAAGTTTGTATTTCTATCTCTGCTTTACAGAGAAGCAAAAATAGGTTACTTTTAATCTGTTCCCTCTATTGGAAAAAAGTAATCCATGTCCCCAATTCAACTCCTTTCTTAGTTAATCCTGTTAAGATGGGTCTATACCACAGAAACCTCTTCCAGCAGATAAGTCCCATGGCTGAGCTTATCCTGAGCAGAGAAACATGGACCAAACATGCCAGTTTCAATTCTAAGAAAAAGCCATTAACTGCTATTGTAGAAAAGGTTTAGAAGCTATTTTTTTTCAATACTCATTTTCTCTGTTGCCTTGGAAACACTGCTTACCTTTTTTAGTTTCCATAGCATTCCCATGACACTGAGCATTGAAGACTGGAGAAATTACCAAAATGAATGTCACAACTGGGTAACCACAGTTGCTTTGTCATTCTATTCTCTGAATAATTTGGATCCACAGGCCCTGGCTCACATCTTTTTTCCCTTGTTGCCCACATTAGCAGGCACGATGCCATTAACTCACAGTTACCTGTCATCTGCTTCTGCAGTGGGAGAAATGCTGGGAGATGATGCCAAAGACAATGTGACAAAGGTACATGTTGCATCTTAATTTTTGGAATTTCAATCAGTATTTTTTGATTTCTGCTTAGTCTGTTATCTTGTGGCACTTCTGGGCTTATTTCAAACCTTTAGACTTTCTTTCCCCAATATACAATCAGTGATGCAGTGTTGTTAGACTGTGATTATGTGCAGTCTGTGAGTCATGTCAGTTCTTAGTTCTTCCTGGAGTTGTTGCTCCAAAATGTACAGAGCCAGCACCCACAGAGTTCTATTTATCACAACCAACCAGTTACTGGTTATCTTGCTTTTTAATCAAAAATGTACAAAGCACAGAAGTACAGTCATGTCCTTTCTCTGAAGTGTATCAGCATTCTAAATTAGTAAGAATTTTGGGGGTTTTGGCCAATAAAACTTAGATTTACTCATTTTGAAAGATCCATGAACTGCTTATTATATTCTCTCCTTTTATTTTCTTGCATTGTCCTTTGCTTTTCAAAAACTGAATAATACAAAACCCACAAACTGATGAGCAGTTACCAATCTGTGCCCATAGAAATGTGTCTGTAAAGGAAGTTTCTTTCCCTGGAAACACAATTTTGCCTTCTGCAACCACAAGAGGTACTCACAGACTTTGCTTGTTCCAATAGTTCAAACAGCTTTTACTTCTACATTGTCTCTGAAACTCGTTTTCCATTGGTGCATTTCCCAGGATGTCCATGCCAAGCCCAAGTTACTCCAGTTTGAACGGAGACGTTACCAGGCAGAACTAAACCAGTGCAGCTAAATGGCACAAGGACAGGAGTGTTCTCTTTTGGCTCCCTGTGAACTGCAGCTTAGTCTGCACTAAGGGAAATTCAGTTTATTTCCACTACCTGGCATCAGTCCCAGGCTGATGAGGTGGAATGTGGAGATACTCCTTACCTTAACCCAACCCTGTTCTGGTTCCATGGCATAGCTGTGAACTGATCTTCCGTATTTTTGCTAGTCCATTTCTTTAAACATTAATTCTCTAAAGCACACTCTCTGCAGTCAGGAGCCTAGAAATAGAACTATTTTTCTGTATCTACACTCACAGTGTTTGGGATGGTTCTGTTACAGCATCTCTACTCACATAATCTATAAAACCTTCATTTACTCATTTTCCTAGGTGCCTCTGGTATCTGAATCTTCTATATCTACCTCTTTTGAGAAAAAGCTCTCACTAAGTGCTGAACAAGTAACACAAACCCCAAGACCTGAATCTCAGCACTGGTCTAGAACAACAAGGCAAGTTCAGATTTTTGGTACTGAACCACACTGGCACTTTGATTTCCATGGCCAGCCAGTCCCCTCCTCCCTTTTAAAATAAGATCTTTCTTTCCTTGGCTGTGTGACAGTGAAAGAATAATTCTCACAGAAAGATTTCCTGTTTCTCCTGACATATACTCATATTGTTAAATATGGTTATAGGCATTTACACATTCTGCTTTACTTAATCCTATAAAAACATGCTTAGGCAAAAAGTGAGCTGGAATTGTATGAGATAATGCTCATCGTCAAGTTTTTAGAACAGAAATGAAATCTGTCTGTTTTCTGCTTTAGCAAATATGAAAATTCCACCACAGATTCAGCTGAAGATTCACTTTCCCACAGAACAACAAAGGAGAAGGTGCCTGAGCAGCAAGAGTTTAATGAAGCATCAGAAAATCTGTCTCGCATGCTAAATGAACTAGATTTAGTAAGTGCAGTCTCTTCTTTGTTGAGCTGAGCAATGCAGCTTTAGTAATGACACTGGAGAGAATTAAGAGTATCAGTGCAATATGGATGAAAAGGAAATCTGCAACTAACACCTGGCTTTAGTTCATTCCAACTTTAGAACTGTCTGTTGAACCTGACCCCACAAAAAAAATCTATCCCTTAGATGTTGAAGAGAGCTTTGGGTGAGCACACAGGAGAAGAGGAGCTGACAGATGAGGACAGCCTGTCCCACCACAGTGACAGTGTCATGGACTACGGCCGAAGGACAGCTGGGAGAGGTGACAATCCTTATGCCAGTGTTGGGATGGAAACAAATATAAAAGAAAGCTGCTACACTGAATTACAGTTAGTTACTAAGTTTTGTATTGCTAGTTCATTTCTGGTTTTTTTCCCTATTTCTATTGCTAGTTCATTTCTTTGATCCAAACCTGAGCTACAGTAACAGAATTGCAACCAAGTTTCTGTTTAACACTTCAAAAACAATGGTAAAACTTTGCAAAAAAAAAAAAATACAAGTGAAACACAGCTGCAGTAAAAATGTGTAGCACATGGGGGAAGAGACAGAATACAGGCTCACAGGATGTGGTTCTGAAATGAGGGCCTAGTCACAATACACTTCACTGGGGTTTTTTGTCTCAAATTTGGTACTCAATGAATGCTCCTTCCCTACAGACACATCACATCCAAGGTACCCAGGCAGGCCACGGTCCCTCTCTCCAGCCTCACCCTCCTCTCAGCACCAGGACCATAAACTGAGTGGCAGTGCAACAGGCCACATAAAGACAGTACGCAGGCAGCTGCAGGAAGAAAGGGACGAAAGAACAAGAAAAACAAAGGTAATTTTTGGATGGGACCTTGTTGTAGTTCTTACCAACAGTTATACTAAAACCACAAAAAGAGAACTTTAATGCAATGGGAGCATCTGGTCTCCTCTAGTAATCATATGCTGTTTCATCTGTAGCCTGCTGAGGAAGAGACTTAAACCCCGAATTTTGCAAAAAAGAGTTTAAAGTGGAAGAAGCTACTTTGACCCATGCAGCAACCAAGTTAACAAGGTGGCTGTATGGACTGATTATTTCCTCTGACAAGACCTTTTATTTTTGTTTTCTAGCTGGTCACTAAAGCTTATGAAAATGAGCTAAGAATTTTTGAAGTGAGGGAGAAGCGTAGAATTTCCAAGCTCAGAGAAGCTGCCAAGGAAATGGTAAGTGATGCACGTTGGGATTGCTGGTTGTGTTTTGCTTGGTTGATTTTTTTCTTTTTAAATTTGTCTAGATAGTTTGTTCAGACACCTTTGGGAACAAAACCTTGACTTCAGTGTCATAGTTACAACACTGTACAACTGAAGTAGTAACTTACTAATGCTGAGTGCTGCAGCAGAGCTGAGGTTATGCAGTGATGAGATTTAACCTTTATTTGAACCCTGACCTGCATTTTGTAAATTCTGGCCTTCTGGAGAATCCAATGCAATATGTCCAAGTTCTCACTCTAAAGTCTGAAAGATATTTAAGTTCTGATGGCCAAACTGTGTTCTGTCAGTGTTTCCCTTCTCATACCTGTTCTCCCATCTGTTTTACATCTGCTCTTAAGGAACAAGAGTACAAAGAAAATGTCTTTCAAGAACCTCCAAAAGTGTCTCAGCGAGTGAAAGTTTATTCTAGAAAAACCACACCTCAGTATCCCAAATACAGCCAGTGGATTCCAAAACGAGGGACCACGAAGCCAAAGCAAGCAGCTCCAAGTAAGAACTGCAAAACTATACTTGCTGGAAAACTGGCATCTTTTGAAAGCATGTGTTGAACTCCAAGATTAAAGGCACCAGTCCAACATATACCAGTCAGCTGTAGCATTTTCCCTTCTTCTGACCTCTGTATGTCTGGATTTTTGTTAGGGAAGATAATGCTTTACGTAAATGTAAACCATCAGTGCACAATCAAATTGTGACCCATTTGCTACTTCCTTAAAATCCCTTGGATTATTTTCAGGGCTAATTTTCCATTGCTGCTACTCCTGTGCTTATTCCACTAGTCTGAGCTCTCCTCTTGTTATTTTTCTGAGCATGTATCAGATTTAAACTCGGGCCTGTGGCTAGAGCTGAGCCAGGTACAGGTCACTGAGCAGGATCTGTCAGGACCCTGCCACTGTGGTGTTAATGCTGCCGCTGGTTCTGCTGAGTAAGTGATGCTTCAAGAAAGCCAAACTGCAAATCCTAGGCCCAGTTTTGGTAACCAGCACTGTGCATGCCTAGGGTTAAGATCACCAGATAATCTCCTATGTATCTGGATGTTGCTCAGCTACACTGCCTTATTTTTATTCCAGTTTTTGAAGGCCATGTACTTGGTAAATACCCTTTTGTTTCATCTCCCCATCATCTTTTCCTGCCAGAAAGATCAAAGATGTAATGGATGGGAATGAGCTGGTTGCAAAGCAGTTTATTTTGCACCTGTGTACTTGACCTGGATCTGTCATTGCTGTGGCTGTGCTGGCTTTATTTTAAGTTGCTGCAACCAGAGAGAGAGAGAAAGCAATCTCTGATTAGTGATGGTCATAACCACATGAAGAAAGAAGGGGATACCTGTCTTAGTTGGATGTGGTGGGGGTAGGGAAATGACATCTGAGCTATAAAATCAATTCTTCAGAGAAAACAACAAAAGACTGGGATTGCTTTCTCTGCTGCTGTTCTGGCAGGATGATGTGTCCTGCTGGGCTTAGCTTGACATGGTAACAGCAGCATGGTGATTTTATACAGCCTTCAATGTAAAATATTTCTTGACTTATGCTGACACTGTCTGGATGAATTTACAACTAAATGTATTCTCCATGAATTTATTGCTTACCTCTTCCTTTATCTTACAGTGACAATAAGAGACAATGACCTCCTCTTGCAGCTCCTGGAGGAGTTTCCCCACCTGCACATTTCCCCCAATACTCTGAATAAAATGTGGCATCAGCAGCTTGCACAAACTATGCACCTCAAGGCACCCTCTGCCAGACCTAGACCAAAACTCCAGAATGAAGTGAGTGTTGTCATTCTTACCTGGTGAATGTCAGCAGAGATACTCTGACAGGGCACCTGCACCCACAGCAGAGTGTGGAAGGATGTTCTGGGAGCTTGGTTAAATAGGGATGTACAGATTTTACATACACAAGTTCAACTTTTCATCAGCCACTTGAGTATTATGGTCCTTCTTTGATACTGGTTTCTTGAGTACTGCCTAGGGTTGCTATTGCTGTTTTAAAAGCATTTTGTAGTTTCCACTGCTAGTTCTGAACAGTCTTTTAGTTTAAGAGTGAGTTACGAGATGCAAAAGTTGATTAACTTATACAAGGCAACCCTCAACCAAACCCCAAAACATAGCAGAGGGGCAATATTTAAATCTGCTACATAGGACAGCTTGTCCTGCAGCATGATGCAAGTAATGAGCTTTTTTTAAATCTCCAGGTTGAACAAGCCTTGAAGAAACATGAACTGCTTGCTGCAATTATTAAGAGAGATCAAGATCACAGCAAGAGACTGGTATGTTCTTTGAAGACTATTTGTTACATAATGCAGAGATTTCACATGGAGCTATCTAAAATGCATATTCCCACATCATGAAAGTGGCTTTTTGTCTTATGACAACTTTACACTTTTTGAGTAGCTGTGGTCTCAAAATGCTTGTTTGTTATTCTGTTTGTTGTGCAGCTACTGGGGTCATGAGAATGGAATGTTATTATTATTACACTGCACTGTTGCTCTGAAAGGTAAAACAAATTCTAAAAAAAGTGCAAGGAGGAGAAACTTGAGGTTGTGTTGCAGCTCCGGTGACAGTGACACAACTTTGCTACGTCAGTGGTGACAAACACTTTAAACCGTAACTGCAAAGCTGAGGTGTGGAGCAGGTCCTCAGTAAAGGACCCTAATTAGCAATAATTAACAAAGCTTTGCCTGCAAGGGGTATCTGTTGGCAGCTTGGTGGTCTGACAGCTGCTGCTCTCCCTTCAGCAAGAGATCAAGCAGCGCATCCACCGGCAGAAGTGGGCTCAGAACAAGGTGACGGAGAAGCGGCAGCAGGCGGCGCGGGCCAGGAAATACTACGAGGATTACAGGGTGCAGCTCCGGGCCAGGCTGCTGCGGGCCAGGACACGCGAGGAGAGGGTGAGCAAGGGGGGCCTTGCCCTGCAGAGTTCTTTCCTGTCAGGACCCCGGTGCTGAGGTTGGGTAGTTCAATCCTGCACATGCAGTGACCAAAGCAGAGCCAGGATGAAGTGGTTGATCAGTCAAGGCTCCAGATGAAAAGGTTCCTGCTCTGGAAATGTGGATCCAGTGCAGGGCAAACCACGTGAAACAAGAAAGGATGATTTATGGGGCTAAGAGGAGAGAAAGGGTGAAGTATCAATGTGGAAAAACAGGGCTGGTAACATGAGAAATTGGGGAAATGAGTTTTCAGAAACAGTAGGATTAAGAAGTTGTTCCTACAGTCACCTCCAAAGAAAACAATCTAAATCTTCAGTTAAGGGAACTGATCAAACAGGCAGCCTTGTTAGTCAGTTGTGTTTGTAAAACAGAGTGGACTTTGTGACAGATATGATCTAATTAGGGCTGGACATCAGAGTGAGGGAAAGCAAGGAGAGTTATTACAGCTCTGCAAGAACAGATACACACTTGTCACCTTTCAAAATAAAAGATTAGAAGTTTACTGCATAATCCACTGGTAGAGATTTGAGAACTGTTTGCCTCAAGCTGTGAGCTACAGCTTCTAAGTGTTCTTGTGGAGGAATGGAAAGCCTGAGTCCAGGCTGGATTTCCTGCTGCTGGAAACCTGGATGAAGGTCCTCAAGTCAGACTGCAGAGTACAGGGTGGGTTGTAAATCACAGTGCATGTTCAAAGGCTCTGGCTTGCACAGTTGGGTCATCTGACTAAACTGACAAGAAAAATTATTATATCTATCAAAATTTCAGCTAAATGAATAATACAAATCCAGCTCAGCTGTATCTGCACCACCATTTCTAGATACATACTCGTGCTTTTTCATGGGCTGTGGCCTATCCTCATGTAAACATCATTCCATCAGGAGCTAAAGCAGCTGAGAAATGTAAATGTATACTTACAGGTTCCTGGGAAAGTTTCAGGTTTGCTTTTTTTAATTGCTGGCAGATATTTAAAAACTTATTTGAAGAAGGCTTAGAAATTCAGAAGCAAAGACTGAGGGACCTGAGAGTTTATGCTCGAGAGAAGCGTGATGAGCAGCGGAGAGAGCACCAGACTGAGCTGGAGTCTCTGGAGAACTACTACAAAGACCAGGTAAAGGTTCATCTGGATCAGGCAGATCATATTTTTCCACTTAGAAGTCTTTCTTTAATTATTTCAACTCACACACATGTTGTGTTTAGTTTTCCATGCTAGCAGAAGCTATATCTCAAGAATTCCAAGAAATCCAAACCAGAGAGAAAGCACAAGCACAAGTAAGTACTCTTAATTTTTTCCAGTTGCCTTTTCTTTCTACATGCTGTGGCTAATGTCAGTATTTTCTTTAGATGCTACAAAAATCAAAAAGAGAAGTGAGATCAAAGATGGAAAAGGAAATACAGCAACTGCAAGCAGCAATCATGCACAATGATGATGACACCTTTTTTCAAGAGCTGGAAGCAGACAGACTGAGATCCAGACTTCAGATTGCTTCCTTCCAGTACAGCCAAAGCCACTTCTTCTGAGGCTTGGGTAAATGGCACTCTTGGGTAAATGCAGTCCTCCCTGGCTAAGATGATCAGGGTCTTTGAGAGCTGCCATAATGAGAAGATTGTGTGAAGCTGTTTTTTTTCTCTGAAATATCTGTTTTGTCATTTTGACCTGTCAGGGGTGTAGCTGCTGGGAACTGGGATCTCCACAGCACCTTTATGATCAGCAATAAAATTTGTGAACTACTTTTTACCTTCCTAGCAAGGTTGGGGTAATGTTGGGCTCTACCCAGAGGAAGCTGGGATGAAGTCAGAGTGCTTTAGTGAAGTTTTCCTGGTGGAACAGTTGGATGCTGAGGCTCCTCTGCATCTGTGCTGGGACTGTTGCTGTTAAGCCAGCCAATCTAACACCATTAGCCAGAAATCATGGATTGGAAAGCTCACAAAGCACAAGAAGATCTTTGAAAGAACATCAGAGGTTCAGGTTTCCTGTGAAAAGCCAAGTTGGAGAATGCCTGCAATAAACCTGACATAAGTAACTGGGAATTTAAATACATCAAGCAGGGGAAGACTACTTCTTCCACTCCTGCTTCAGTTGTGTTCACAGTGTTGGCATTGCTGGCTTGATAAAATACAAAGGCACATAAAATACTCTATAAATGCCACAAATGCACTGGGAAAAGTAATTTGAAACAGAAAACAATGCAGATTCTTCTAAAGTTGTACATGATTAACTTCTGCAAGAGGTGAACCCTGGGGAGGAGCTATGGACAGCATTCCTAATCTTCCACAGGGCCATGCTCACAGGTGCAGCCTGATTACTCCATCTCACACTGACAGAAGCAGAATTAAAGAATGATTAAATATTTCACCAGTCAGTTTTTACCTTACTTCAGGCTCTAAGGTCTGCTTCCAGGCAGAGCAGGAGCTGACAGCAGGCACTGCACCTACTGCAGCATCTTGCAGAGCTATAAACAGAGCAGTGCCCAGCAGGAACTGCAGGTTTCACCAGCCAAACACTGCGGAGGTGCCAACACAGAGGGGTGAGGACTTGAACTGAGAACAATTCCATAAAACCAAGCTGATATTAATGAAGTCCATTACTGATACAGTCTCCTCTGCCTGACAAAAGTGCAACTCTTAATTAGTTTATCTTGGTAGTAGAATAGTTCTTGTTTAAAATTGCTGTGTGAGAAGTGATATAGGAATACTGGATTTAACTGCACTGTACATACAATATTTAAAGGTTGGCATGAAGGGGTGTCTCTGATGGAACTGACAACACACAGAGCATTCACACTCATTCACTGAAAAAAAAGCTAATCAGGAAAAAAAGCCCCCAACGTCTGAAGGAGCTTCTTTTACAGATTAAACAAACCAGCCAGCTGTTACAGCATGAGACACCACTGCAAAAATACAGACCCAAAAAACACCAAAACCTCTCCACAAAACCAGAAACACAAAACCCTGACCTAGCCAAACCTTTTCAGGGAGTTGCTGTAAGCCTGGATAACTTGAAGCCTTTAAGGGACAATATTTATCACCTAAGTTGATGAATTTTAGCAAGTCTTGACCAAATTTGCCTTTATTTCCCTCCAGGAAGATAGTGTAGCTTTGCTGAGTTTTGAGAGGAGTCTCTTCATTTGTTCACCAGTGCTGAGATAGATAAAGTCCTTGCCAAGCCATGCCAGTACCTGGAGCCAGAAGTGAGACCTGCTGTGTTTGACTAGAACATTCAGCACACTCCTCACTGTAGGGAACAGCATGTAGGAAGTCACCAAGTTTCAAGTATTTTCTCCTGAAACAAAGTCAAGTTACTTAAAAATGACATTGTTACATTTTGAAGATTTAATTAAGAAAAACTTAAAACTTTTAAAACCATTGATGCTGTGACAGTGCAAACAGCATACAATTTATTGCTCAACTTCTGCATGGGTACATACATTAAGTACTTAAAAACCATTTTATACAGATTTTTTTTTGTTAAAGCTCATGTAACAGCTGGGTGAAAATACAATGATACCAATGCTAAAACACTCTGTAATAAATACAATGGAAATGATAAACTAAGAACTGTCAGTTTGTGGAGTAATTACACTTGTATAAACTAATTACAACTACAAACAAAGAACTGAGGATGTGTAGAGCCAGGAACCTACTACATAGTGTAAAGTACAACAAATGGCACCTGTTAACTGTGTGGTGCTGTTTAAAAAGATGCTACATCGAGCTGGAGGATGGTGCTGTGACAGAGGAGCAAAGCTTGAACTTCCATCAATGCAGCCTTTTAAACACACCAGGAGTTCAGTACACATGTAGTGTTGTGGAACAGGAATTTCAAAATAGCTTGTGTGCTCTGGACTTTAGTACAACACAAAAATTTGGTACAAATAAATCAGTTTAGGGAAACTGAACCTATGTGCAAAAAAAAAAAAAAAAAAATTAGAATACATACTGTACAAAGCACCATTACAAAACTCTTTACACCAAGAAATTAAATCCTCTGAAACTCAACTGTGAACTGTATATTTGAAATCTACAAAAGTCACTGTTCATAATTAAACATTCATAATGAAAAGCAACAGCATAAAACCATGATGTGACAACTCTAAAACAACTAAAGACTGGATAAAGTAAAACCCAGTAAGAGGGACACATTGAAATAAATATTCACATTAATCATGGGGTGAAAGTCCAAGGTTACAATGCAATATTAGGCTTAGCACCTTTTTGAGGGGAAAGTAGCTGACATGTACTTGAAACAAAATTTTGGAAAGGAATCAACCCTTTACCACTTTCAGATAAACATCTGACTGGGTGATGAGGTGCTTTAGTTAAAGCTCTCAGTCTTTATGAAGGTAGAAAGGCACTCAAAATACTTGGTATAGTCATCCTCATCTGTTAACTATGGAAAGTTCAATGCAGATTTGTCTAGTTTTGCCTGTAATATATTAAATTTACAATATCTGTAGCAGTTTAAAAAAATTCTCAATGCCATACCAAAATGTTTAGTAGAAAAACAGATGTACTGCTAAGGCTGCTGTGAAAATGAATGCAATTATCAGCTGATCTCAGGTCTCTGTTCTGCAGAGCTCATCTCCTCCCTCCCCAAAGGTGCTTTTGTGACAGCAAGGTGACCATAACCATTCAATAAATCCACCATCCAGATTTTAGATTTGCCATGTTCCATGCCCAGGGAGGCTGTGGCCACAGGCTGGGCAAACACAGGGGGTAAAACAAAAAACCAAACCCTTAAAAAATCACTTCTGTCAGTTCTATGACACTGGAGTGTCCCCTGTGAACAGTCCCAAGAGCCTGTCTGTAAAAGCCCTGCGATTGTCACTGCCAGCACTCAGACCTGGCAGGGGCTGAGCAGAGGCTCTGGGCAGGGCTGGAGCTGGCCCCAGCCACGGGCAGCACTCTGAGTGACAAACTCAGGGCAGGAAGCTGCTGTGCTCCCCCAGAGCTGCGCTGCTCCCAGTGACCTGGCAGCCCTGCACTGGGGAGCCCAGCAGGGAGGCAGAAGTAGCAGCCCTTCAACAGGAGTGCAAGAGGCCACTGAAATGAAAAGGCTCTGCTGTGTTTCAAGCCTGGCTGTCACAGCAAGTCTCCTGGCTTTCTGTTTACATCCCTAAGTAGCCTCATCCTGCAGCCAGCCCAGAAAGGGAAACAAGTCCCTTGGAACAAACCTGCCAGCAACAGCTGTACAAAAGAAATAATCAAACCAACATGTGGCTTTGGCTCACCAGATTCTCACCACAATTCTATAAAAGTATTCCCTTGCCCACTATTCTAACACACAACATCCAGTAGTAGTTTACTCACTGTGGCAGTCAGACTTGGCAGAGCAGAATTTAGTTTAAGCTCCACAGAACAGACAGCAAATGAGCTGGTTCACTGTGACCTACACTGCAAACGTGGAACAGCTGGTTACATCCCATCCCTTTAGCATTTTCAACACCTTCAACTTTCTTCTCATTGGCAGTGAAAAAATAGTGCAGATTTGATGATTAATTGTAACCTAAGTTACAAAAACACAACACTGATTGGAAAAAAACTGCTACTTATTCCAAATATTCTCATGGCTGAGAGGAGAAGGGCACTGTCTCTGAAGCAGCCTGATTTATCCACACACCACGAGCAGATCAGACAGACCTCAAGTGAGAATTTCCAAACTAACACCAAAGTTCAGTTCCCTCTACTGGTAGTGCATTTTATTCCCCTTTGAAGAGATCAACCCATGCTATAAATCATATATATACTTACTTCCATCCCTACAATCAATAAATTATGTGCTCTTACAACCTCATTTCCAAAGCACATTACACATATTTCAGTCAATACACCATTTTTCCTTAGCTGTAACTTAAACCCACGTGTCATGAGCAGCTGGACAGAGATTACAACATGTTTTACCTGATAAATCTTTAGCATCAACAAGTACAGAATATGATTTGGCTGCATTCAAACAAACTTTGGTTGACTGGACAGGATGGATTCTGGAACAAACTGCTGACAGGCTTCTGCTGGCAAAGCCCATCAGTGCTTCAACAGCTGAAAAATGCAGTGTTTCAATTTAAGGTCAAAAGCAACAAAAAGTACTCTTGACAGACTTGTTAGAAAAATGCTGTTTAAAAAAAAATCAAAACACCTACTGTTCATTAAGAAAAGGTTATTCCACGTGTAAACACAAGGACTGTACCAAATAGTCTGTGTCACTCACTAGAAATTCTGCTGGAGGAATCTGACAAGTGATATAAATAGGACCCCAAAATTACATATTCGGAATTCCTGTTTGAAAAATATAAAAAAAGCCCCTGTGGCAACATTTACCTGGAATTTACATTGCAGAATATAATGGTTTACTATAAGAAAATGCAGTTAACATGTAAGTGGCTTTCATTAAAAAGATTAATGGTTCTTTCAGCCAATTTTATGCAAAGTTAGAATAATCCAAAATATTTTTTTCCAAAAATAGCAGGTATAGATGCTGTTCAGTATCATACATTTAAAACAGGCTGAAACGTGACTTGTACCGACTGCTGAAGTTGTGTCTTGGTATCTGAGAATAGAAATCAGGTAGGCAAATATAATAGATTACCTCTTACAAAAATAGTAGTAGTCTTTAAGTATAGAATACTGCTTAACTGTTGAAATGTAGGAAAAGTCAGCATTCTGTATGTTCAAGATATTAGTTTTTAATAGCAGCTGAATGATCCTATGGCAAGAACCACAGAACCTATTTTCTTGAAATAAAAAAAATTTAAAAATTTTAAAAAAAAATCCAAAAGTTGTCCTTTCCCTCCCAATGTCCTAGTGTAGAAAAGGGAAAGTTTCCTGTATTTCAAGCATTTCTTGAGTCTTGGCTGAGGGAAGGAAGGGCTTTCTGGCTGACAGGAGTATAAATAGAGGCTGGGAGAGGCTGGGAGGGTCATTCCACAGCAAAGCCACAGGTCTCCTCGATGGCCGTGAGCAGCTTCTCGTAGAGCTTCTCGTAGCTCTCGTAGGCGGGAATGTCGATCCTGTTGAAGCTGGGGGGAAAGCACAGAAGGTTTCAGCTCCCCAGCCATCACTGCCAGGCCTGCCACACCTCACTGGGCTGCAGATGGTGCCAGCAAGGCTTAAGGAGGCCACCCAGCTCCGTTAAACAAAAGCCATCTCCAGATTTCACACCTCTGCTGCTCCCTAAGGGACAGCTTGGATTACGTCATAAAAGCCAAAATCTCCAACGCTCCAAATACTCTGACAGCACATTGGTCTTTAAGGTACAGATCACAACACAGAACTGAGAAAGTCTTACCAGGTATGAGCTTTCGGCAAATTATTAGTGCTGGCATCAATCTGGTGTATTGTGAAGAGTCGTGGGCCTGCAGCACCTGAAAATCCAGAGGAGATCTCTGTTACTGTGTGGAATAACATGAAATGTCCTCGTTGCACTGCAACAATAAGAGAGCAACTAATATACAAAGAGAAGCTCTGCACCAAGGAAGATGAAATCATACACAGGCAGGAAAAAACTGCAAAGTCCCAGTGGCTGTGGGACAGACCCCTCCTTGCCCACCCAGACAGCCCTGCAGTTATTTAAAGGAAAGGTAAGGAAAAAGCACTGATAAAGAAGAAGAAATCAGCTTTTTCACACAGTGTACTGCACAATTCCAACAGTTTTTAGTTTCTCTTCTCTCATCCCTCCTATACCACAAAACTTACACAGCTGTACCTGTCCCTGTTTTATAACAGGTCTTGAACAGTGGCCAATTCCACTGGAATCCCACAGCGTCACAGTGTCAATTCCTTATAATTTTATTAAATTAATCTGAGTACTAGAAATCCCTTTAATGTCTCTGCTAAAGAAAAAAGACTGCAGCACAGCCATTGTTTAGACTTGCTCTGCTTTGAAGATGCCACACAGGACAGGAGAGGCTACAAATGTCCCAACCTGAGCAAAACTGGAATCCTGGTCTGAGCAGCCATTAAAAATACAATTCAGAGGGTCAGTGTTTCTCATGGGGACTCTGCTGTTAAATAAGAGTCTGAGCTTGAGTTGTGTTACTGCATTTCAGTCTAAAAGAACCGCCAGAGCTGTGCAACTGATGAGGGCTTGTAAAAGTTAGGAGTTAAAACCCTGGCTTCTGGAACCCCTCTAAGATCTGAGCTGATCAGAACCTCCTGCTAGAGAAAGAAGTGAAGAAATGAAATAGAAGAGCCATTTGCACCTGCACGAGAAGGTACCAGCCAAACACACACAAAAGAGCTACTCGTGATTGCAATCAGACCATTGGAATGGCTCTTTGGAAGTCCCAGGCAGCTGATCCCGTGCTCCAGGCACAGGCCCTGTTACCTTGCAGTGCCTTGAAGCCCTGCAGAGGCACCCGGGAGGAGCCGGTCACGAACTGCAGCAGCCGCGCCCTCCTCTCCTCGTCGAAGAGCTCCACAGCCTTCCAGAACCATTTCACGATGTTGCTGTCAGGGGTACAGTGTTTTAACCTGGTATTTGCCTTCCAGTCGTTGACATCGATTTTTCCCAGTCCACAAATGATGAGCTGTAAATTTAAAATAGGTTTATTATATTATTTCGTCACTGATCACTATAAAAATGGGTTTGGAGCCAAATTATGAAGAAATGATAGTGAAAAATGGACAGATTTTATATCAAAGGCAAATTATAACTTCTCCCTCATCTTAAGCAATGCAAAAATATATTTTTCTTGTTTTTTAAATTTTACCTCTGTACACAAACCATTTTTCAAATGGTTTCAATTCAAATGAAAAAGAACCCAAGCAACCATTTCAAGCTTAGACAAAAGGGCCTGTCTGTTAAACAGAAGCACAGATTCTTCCCCTGTATGACAGCGCAGGAATAATTCACATTTGACCTCAGTATTTCTTTCAGGAGCATGGCCCAGGGTGCAGTTTGGCTGGTCCAGCTCTGGAGCCCCAAAAGGAATCTTGTTCCTGTGGCACCAGACAAAGGACAGAGCAGCCTTTCCTGACACTGAGCTTTCAGTGCTCCTGAAGGGAGATCCACAATGGATCGCGTTAAGCTCAGCGAGGATGTGATCATAATTCTGAAGACATTTTTATGACTAAGAACACTGGACCTTCCCCTTTCTTATTCTACAGCTGCAAAATGGTTCTGGGCTAGCAGCATGGCTGGCTCACTGCTGGGAGTGAGAATATTTGGGATAAAGGAGGAGCAATCACCATGTTCCAGCCCAGGGATCAGAAGCACAAGTGAATGATTTACCTGTGGCCATTTTACATGGCAAAGCCCTCAACTCCGCAGACTGCAATTACATTTCAGTTTAAAGCAAGCTTGGGATCTGTGGCTTTGTCTTCAGAGGATATTGTTTGGATGCTGACCCTGACATTCTGTAGCACACTTGTTTGTGGCAGCACCTTTCCTTCTGCTGGATTTATGGGGCCAATGGAGTCTGGCAAAACTGAACTCTGCCAAACCCCAGGTGCCTGAGACCATTCAGGGCAGTGCACTAAGGGCTGGGAGGGAGTGACAGCCTGTTCTCCTGGCAGCACTGAATTTCACGTGAGGAAACTGCCCTGTGAGAACTCTGCTGGAGCAGTGACACCGCCCGAGGTCACTGCAGGTCCTCAGAAGGCTCAGAGGGGTTTGAGCTACAAGGGAGGGGCTGCAGCCACTTGTGCAGTTGCTGTGAGCCATCACCTGCAGAAACAGCCACAGCTCTCATGGGAGGCACACACAGCCATGGTCCCCCTGAGCTGTTCAGCCCTTGCCCTGCCCCTATCCCAGCCAGAGCACACCAGGACTGCCGGGACAGCCCCGCGCTCCTGCGGCTCCGAGGGCCTCGTTACACTTGACACAACACAACACTGGTGCACTGACCTCTAACTCCTTCTCATCAAATGTCTTCAGCAGATGTTGTGGGATTACTTCATTAAATCCCTTCTGGAGCGCCAGAAACTGAGCTTCAATTCCTCGTAAAAACCGCCAGTTCACATAAAGTCTGCGAGCAAGTGCAAATTGGGTTTGTGGAGGATGAATTCCAATACAATAAACCTGCAATTTATCCAGCCCCAAAACACGGCCCCACTGACAGGATTACACCAGAGCACTGCACAGCCCCGCAGCAAAACCCCACAGCACAACACTGACAATTACTTCAGCAAGAAATGGCTCCTCCTCGTCACAGGAAACAGAAAAAGAGCCCTGGGAAAAGCTACTGATGTACCTGACATATTCCTTTTTGTTCTCCTCTGTCACAGGGATGCTTTTGCCATTGGGTTTCAGCTCGTGCTGGATGATCTCCCCGTAGGCATTGTGCTCCACACAGAACGTGTGGTCCAGGACCCCGGTGATGTCGTTCTCACTGGCGCAAAGAAAGCAGCAAATGACTGAGGGAAAACATATTCTGCAAATATATGACAGCCACGTTCTAT
This sequence comes from Pyrgilauda ruficollis, assembly GCF_017590135.1. NCBI lineage: Eukaryota > Metazoa > Chordata > Aves > Passeriformes > Passeridae > Pyrgilauda > Pyrgilauda ruficollis. The sequence goes on along the minus strand of NW_024529044.1, from coordinate 3,250,650 downwards.
CTGACAGAAGCACAATTTCATTTTTCAGTGGCATTTCAAAGCCCTGCCTGGATGCAGAAAGTGAACATACAGTTTTACTCTGTTACATTTTAAAATCTTTATCCAAGTTTCACTGTTATATTCTAATAACCTGTAACTGTAGAGAATAGGTAAAATTAATAAATTAATATTAACTCCACACACCTCCCCCCTAAAATTTAAGTAGCTTGAGCATTTTTAGCCTTAAAGAAGCTGAACTGTGTGAAAGATATTTCTTAAATCTGCCAGAGAAGGAGATCAAAATACACCTCATTTCCAGGATTTAGGACCATTATCACATAACAGAGACAGCATTCTAAAATCCTGAGGTAGCCCACAGAGTACATACAGTATCCAAACTAAGCTGTTATGGAGATCAGGGTCCACCAATTCCATGTCATCCAAAGTAATTGGCTTCCCAAGCAACTGCTTGTAGAAAGGCAACGTGAAGCCCCCGTCAATGTAGTGCCCGTGGAACACAGCCATCCCCATGATCCGGCCCACGAAGTGGAAATAGGACAAGTGTTCCTGGAGCAGAGCACAGACAAGGCCATTCCGCTGAGTAAGACCCCACTGCTGAGCATGAGACAAAATTCAACACCCAGAAAAAAAGAAAACCCCAAGCCCACACCCTTTGTACAGGTTTGGTTTTGTTTTCATGCATGGCACACTGAGCATTTCACTTCCAGTCCAGGAGTCTTACCAGTAACAATCAAACTGAATTTCTCCCAAAGGAATCATAAATTGACATCTGACAGAAAATTAAGAACACACTTGAGAAGTTCGATCAGTGCAAAAAAGAAACTATCATATAATTGTGCAAATTCGGCGTCCAGCAGTACCAACTGTAAGAATTTGGCTCCTAAGTGTTGAGCCCTGTCCAGGTGAGTGTTTGCTCCTGGTCAGAAACACTCATTTGCAGCACACGGCTCCAGCCCTACCGGGTTGACGGCGGAGTCGGGGTTGATCTGCAGCGTGTAGATATCATCTCGGGAATACTGGAAGAGCCCATAGTATGGATTCAACATTTCATGGGACAACAGGTACAGCCACTCCCTAGAAAATAAAATCATTTATTGGTACTCTACAGATGAATGCATTCCTACACTGAGAACCACTTCAAAATAATCTGATTTTTTTAATTTTACTATTAAACATAAGTGGGAAGGAAGCTATCTCTGAACATGCTGAGATATGGCTGAAATCAGAATTATTTTTACTAGCTCAGTAACCACACAACACCTGACAGCTGATGGATTTCCAAGATTTTCCTTCATGTTACTCATTTCCAAGAGAGTTTCTGACTGTGATTCTCCTACATCCATTATACACTAAGTCAAGATATTGAATAGCAAGATGCTGGAATCAAAGCTTTTGATGTAAACCATCTTTCAGGTAATGGATATATTTAATTCAAGTTTTAATTATGTATTCACAAATCAGTAAATAATGGTCTGAGAACTGTGCATGTCATTTTTTTATAAGGGAAAAATAACCTCACACTATTGACAGACTGAAGTTGCCCACCAACAGCTGGTGGCAACATTTTGCTTCAAACTGCAGTGACAGTTTGCAATAAAGCACATTTTTTGGTTAAAACTGTGCCATAAAGCCAAGTATTTAGTGGCATATATTCTCACATACCCAAACTTCACTAACCAAAGAAAAATGTGGTAATTTCAATAGATACCAAAACCTCTCACATATGACAGATATTTGACATGATGTGTAATTTGCATTTTATTTTCAACAAATTAGTTCTTTTTTTGTTGCAGTTTTTCTTTTACAATAGTACCTAGAGCCATATGTTCTTCTGACATTTAATCTGTTACAGCAATAAAAATAAATAATAATAATATAAAAGAAGCTGGGCTGGTTCAGGATTCAAAGCACAGGGGAGGCTGGCAGGGGTGGGTGCAGGGGAAAGACAGAGCCACTGTTTACCTGGCAACTCCTCCATAATCAAGGCCCTCCTCCCCACGAAATTTTATCATCAATCGTTTCCACAGGTCTTTTGGCCTCATCTTCATGACTTGCCTGTAGGATTCCTGTGAACACACAACACTTCCCTTTATTAACTGCTGGTTACAGAGTAAAAGTTGCTGCTGTGTATTGAAGTGAAGGGGGTTTCAGACTCTAGCCCAAAGGCAGCACTCTTAAAGGGGACAGTATTTTCCTGATCTTCATTTGTTTCTCAAATCACAGATTGTTTCTTCGTTTTCTCCACTTGTCAAATAAAATGATGAGAAGATGAGAAGAACCACCTCCCACTAAATTTCCAGGGGTGAACAGTGATCAGAACATTCTCCCTCATTCTCACATAACTTATAAAAAATCGTGTCAGTAAACTCCTTTTGTTTTCCATAAGGGCTCCTGATTTTTGCAGCCTGAAAAGCCAAGAGTGGAGCTTGTACTCTGGGTAAAACAGCCTCCAAGAAGCACCTTAAGAATGGAATCAGCAATGCCACCCCAGTAAATCCACAGGATTATTCCTCTGTCAGTAAGTGTTCACCAAGGAAACACAGAAAGCAAGTTGGAAGGCAAAACAAATGCAAAGGAATTAGAGAAAAAAAGAAAAGTCTGGTTCTTATTTATATCCAGTATCAGCCCCAAGCTCTGCCTCTACAGGACAGAGGCAGGTGGGGGTGTGGGGACCCAACATAACAGACTGAACATCATAATTCATAGCTTTCCCTCCCTTCTTTCAGTTGCTTACAAAGTGATCTGACTCTCCAAAGGGAAGACCAACACAAATCTTTCTTGTTTTTCACGGGAAAAACTGTGACAACACAGTGGGGAGATCAAGTTTGGTGGGTGGGGTAAAAATGCAACAGGGATGGGTGGGATGGGTGAAAAGTCCTCAAAAGGACAAACTGTTCTCCAGAAAAGACTAATGAATTATCACTGTGTTTAGTCAAGTCAACAGAATGATTCTGCTGAATCACATTCCCAAAAAGAATGCAGAGACCCCACTGTGGGCATCTCTGGCCATTCAGAAGCCCTGACAGCTGTAAAATTGGTCTGATTCTGCAGAGAGAATTCAGATTGATGATAAGAAATCCAAACTATGAAGAGGAATCCTATTCAGTAGTAGTTTTAATTAAGTTACACTGTATCAAAGATCACTAATAATAGAGTTGAATTTTTAACATCCCCTCTAAAACACTCATCAACTTCTCAAATACAAGGAAGAAGTGAGACAGGATCTTCAGATACATGAAGTGCTTGGACTCCTTCCCCAGTTCCTGACACAGGCTGCACATCTCCAACCACAGAGAAAGTTTTCCTTGATTTAGTTCATCTCTACAGGGTAAATGCATCTACATTAATTGCATGACAGTCCTGGTATCCCCCTGGAATGCCTCCTCTTCACCACAGTGCTGGTATCCCCCTGGAATGCCTCCTCTTCCCACAGTGCTGGTATCCCCCTGGAATGCCTCCTCTTCCCACAGTGCTGGTATCCCCCTGGAATGCCTCCTCTTCCCACAGTGCTGGTATCCCCCTGGAATGCCTCCTCTTCCCACAGTAAAATCCCAGTTTTAACTGCAGCCTCCGAGCTTCCATCTAAGTGAACAACTCCTTTACACAGCTATAAACAATGCCCCGCCCCTTCCCTTCCCCCCCTGTTAAGAAACGAGTCAAAATCTCGAGTTACCTCAAAAATCTCCTCCCTGGAGACCTCGATCCGACAGTGGCCAGCCTGAGGCTGCTGCTGGGACAGCTCCTGCCGCAGGATCTTCAGCTTCTGCACCAGGTCCCGCTTGTAGCGCGGCACCGTCAGGCACTCGGCCTCGTCCGGGAGCTGGCACAGGGACACCACCTGCTGCTGCTGCTGCTGCTGGTCCTTGAGCTGGTTCTGCCGGCTGCAAGCACACACAGCTGCCTCAGAGAGCGTTCATCCAGCCCCTGCTCTCTCCTTAAACCTTCAGGCATCCTACCTGAACTGCTTTCAATTTACTGTGATTATTGCTGTGATTACGCTGAAAACGTCTGGGGCCAGTAAAGAATAAATTCAGAGCGATTTTATCCTGACTAAAGACATATGGGTCTGTCTTTCTTGGCAACTATCAGGTGTTTTTAGGGCTTGCTATTTCTATTGGTGCTACTCTACAAAGTATGCAAAAGGTTACAGCACATACAATAAGGTATTATCCATACAATTTTAGTACTAAGCTGCTGACACTGAATTTCTCAGAGACCATTTCCATATTTCCTTTACGTGTTTTCCCTTCCTCCATTTTAAAATTCAGGGATCTGCCAAACACTCTGCCTCTAATCTACAGTCAATACCATAGTCTGTTTTAAATGGCTTGTCTGGAAAAGAGTAAGCTTACAAAAAGATGTTTGTACTGGCAGCCTGGCAAGGACCTTGTCCCTTGTACCTGGCCTAGTCTGGACCACAGGAATGTGGGAGTTCACATGGAACTAATTGGCACAGATAAACAAGTATTTTTACTAGCAATTCTAAGAGATTTTGTAAATCTGACTTCTTACTAGGAAAAGTAAATGGATCATGTTGCAGAGATGTTCTCTCTGTGTTGTTTCTTGTACACAGTGAGTGGATATTTTTATAGCTTTTTAGTATGGCATTCCCAAGCAATACAGGATAAAAACTGTATTTTTAAAGCCTAAGAATATCATCTCTCTGTGAAGCACATGAGAATACCCTACATTTACTGGATACATAAGAAACAATACAATTTAGAATGTTTTCCAGTGGAAGGCTAGTTCTTTTTTTTTTTAAATATCAACGATCAAAAAAAAAAAAGAAAAAAAAAAAGGGAACCAAACACTATTTTAATGTATTTTATAATTTCAGGCTATTGTCTGTTTTGAGACAAGGCCTAGTAGAAAACTCTCCCGGCCAACCAAAATTTACCTCCAGACTTTTCCACAGGGACACCCAGAAAAATACAAATCATTGTAATAATTTAGACACACACTGGCTCTGGTTCTGTGGCTCTATGTCATTTGTGCCATGTGCATGGTAGCTTTCACTTGAGATTAGTTTTAAATATGAATCTCATTTAAACTGTATTTACTTGATACAATATTAAAGCTAAATCCTTATTCTATCAACTGGAATTTCTAATTCCATAAGGAGGACTAAGTGAAAATATTCCTTGTACAGGACTACCAGAGAAAGCCATATTTATACACTAAAGTGAGCACCCCTGCATATCACATTTAAGGGTAAAAAGTCACAGTTCCCCAAAGCACAAAGCTGGACAGGGTCATTCTTAAAGGAAATGTAATCTCTGAAATGAGCATGATTTTAACATCAAATGAAATTGTTACTTTTCTCCACACAGTGCTTTCCAAAATAAGGAAGTATTAGGAGGGGAAAAAGAAAATGACATCTTCCAGATTTGACTGAAAATGATCAGTGCAGTATCAGCTAAACAACCTGCAGTGCTTGAGGTCGCTACATCTCATTTCTCAGTTTGTTTTCACAGCTGAGTGACTATGCTTGATTCCATACAGTGCTTTAAGGATTCAACTAAATACTTTTCAGGTGCCATAACTTACCAAAATTATCACAAACTCTTGGTCAATGTTTCAGAACAGAACTGGGTAACCAGTCTGATTATTTTCATAACTTACAATGTCATAACTGGAAGAACAAATGGTTTTACTCAGCTTAACAGAAAAAGTATCACTGAGAGTAAACTTTTTCTCATGCCTTTGAACCTAAAACTCTATCACACCCATCCCACACAAAGTCTAAACTTATTTCTTAGATAATTTACAAAATGACAGGCCTAAGGCAGACTACTTTTTTTGTTTGTTTTTTAAAGAACAAATAAGGAGGCGGGCTCAAGGCAGGGGAAACTTTCACACATCCTGTTTGGTGTAATAAAAGAATAAACACCAAAAATTATTTATCAGGCAGCAGACTTTGCTGATGACACTGTTGGGTGAGTTTCTGAAATCCTTTTCTAATGAAAGACAGATGGACAAATGAAGAACTTCAGCACACTGCAGGAAAACTCTAAGTTCAAATAAATGCTAAATGGTTCTGTGATTCTGGAAATTAAAAGTCAAATTGGATTTTCCAGCTAACAAAGGTAGCTCTGTTATCTGTCCTCCACAATCCACGTAGAATTGGCTACTGTGCCCTTTCTGCCATTTCAAAATAAACCCACCTGAGGAGGCCAGTTTGTCAAATACAGCCCAGTTCACTGAGTTTTCTACAGTTTCAGAATTGCACTGCTGTGGCTAAGAGGGTTTGAAGTTTTTCTTGAAGTAAAATACCTAAATCTGAATTGATTTTAGGAACTTTTCTGTGTTTCAAACATGAACATGCTCCTTCACTGCCGATTTTTTCAAGATCATTTTATTGTCAAACCACCAATTTCAATTCAGCTAAAATGAGTACTGATTTGTTTTAAACTAAAAAAAAAAAAAAAAGCACCTGAAGTATCTGGATGATGGCAGCTTACTAAAGTCCTGCAACATACACATATAAAACCAATGATTTCTGTAAACAAAATACATATTTTCTGTATTTAGGCTCCTCTCTCTCGGGGTGTGAAGTTCAAGTGTATATTGGGTAGAGGCTAGACAGCTTTTGTGTAATGTATAAAAGACATGCTGTCTCCCGGATATGACTTTCCATTCCTCAGCTTTGTCTTTTCGGTGCTTGTTCCCTTTATTCTTCCCTTCAGCTTTTCTTCCCAATGATTCACTTCCTTTCAGGACTATTCCTCCTACTGACTCCTCACCCAGGGCTGCCTGGCCTGCCGTCTAACCAACTCTTCATTGTTTCTTCCACTTAACACCTACTCAATACTTTACAGGTGTTTCCCAAGAGTATTAAAAAGGTATTAGCAGGAGGAACAATAGAATCAAACTCCCAGGTACCGCGGACAAGCCGTCTGAGAGAAAAAAAATATAAGAGAGAAAAAAGAAATATTTGTTTGCTTTTTGGTTTCCATTTTTAGTAGAAAATCCCCAGTGTGTAATGAGTGCCTAGGGAATAAAACACGAGCCAGAATTCTTTTAAGTTTCCCCTTCTCATTTTAAAACTGTGAGATGAAATTATTATATCAAAACACGAAGGCAGAAAAAATGTGGTTCCTATTTTATCCTTTTTGTAAGATAACTGAGTTAAATTATTGGGGCCGTATTTTGAGAACATATCAACTAGTCCTACACTAAAACTGAAGGCAGGAGCTGAGTTATTTCTCCTTTACTGCAGGAGAAGAGCTGGGCACTTGTGCACCCTTTCCTAACTCATCAGTATTTCACACCACTGGCTCACACGTAACTTCTTATTTTAAAACAAGCTCTTCATAACTGAAAATAGAATGAAATATAAAGAAAACAAAGTGTCTCTCTTGCTGTTAGGGAAAAAAAAAAAAAATCTATGGGCCAATCTTTCCCACCAGACAGCGCTTGCTTCCCTCCCCCTGTGCATCACAACAGCCACATTCCTGCCTAAGTGCTCCTGCAGACTTTTTTCAAGCTCATCTTTGCCGTGAAGCAGAGTAAGTTGGTGCTGTGTCAAAGAGTTACTCCTTAAAGCCTCCCGGAACGGAGGAGTGCATCCCGATCCAAAGCCAGGCTCCAGACTCACTTGAGCACCAAGTGCAGGTTTGCGGAGAGCCGCGGGTCCGTGAACTGCGTCGTTCTGTTGTTATGGTCAACAAAATAAACCCTGCCTGTTGCTGTATTTCGGATCTCCCATCCAGGAGGCAGTGGACCAAGCTCTTCACAATTGATGTTGCTAAGATCCCTGTGAAAACAAATATAAAATGAAAAATACCTCAGCAATTGGCCTCCGAGCCAAACAAGCGTAAATGTAACAGAACAATTCCATGAAGTCTCAGAAAATGTATTGTTTCAGAAACCTGATCTGTTCAGCTGGAATCTCTGCTCCCAAGGTACAAGCCCACCACAGCAAAAACACACGCCCCAGAACACATGCCGTGGGGAAAAAAGTTCTTATCAAATAGCCCTCATTTTACAAACTAACTTCAGCTGTTAAATTAATAAAGGCTTCAAACAAAAATAAAGACCATTGCCTTATTTGTCAAAATGGAATTGCAGTTCTGCACCAATTCTGACAGAAAACATTTTTTAAAACAACATTAGTCACGTAAGGAGCTGTGAATCACACTTTAGAAACTCGTACAAAACAAAACTGTATTTCTGAAGAGTTAGACTTTCCACGAAGAATTACACATGGGATGTGTATGGCACTGGCTGCTTTGCCCCAGAAGCCCATGAGCTTGTGGGGAGCAAACAGCTCTAACCAACTATTTCAAATGAAGGAGTAGATGAACAATGACTCAGCTCTGCCCTGAGCAATGCAGAGGTGGCTCAATAGGGTCTCAAGAAAAATTCTGCTGAAATTAGGAAGATGCAAATCATTCCAGAGCCTCACTGAAAACAAATGCTGGTCTCCAAAAATATACACTGATTATTCATGGATGCAATTCACACCTCAGACTGTCCAGTGCAGCTCTTCCCAAAGGTGTTCAGCTCTCCCAAAATCATAGGAGCTGAGGGAGGGAAGAGCCAAGGGACAGAATGCCTTAAAAGGTGCAGTCTGCAGGGATTCCAAAGACTTGAGGAGCCGCTTATGGAAACATGGAAACAAGCTCTGGGATTGAACTGCTGCTATTCCCCAGGAACACACTGGTGTGTACTGCAGGGATTACTTTTGCTGGCTACATGACTGTGGCTATTAGCCTCAAAAACACAATATTCCTTAGAAATGACATCAATTCTACCCTCATGCAAACAATTCTTGTGCTCAGAGACACTCCTGCTGTTTGTGCTGCCACACCTCAGGGCACTGCTGACTTAGATTGCACACAGAACTATCACACCCCAAACTTAAGGATTAGATCTTCATATGATTTTTTTTTAGAGCCTAGTTTTGCATAATACACAAGTCACTGACTTCCTACACAGCTGCAGCCTCGGCTCTGCAGGCAGTGCATCAAAGCTGCATCAAAGCAAGGTACAATCTTCCAACAGAAAAACAGTAACAAAATTCAATTTCAAACCACACAAATCTCACACCACCATTCCTGGACTTTAGGAGGCAAGTGTTTACAACAGGATTTATTATAATTTACAACAGGATTTCTTGGTTATTTAAAGGACAATCAGAAGCTACCAATAATTTCCACTATCATCCTTTCCTTTCAAACACAACAGCAATAATCACATGTACTTTCATGAACAGTATGTGCATGTATATTGTGTAAATAAGGACACGGAATTTAAAATACTTAGGATTTGGTTTTTTCCAAGTATTGAGATAACTGCAACAGGAAAAGCAGTTTGACTGTTCAATCCAACCCAGTTTTCACCAAAGTATCTTGATGGAACTTCTTTTGGAAGTGTTCAGATTCTACTGTTTGTTTCATTATGTTGCAGAGAACTAAAATCTGGACTTGGCTCTAATTCATATGCAAAATCTAGAATCAGTGAACTGTTCCAGTTTCCAAAACACTACTGTAATTTATTTCCTAGTTTTCCATTTTTTCATTACAATACCAACTTGAAGAACTGGGGAAGACAGACTAATTTGTTCTGATGAATGATGTGTTAAAATAATGTATTAGGGGCCAAGAATCAGAAATATTAGCCAGAGAAAACTTGGAGGAGAGCACTGCTTAAATGATTTTGATTTGAAATATTAAAGGTACTCCCATAATTTCTTACCTAGGTACTCTTGGATCGTGCCACGTGCTGACACCAGTTTGAGTATGCAGAAAATAGACCTGACCTTGCTGAGTTGTCCTTTGCTCTGCGAAATCAAGACAAATTAATAAACGTAAGAACAAAAAATGCAGCATGAAGATTCACAAAAACTGATTTCCTTCAACTAAGGAACGAAAATATCTTCCACACATGAAGACACAACCCATTTTCCCGGTTTCCCGAGACCCCCCACAAGTAACCCCCTTTGATTTCCATACCGTATCCTTCAGGCAGGTCGGGAGGAGTGTGCAGGTGTGTCCTGCTCATGTAGTTCCTGTGCCTCTGGGAGCGGACCCTCCTCTCGGCCAGCCGCGGATCCGCCGCCTGCCCGCAGGACGCGCCGTTGGTGCCGCTGATGGGAGTGTTCTCGTCCACCAAGCAGCTCAGGGGCCTGCCCGGGCTCGAGTACTCGGATGCTGGCCTGGGGACAGCGGGGAAACCTCAGTGCTGGTGGCCACACAGCACACCTGGGGCAGCTGCACCCCGGGCTCTGGGGACACCTCAGCGACCTGCCCAGCAGGACACCTCGAGTGGAGCAGGAAGCTCCAGGAAGCTCTGGTGAGGTTCTACAGTCACCAGAGGAACCTCCTCACCTCCAAACTTTCTCACCTTGCCTTCGTGCGGCTGAGGAAGTGATTCCTTCTAACTTTTGTTATTCCTTCTATCTTTTAAGGAATGTTATTAGGGCAGGAGGGTGAAAAGGGACTAAGCAAGAATAAAAGCAGTTGCTCATAAGAGCAACACTGACCACTGTGATTTTGTATCTCAATGCTGCTTTCAAAAGTATTTTAAATGGGTTAAAGGGGGATTGACAAGGTCACAAGAAATCTTCAACACAAATTATACATTTTGCATTTGTTTTTCTACTGTGTCTAGAACTTAGAAAGGGTATTTCAACATACCAGGAAAAAGAGAAATAGGAAAACAAAAAGCTGTTCAGTCCTTTCAATCCCAAACTGCAAACATGTATCAGAGCTGATAGTGTTAACAGTCCAGATTATTTAAAATGAAATATATCCATGCAGAGACTAGAATTATATTGAGAATGGAAGAGAACATCTGCCGACACAGACAATCTGCAGAGGATTCTGATAAAAATGCAGTGACACTGCCTGCAACAGTAAAAGTGGCTTGAGGAACAGTTTCACAACACACATCTACAGTGATCAGAAAAAGTGATCACAATGATTTCCAAACACATTCTGCAGCAATCAGCTGTAACTGTTCTGGGTCACAAGGTCACAGAGCAGCGTCTGACAGCTACTCGTGGACTCATTTCTTCACCCCTTAAGAACTCTGAAAAATGTAATGTCTGTATTTATAGAGCTCTACCACAGCATCTCTACAAGAAAGCAAAGATGTTACGACTAGGGCAGGGGAAAAAGGAGTCAGAAAGATCTTCTGAGTTAAATATTAGGCAGACTGAAGGAGAAAGATGCTAAAGAAGGAAAGCATTCAGCTTGTGCAGAGTGACTGAGCAGAGGAATGAGCAATCCAATCCCCCTGTGAGAGCCACTTGGAACTACTCAATAATCAAACTCCATCCTCCCCACAGTGTCCCAAGGAATTCCTCACCGTGTGGGTCGCTCCCACTGAGTTGTCCGTGTGATGTGGTTTAAATACTGGATCCTTCCAGAAGCCGTCCTGCGCTCCTCCCACCTGCAGGTCAGACAGGCACAGATAAGGCACTGAGTGGTATTTCCAGGAAACCCGGGCACAAAACGTTTCCAACAGAAATGCCCAGCTCAGGAAGACTTACACTGCTATGAATCATGTTAGCTGAATGAGGAGAGAGAAAACAACTGAAAGTTCAACTCAGAAATGGTTTAACATATTCTTCCCTTGGAACCAGGCACATCATTAACAATGTCACACCTTCATATTCAATAATGGCTTGAATTCTAATTAAATTCAAACAGCCACATAAAGGAACTTCTTGGAAACATGTTTAATAATGCATTTAACTTCTTTTGACCACTGACTCTAACAAATGCTTTCAAAGCATCTTCATGCACTACTTGCTTTCATTAAAAAATCAGCTTCAAATAATGTGACTTTTTAATTATCATTAAATTTGCACTCTGAAATACACGAGGCTGTACAGCAAATTTTGCAGTTACACAATTAAGTGAGCAATATTTATGCAAGGAACATTCTGAAGTGAAAGTTTAGAAGCATTTTCAAAAATGGTTTTGACTTATCTGGACTCCAAATGAACAAAATAATGCTGTTACAGCCTAGGATGATGATTTGCATTCCAAAATTCATCCTCTGAAAATTCATTTTCTCCTGTCTTTACCTGCCAAGAATCACATTCAGAAAGTCTGTGTTTGCTCTGAAGAAGTTGCTGACAGCACCAGAACGTAAACCAGAGTATTTTCCTGTGTTTGCAAAACTGTTCTAGGTGACAATGATGTCATTAACTCTCACAGGGACAAACAAGAATCCTAGACCCTACTTTTGGAAGGCAAATACAGCAAGAACTTGGGCTGCATTACCTTTTCCAGTCACGTTTTCTTCCCTAAGAGGTGCACGAAGAAGAAGTGATCCATGTTTATCACAGTGGATCTACACCTCTGTGTGGTGCTGAAGAAGGGCAGCCAGGCCGTGTGGTCACTTCCTTGCTACAAACTACTGCATGCATAAGGCACTTTGCTGCCTGTGATTTAATCTGAAATATGTGTTTTCTTGGACAAGTTATTTTCCAAAGCATTTCTTTACATATGTCACCTCCCCTTTTCCAAGTGGAGATAAGACAACAGCCAAACTATCAACCGCCTTGCATAGCCCAGCTGGCTCAGCTCCTGCTCTGAATGCAGAACTGCAGAACTCTGAGTGCAAGATCAAAAATAGTTTATTTGCACACTGAGTTCTCACTATTACAGAAGTCTGTTGTATGAGCTGTATTTGTGTTTACATCACAGTGGTGTCAGCTTACCCATCTGGTAAATCGTTATCGAATAACCGACTGCAATCCACAACTTGTCCTCCTGTGCCTATTCGGTCTCTGGACTGAAGACTGACTATTAGGATAATAAAAGAATTATTAAAGATGTGGCATCTGAATGCAAATCGTGGTTACATTTGAAAGAGAATTGGTACAACTTGGAGGACTAAGCTGAGACATGTTTGGGTTATTTTTTCCTTCTCACAACTCTGTTTTCATACATGAAATTCTCTACATCTTACTTAAAAAAGTCAGCTTAAGGAATATGAGTGCATGTTGAGGCAGAAAAGGAAGTGAACTGTAAAACTGCAATTAATTTTGTGTGTTGAGGTGGACTGTGACACTTAACTGTGGCACTGGGGTGCCACCTCACACACGGCTGGGACAGGGGCAACAGCAGAACTCTGAACAGGAAGAGCTAAAATAAGGAATTCCTCCCTGGTTTTGACTCTTTCTCATATATTTTGCATGCCCATGAGTTCCAACATACACACAGACACACAAACACAAAACCAGGCAAAATGTAACTGCTAGAAGCACTTCAGATTTGGTTTTTTGGCTACTTTCTAACACCAGTAGTAAGAAGTCAAGGTAACTCACACAAAGCAGCCTGAAAAGCCCTTGCTTGCCCTCACCAAAACTGCTTCACTTTTAATTTTTTTTTTTTACATGATTCACTGTAATGGGTATTTATGCCTGAAGCTTTTGTACTGCAATTATGAAAACAGAGATTTTTTTTTAGACTGCTTTTGTTCCCAATATCACAGTTCAAAAGTGTCCAATCTGATAATTTATGACACTTGTGTTCCTGTGGGGTTGGGGTGGTTTTTTGATGTTTTGTTACGCCTTTAACAATAAAACAATTGCTTAAAAAGCTAAATACGTGCTGGGGCCCACATTTCTTGAGGTGGCATTAATGTACCTCTGGACAACTGTCTTAAGAGTCCTATTTATATGCAGTGAAATTATCTTACAGACCTTAACCTGGATGCAACCAAACCCTTGTAAAGATCAGAAAGTTAAAAAAGCTGGAGCAGAACTGACAGATTTTGCCTGAGTCCCCAAATTTTCAACAACATGTTTTGAAGCTTAGAACTCAACAGACCAACCCAAGGAGCCCTGGAGTACCTGCTGCATTCCTAATCCATGTTAACCCCTCATCATCCACGAACTCTAACATCACAAGACAACTTCAGAGGGAAAGACACCTTTAACTTCAACCAAACAGGATGTCACATGATGTATTTATTCTGCCACAAACCCACATACTACAATTCACACCACTGTGGGTAGACAAGGTTTGGGAAGCAAAACACACAGGCAGAAATTAACACAAACAAAAGAAATTACCTCTCCTTTGCCTACGTGAGGAGCAAAATTTGTGCACGGCTTCATTTTGTAATAAGTAAGGGCTTATTTTTTTCTGCACTGCCACATCAGAAATAAAGTGGTGGCACAGAAGAGCTGCAAGATTAAGACACAATTCAGATGCCCCTGGATCCATCGCTGAAAATGCCCCCTTTTCTTCCTCTCTTTGAAGACAACCCAGGGATTTAAGATAAAGATCCCCTTGGTCCCTGTACCAAGGCATACCCACTGTGCACTTCATTTGCAAGATTATAATCTACTGAAGGCATCAATTATATTTTAATATGGGTTTGCAATATTGCATGGTCTCTTAATTTAAGAGAGTTTATAATTGGAAGAACTGAGAGTATATTTGTAACTTATTCTGCCTTTTACTTATTTTTAATCTAGATTTCTCTACCATCTAACAGCTGCAGTGGAATTATCTAGTTTTACTCAGGCTCATTCATCCACTCAATAAAGTTGTATTAGTGAAGAAAGATTAAAATATAAGAAGATTAATAATGACAACTTAAATAAAAAAATACAGGAGTCTCTGGAATCTTACCAAGGATGCATTAAATTAAAACAGAACAATGACTGAGTAAACTTGACCTTTCTGATGGCATCAACAGAAAACAGAACACTCAGATTTGCTCTGGGTCTCTGCTGTAACCTGACAAGGTGGTTTTCTGTAGGTTCAGTGCACGATCCAACAGCTCCTGGTGTCAGGGGCAGCCCCAGCAGCATCCCAAGAGAGCCAGAGCTGCTTTGGCTGCACCACTTCTCACAGGCACAAAGCTAAAGCCAGCCTGGAGTCCAGCCTGTGCCCACACTGCTGACTAGTTCTGACTACTTCTCCCTGACCAGTTCTCTCTGAAGTCTCTTTGCCATTGCACACTGCAATGCATTTGCCACAGGCCTCCCAGCCCTTTCTGCTTTGGGGAGGGGTTTCTGGGCTGGTGTTTTTCCCCTTTAATGAATGGCAGCACTCCCCAGCGATGCTGACCAGGATGTGAGTTCATACTCTGGAGGGCAGCATGAGAGCACAGTCCCTGCTCTGAGCTGTGGAGCTGCCAGCACACCCTGAACCTGCTCTCCTGTGCACCCAGCTCAGCCTCCCCTCCAAGGGCACCCACAAACAAAGCTGCACACACAGGGATGCTCAGGGGACCAGGACACTGGAGCAAAGCCAGCAAGCAAACCAAACCCACAGCAAAACACACCCCAGAGAAGTGACTGATTCATCCTTTACTCTTCTGTGCAAGCTCATGTGGAAAATTTAATTGAGAACAGCCTGAAGGGTCAGCAATGCACTTACAAATCCACATTTCTACCATCATTCACTCTCCTGTGCCACCACACTCTCATCTCAATGCAAGCACTTGAGATCAGACAGAGACAGACGATTAAAGCAACACCAAGAGGTAAAGTCACAGCTGTTATTAAACAGAGGGAGGCAAACAAACACACTTATTTGCTGACTAATATTTCAGAGGTGTTCCCTGGCTGACAGAAGTGCTGTTTGGATATAATTTCAACTGGGAATTGAACATAAAACTGAGCATAAAAATTCGCTTTTATTTTCCTCATGTCCAAATATTCTCATTAACATCTCGCTGTATAAATAAAGAACTTCCTTATCCTGACCAACTTTTGACTTACGTGACCTGTTATAAGTGCTGAGAACATAGAAGGAACCAAACAAAGAACTGAGAATGCACCAAAAAGAGAATGTTTATGAAGTTTTTGTAGATACTTGCTTTTCAATTTGCCAGCTTCTAAACTTTTTAATTCTGAAGTTATTTAAAGTTCATGAGTTCACAGAATGACAAAGCACAGTTATTGAGGTTGTTGACTTGTTAATAAGCCATGAAAACACAAAATTAATTGATCAAGTCATCCCAGACAGCAATTTTACTTGCTTATAAGCAAGATGCTTTTTAGGTTTTCCCCAAAACCTAAGGGAAGCACAGCCTTGCTGGAGCTCTCAGTGGCCACGAATTTTGTAGTCAGTTTTTCAGAGACAGCTCACACTCAAACTGCCACCATTCTTTACAGTGAAATTAAAAACTTTCCTTTTTTTTTTTTTTTTTAACCTATGGTCTTATTTTCCCCAACATTTATTATAATATTTTAGTTTGGGGGTTTTTTTTAGGTGGTTTGAGCATTTTGGCTTGCTTTTTGGTTGTTTGGGGTTTTTAAAAATTCTCTACCTAAATAATGCTAGCCTGAGGTCCAAATGGCTCTGGCAGTAGACAGGAGAATTCAATATAGAAAACTGACATCTGGAAAAGTTACTTCTATGGCTACTATAGAAACTAAAGATAAAAAGAGAACTAAAAGATAAAAACCTTTACTCACCTACTATCTGTCCTCTAACAGTATCATTGTCATTTGGCCCAAGCTTGCAGAGATCCAACCTCTGATCTACAAAATGAGGGCACAAACACCATCACAAACTACTAAACCACCTGGAAGCTTTAAAAAACCCAGCAAAAACCCAATTAAGTGTCATTCTTCAAAAGCCTGTGCATGCAAGCTTGGGCTGAAAAGAAGAAACCTGTCCTTATCTTACTTACAACCAGTGTCTTTAAGGCGGTTGATTGCGTTTGAGAGAAGTCTCACACAACCCAGAAATCCAGCTCCCTGCTTTTTATGAATTTTCTTGTGATTCCACACGCTGATCGTTATTGAATCCGACTTCCCAATGTATCTGAAAAACGTGGAACAAATAGTACTGTCAGTGGCACTTACTGCACACTTTGATGATGCACCAGAAACCACCTTGGGGGAAGAAAAGATCATCAACCACTACATTAACAATTTAACACACACTGTAATGGCAAGAGAGAGCAAGTCATCTGCAGGTAAGATGTACACTGTACTTCAATAGAAGCATGTCTCATGGAGGAGCTCACTTGAATACAAACTGCTCTGAAAGCCTGATTTGGGAAGGGGCATTCACATGAACCTAAATTGCTCAAACAGCAACACGAGCAGGCTGCAGGCTGGCCCTCCACCACAGCTCTCTGAGCAGCCACAAACATGCTCAGCCCCAAGCCCCAGCCCAGCCTGCCCCAAGGGGGACAGTGCTCATGGCATCCCAGCAGTGTGTGGGGGCAGCAGGAGCAGGGACAGCAGCCCCAGGGCGGGGCAGGAGCCAGGAGCTCTTCGGGGTTCTCCTGCAAGCCCCAGGAATGCAGGGAGCCCCAGCACCCAGCAGTGTCAGGCCAAGCCACCACACAGCTGCAGCTCCCCAGCCCAGGGAGGCTGATTTAGCCTCAGTCACGTATGCTTGGGACACACATGACACCTTACAGCCACACAACCAGGCCACACAGGGCTTGGCTGGGATGTGCCACGCTCCCCTCCTGCTCGGGACTCTCCTCACAGCAGTGCCACGGACATGCTTGGCCAAAGCTGGATCTGTGTGCACTGCCTTGGGGAAACCTGGACACTGCAGGCGGTTTAATTTCTGCTTTTTTTGTTTGAAGCTTTGTTCTTCACAGGCAATTACTTTGTGAGCTTGTTTTTGTTTTCAAAACTTTCAGAGGACAGTTTCAAAACACTCAAGATAAATCAGTGATTGCCAATACTGAATTATTTTCAAGTTGAGGGAAATGAATTTGTAACTATCTTGGCTTAGATCCCAAGAATTGCTTGTAGTTCTCTCTTCCCAGACCACAAATTCTGGCCTTAGTTTAGTTCCAAGTGCTTCTTTTTTGTTTGTTTTTGAATGAAAACTGATCAACCAATGTCTAAATGCATCTCCCCATTGACTGTGGCTTTACTGGCTTTTAAACATCTTAATATTTTCATAAAGATAGAAATGATACTGTCAAGGTTGGCAAACCAAATAATTGAACTAACTGGCATGGCTTAAAATTACAGCTGTGATCAGGTTAACATCTCTCCCATTTTTCTTTTTCCAAAAAGCAGAACTTGTACAACTTCTTTTCCCACCTGCAGACAGCAACTGACCCAAGAAGTAGGAGACAGAAAAACCTCATGGATAAAAGTAACCACTGCACATTTACACAAAACAAACCCAAACAAAACACAAACTTCACACTAAAAAGCCCCGAAGTTTTTTGAATAGTAAACTGACTATATAATATAGGTCAGATTTTTGGCCTTACAACCTTGACAATGCCAATTTTGCATAAAGAAACGAGATGAAGATGGGTAATCACGTGCACAGTTGCAGTCTACAATGCTTTATGTACTTAAAATAAATTCTTATGAGAACAGTTTAGGTGCACTTAAAAATAAAGACTTATCATGACCTGTCTTGAATTTTCCAGTTTTCCTTGTTGCTTTAAAAAAGTCAAAGGTATATGGTTAAACACAATTTCATAACAGAACAGTTTGAATAATACGTAGAACAGCTGAATACACAACACAGTTTCCAAGAATTCCTGTAATGTTTCAGGGTGAGGTTCTCAGGGTTGGGATGAACAGTCACCATCCACACCAAGCAGGTGGGAACTCCACATTCTACTACAATCTACTCTTCATTTTTGCACTCAAAAACCTGGGCTGGTTCACACTTTAAAAGAAAATAAGCAAGACAAGCTGCATTTTCCAAAGAAAAATGTCTATTTTTTTTAATAAAGGAAGAAAATAAATAGTTAAGTAACATCTAGTTGGCTTTACAGCAAAATATTTCATCTGTATCTCTGCATCATTTCAGGCATAAAAACCCATGGTTGTATTTAGAGAGTGACAGTAGGACAAGCTGACATTTCCAATTCATTTGGTGGATAAGTTACATTTGTTTTACATCATCTGGCAATAAAGTTCCAACATAAAAGCCTGAGCTAGGAATTTTATTTTTTATTAAAAAAGAATGTTCCAAAAACTGAAGTGCAACAAACCAAACCACAAACAAAAAACCAGAACCCCCCCATTTTGTGGGATGACTCTCTTCCTCCTTCTAATTAAAGTTCTTGGAGCTTATATTTATTTTTTCCTCTATCCTATCAGCAACATCTATTCCACAGCTTCAGTACTTCAACAGAGATAACTGGATTAGTATTAATGAAGTGGAAACATAGAAATTCAATTGCATAGACATTTTGTTGACTTTCATATTTTCTGAACCTTTAAAATTAAGACTCTGATTAAGAACTGCATGTTCAGAAATTTTAACTTCCCTACTCTTAGCACTTCCATTTCTAAGAAAAAAAAATCAAATTCATCCCTTACTAGAAACCTCTAAATTATTTAAATAAAAATTTAGAAATTTAGAACACGGGGACAATTGTTATTTTGTCTACCACTGAGTAAAGTCTGGAATCAAGAGACTTTTCATCCCCATGGCATTACATACACCTTCCCTGAAGAGTTCACCTCACTGAAGAAATGAGGACTGAAGAAAGTGGAAAAAGATATTCCTGAAAAAACACACCTCTTCCTGATCACAAGCCAGACATACTCCCTCCAGAAGGAGAGAAAAATTCAGCATCACGAGGTATGAACTCAAGTTTGGAAGCCAGGAATTCCCTATTTCTAATCCATGCTGTCACACAGACTTTTTACGACCTGGACAAATTATTAGGAATTCCCTATTTCTAATCCATGCTGTCACACAGACTGTTTTTACGACCTGGACAAATTATTTGGGTTTTTTTCTCCATTTTCCCATTTCTGACTTTTTTTCTCATATAATCTCAGTGTTCTGCTTTGAGCTGCTCCAACTGCTTTCAGACTGGGGAGAAGAGGATGTGAAGAGACAGAATGAAAAATAGCACCCCAATTTTTTCTCTGCCATCTTCATTCACTTCCCTTCTGGCATTTCCCATCTGTGCAGCAATTGAAGGCTGTTTGAGCCTCTGGGATGGTCCCCAGGACCTGCCAGGGCTGTGGCTGAGGCAGGAATGGAGCAGGAATGGGGCAGGGACACGAGGTACTCACTGGCTGCTGCAAAGGGCATCAGCTTCATCCAAAGGGCCTCAAGCCCCACGTGGAGAAGGAAAAGGAGTTGCACAGAGCTGTTTGATGGCTCTTTAGGAGCTCCATCTAGGATGGGATTGTCTAAAACAGTACTAGGCAGAGCTGCTGCCTTCTCTCCCTGAGAAAAACCTAGGATCCTTAGCATTAACTAGACAAAATAGAGTCAGGGGATTGGGGAAGAAAAGTGATTCTGCCAGGGCAGTGCAGCAGCCTGAGGATGTGAAGGCACCAGAGAGCAGCAGAAGCTGCAGTGAGGAGATTTTGGGAAGAGGAGGAGTTATTTGTGGGAGTTGGGTGAGGTCCCACTGGAGAGAGATCACTAAGGAGAAGAGTCCATGCAGGAGCCTGGGGATGAGGAGTTGAGGGGCACAGACTAAAGCTGGGAGCAGGAGCAGGTTTGGGTGGAGATGATGGCACGAACAGCTTGCAGAGAGAAACAGGGGATGGGACCTGCTGTGCCTTAAGGCCAGGGGCTGCTGGGGAGGCTGGGGCAATGGGGGAGAGGTCTGGCTACCACAGGAGGGAAGAAAGGGGAAGGAAGAGAAAAAGGGGATTTAATTTCCTGAACTGCTGGTTTAGGTAGTTTAGTTCTGAATGCAATAAGTCCGTAAATGTGTCAAGTCTGTATTCAAAAGCTCTGAGGAAAGGCCTGAACAATAGGGAAAACACAAACAAGACTGAAAATAAGGAAGGGGAATACATCCAGGGCAAGCGTGGTATTTTACTGACATTAAACTACATCCAGACAGCAACTATTTGGCAATTTCTTTCTGGAAAGTCTCCCAGATTCCCCCTCTCTACACACACACCCATCTAGGCTGAAGAATCCAAGCAGCTAATTCAACCACTTCCTTTTCACACCAAGATCTGAATTAAGAACCACATAAGGCAGAAGCTAACCCCTTTTTGCTCTTTAGAACACTGCAGAAGTCCTTCTAAAAAATTCTTATACAACAGAATATCTACTTATGCTGAATCAGGTCAGCAAGCCACAAAATTCTCCTGGAATTAGCAACTTAATTCAGACATTACTACAGGAATGTATTACAACAGCTCCATCTGACTGTGCCATTTGCATCTGCCACCATACGGTACATGAAAAAATTATCTTAATAACTGATGCAGCAGATGAAAAGCTGAGACCTGACACTGAGTATATTACACAGTAAAAATTTACTTTACAATAATAGCCAGGCAGAGAGTTCTTGTACCAAAGAGATTTAATCTTCTACTGCTGTTTTAAATAGGAAGCGAAGATAATGTGACTGATGTTTATAAATGAAAATACATTTCCTTAGAGTAAGGAATAACAGGTGACACTATAACAGGGGTTAAATTATTATGAAGAAAATTTGGAGAGGGAAAGGATTATTTTCTAATAACAAGGCCTGACACCACACTGAATTTTACTTTGGTTAGAAATACTGGATATACTTCTATCATCAGGGAATTCAACAGCCAGAATCAAAATTTTTAAGGGAACTTCTCTCAACAAGAAAAAAACAAACCACCACCCAAAAAAATACTTCACACAGGTCTAAATTCCATTGGACAATCCAGCAAGAGATGCTTCAAATCTGCTCAAGCAAAACATTCTGCCAGAACCCCCCTTTTTCTCTCTGCTTTTTATTATATGTTGTGGATTACAATCACAGCCTTGGAAAGACAATACAGTATCCAGATACAACCATGGCTTGTTCTATAAAACAACCTAAAAATACCTCCTCATCATCCTTCCTTAAAAGTTACAACCAGAAAGGAATTTTTTCTAAAGATTTTACAGTTTTTTTCCATTACTCTTCTTGCATATCAACATCCTTCCTCATTTCCCACGTCCTCTGCTTCTTTTCTCCAGAAGGGAATCAAATCATCAGCCCAGGGAGCACTGAGCATCCTTGACAGCCACTCCAGACAACTCCACTGTCCCACAGCACTTCAAACTGGCCAGTACTAGGGCAGCCACAGGGAACCAGCAAGAATCCCACACAGCATTTTGACATCTTCCACACAGAATCTCACAGAGTGCCAAACAACACCCACCCTCCTCCCACAGCAGAGTCCCTTCCTCAGCTGCACAAAGGTTACAGAAGGATTTGCACTCAGCCATGCTGGCAGCACTTCCCACCTTCTATCCCTGGAAAGCTGTGCATTAATGCTCATTAACAGACCCACCTAACTAAAAAACAATCAAAGTCTGTGCTTGGTTTCAGGGATTTCTCCTTAGCTCTACTCTGATCCTTGGAGAGGACATGGAAAGGCAAAGGTCTGAACCTTTGAACAAACAAAGAGAACCCCTGAAACCTCCATTCTGTATAAATCAATATTTTGATAGGTTTAATACCATTAAAAAACCAAGTTAACTTACAATACTTTCAATTGAAAAGAGAGCCATTTGCTACACATGAACGTAAAACTTGTTTTGCATCCATTTATCTAATGAATATGAATTACAGTCTCACATGCAGAATCTAAGCTTGAATTGGGTTTGGATAATAAAACTATAATATTATTATTTCACTAACTGCCATGATACTTTGTTAATCAGTGAAGAAAATGGTCTGTAACCTGCACTAACACATTATGAACAAGGACTTGACATATTTAGTCTTGGATATTCAAATAAGGAGGAAATCAAGACATGACTTTAAACCAGGCTTTCATATTCTGCTGTGAGACCCATCAAGCAGCTTTTCTTCACTGTGAAAAAGAGGGAAAAGAAATTGTCTGTGTACCAATACCAATTTGCTGCAGGTTTGGTGATGGCCAAAGTTAACATAAATATGTTCAAACAGTTTCTAATAACATAGGACAGGGAATGGAGCCATGGGGGAAAAGTCAGAGATCAGAACAGGAGAACACAATGAAGCAAAACAGTTCATTTCTCTTCCTCATGTTTCATCCCAAGGAAAAAGATATAGAATAAAAGACAAGGAAAATAAAGCATGCACAGAGACCTACATAAAAATCAACGCTTTAATAACTTATATTGTACAGAAATATTCTATGCTTTAGAAAGAGGAAAACCATGACATATATGTGCCATATCAATTTACTTCTCAGAAGCACCAAAAGGTGCTCCAGTGATGATAACAATAATTCAGTGAGAACATTTGGGACAGAAAATGACAGAAAGGAGAGAAAATTGAACAAAAGGCACACAGAGAAAAAGATACTGTGGCACCACAACCAACAAAATTGCATCAAGAGAAGAGCAGTTTGAGGGAAATGCTGTCAATTACTTGCTTCATTTTAACATGAAAATACCACAATAAAACAACTCTGTAGTCCATGTAAGCATGCTGCAGATGTCAGCACCAGAAAAACAAGTGCAGTGTTTAAATTTTGAGGTAAATGAGAAAATGGACTTTTGCTAGGTGGACTTTTCGCTCAAACTAATAAACTCTGGGATACTTTCCAAGCCATACATAGCACAGGATAAAGAACATCTGACATTGTCTGTGTAATTTAGAGGATTTCACTTCAAACCTTTGGTTATCACTGTTACCACCTACAGGTCATAATGCTGATTCCATTTGGGATCAAGTGTATTCTTCACAGTATCTGTAGAATGGCATTGGCCAGATCCATCCACCACAACCTTAGCAAAGGGATCAGGAAGTCCTACAAGGAGGAAAAGAAAAAAAAGCTGCAAAGTGGATCAGGATGCTTTGAAGTCCTTTATCATTGCTCAGTTATTTAATCTTTCATTTGAAGATTTATTTGCCTTTTATTCATAAGTAAGACCCCTACTTTGTCAATGGGAATAACATGACATATTAAGCAAGGGAAGTGGGTAAAACAGCAATTTATTTCACTGATATGGACTAGGAAGAAGTTGTGTAAGTCAAACACATTGGGGGGAAAAAAATCCAAACACCCTAATCTTTGCAATTTAGGTTTAAGTAAATTCTCGGTATACAAAGAAGACAAAGGCAGAGAAAACAGAGTTACATTCTTTATATGTTTAAGATCAAATCACAACTTTGGCTGATATTGGTGTAACAGAGAATTGCCTGTAACAGGTTATTTTTGCTTTTAGGATCCACTTAGTGTACTGCTGGCTTTGTGCTCCGTTTGCTGCCAGCTCAGTACCTACAGAACACTGAACACAGGTTCATCAGAACACCAAAAATCAGTGTAAAGATGGTGCTGAACTCCAGATTCAGGGGTGGAAGAGCAGCAGGAGCAGAGCAGCCCATGATCAGCACCTCCTGTGAACTGACACCAAGGGATGGTCCCACCCCTGACTCCCCAGGTCCTGCCCTTCTCCCTCACACTCATTCATTCCTCCCCTCATCGAGTGCTGTGAGCCAGCTGGAAGAACCAAGGTGGGGAAACATTTATCACATCTGCCGAGGTGCAATTTTGTCCCAGCTGCATTTCAGGTGACTCAGCCAGAGCTGGTCAGGCAGCAGCAGGCTCAGGACAAGTGTCACAGAAAGCACGTGGGGACAAAGGAGTGGGACCTTGGGACATCTGTGCTTCAGCATCACACATTGCACATCCTGAGAGGTTCTTTTCAGGCATGATCAAACTGCTAAACACCCAAGAACTTGCAATCCAATACAGAAATTCAGATAGAAGCAATGTTTTAGAAGTTTCTCAAATCACAGTATAATTCTGGATCATTGCCTCTTCTATTTCTTTCCAAAGCTCAAGTTTGCTCTTCCGAACTCCTCCTGCTCCCAAGGTGGGAGGTGGCAGGCAGGTGATCTGTGCATGCAGGACACAGACAATGGCATTCCTTTCTGCCTTCTTCATCTACTTCTTAGCACTTCTTTCAAAACATTATTAAAATTAATTAAAATATAATTTTAGAGTACGTTGGTGTTATGAGGTGGTTATTAATAATTAAGGAGCACATCTGTTTGCTTGACAAAAGGCTCCTGGATGAAAAACGACTTAATAAATATATGGCACTAAATTTGAAAAACATGTAATTTGCCTGAGTGGATAAATTTGTTTCCCACTCCCATAAAAACAGACAGAGTGTGTCAGTGTTTTAATTATTATCATGATTCTGTGATGAGTGTTACCTAAGACAAAAACAGAAGCCCTGAAATAAAACATCAAAGCATTCAGCCCCCTTACTGCACATATCTTAATATAATGATCATATGCAAATACTGGACTATAGAACTTGCATAATATTTATTCCATCTATAAATAAATGTATAAAACTATAACAGCTACTTACGGAAAAAGTCCTTTTTCACCAAGTTTTTTGCACACAGTACTGCAAGAAGAACAGAAATACAAAATTAAGTTACTGATTGCCAACTTTAAAAAAAACGTTATTTTACCTGACCAGCACTTCAGAAAATCTTGCTTAAAATAAAACAAACATAAATGAACTGTGCTCCTTCATCATTTATACTGCCATGTGAATTAATTCCTGAAAGCTGAGCTGGAAGTGTCATCTTTTAGCAATGCACCTGGAGGCAGATAACAGTGCAAGTGAGATGGTTGTGGTTTCCTCAGGCAATAGTTTCACGTGGCTTTTTTGTCTCCCCATCAACCATTGTGCCAAGTGTGAGTTCACCAGAGAGGGACCTGGAGCACTCCAGGCCGGCTCACCATAATTAGTGCTGGGACACAAGCAGGGGCTTATGCTCAGTTCTACAGCCCAGCAAAAACTCCCTTGATCATAAAAAGCAGAACATTAGGCAGCCAAGGCTTTGCTGTTATCCTGCATCCTTAACAAATAAAAGGTTTTACCTGAAAAGCATTTGGGTGGAGCACACTAACTTCTAAAGCCAGAGTTTTGATGGTTCCAAAGATATCTTTTATTTGTAGCAGCTGATAATTGTTTCAGGCTTTTTTTGTTTGTTTGTTTAAATTAAAAGGAAGGAACATTTGCATTTGTCAACTAAAAATACCCAGGGGAAAACAATCTCCTACGAGAATAAATTTAAATAAACAAATAAATAAATAAAAGGTCAAAGGGGACAAATTTCATATAAAGGTGCCAAGGTACACAAAGAAGACTTCACAAACTGCATCGCTGCTCAACTACTATGCTTATCTATTATCACAGGTTTAGTAAGCAGGAAATATTAGATTCCCCTGTGAAACATTAAAATATTTACTGATAACACAAAAGGATTCTTGGGGATTGAGCAAAAGCATGCATTCCCACAGCTAGTATTAAAAAAAAAAGGGGGTGGGGAGTGGGAAGAGTTATTTGGTTGGAACCTGATGCTGCAAGAGATTCCTCACTATATGATTCCCTTGGATATTTTTCCTATGAGATCGCCAATAGTTATTACTGCCAGGAAATGCAAAGACAGAAAAGTGCATCCAATAATCACATCCCACAGGCACCACCTAAAAGCAAACACCATTGGTCATCCTTTCCCCTCCAGAATACCCTCCCACTGATCCTGCAAGGCTCCTGATCCCCAATTTCTGCCTAAATAAAAGCAGGCAGAGGCAATCCATGAGCACTCCCATGGAGATTTCCACAGCCAGGGCAGAGAAGCACCACCCTGGACAGTCTAAACAATGGAATTTATCTTTTCCCAATTTTTACATTCATAAAGATGCTGATTTTAATGAAGCTGCTTTTCACTGGAATTCAGCACTGTAAAATCTGGCTACAACTCTGCTCAGGTCTGAGGAGTTTTGGTCCTCCATAAAACACAAGGAGATGCCTATCAGTGGCTACAGGGAGTCACAGAACAACTCCTTCACACTGACCTATTCCACAGGAAAGGGACGTTTCTATTCCACAGGAAAGTTCCCAGGAAAATTTCAGCACAGTAGTTTGATAGAAGGGGCTGCTAACAACACTGTTACCCCGATATAGAAGTGCCTGGTTCCAGGCTGGTAGCTGCTGGGGTTTTTTAAAGATGAGAAAAGTAATAAGTATAATTTCTCTCCATTCAAAGACATACTGGTAGTCCTAAAGCAGAGCTCCATTTAAGGGATTTTCACCCAATAATTTCAATCCGAACAGTCAAGAGTAACAAAATACCAATAGAGAGTCAAACATTTCAGGTATTTGATACCCAGCATTCAAGTACATATCAGAAAGAGACTGTCACATCACTGCTCCACAAATCAAATAAAGTTCTTTGGATGGTGCAATAAAAAAATCCAGGTTTCAAAGGCTTACATGTGCCCAACAATCTAAAGTTTACTCTATCCAGAACTTTGAGAACAACCTAAAGGCATCTGAAAAAAAAAGAGGTAATAGAAAAACTGCTTTTGCTGCTCCTTAAGGTTTTATTACACCAAGAATATCCCCAGATGAGTGACAACACAACAGACATCATCTGCCCAAGAACTGCAATAGTTATTGCTCACCAGCCACCTTTCATCTAGTGGCAAAAAAACTTCAAGTAAAATAGATGCTTATACGGATGAGAGATGGCAACTTACTAAAATATCTAAAAAAATATTAATTATTGTCACAGTTTTACCCATTATAAGTAATGGGAAGTGTCAAGTGAAGCTGAGGGCTTAAAATCCAATAGTGAAGTCAAAATTCATCTACAGCACAGCCACATGGGGTGCTCTTGAAACTGTATAATGTCCAAGACACAAGAGGTTCAACTATTCTTGTGACAGAAATTGTAATGTTAACTAATTACAAACACTTCTTTTCAAAAAGAAAGCAAGCCTGCCAATGCAATTTAACTGAAGTGTCGTTTTTATAAGACTGGGCACACGCAGAGCACACAGACTAATAACTGCTTCCCCAACAATTAGCCATGAGTGAACAAACTAGTATTTTTGGCTCAACTTTTCCCTCTCTAGTAACCACATTTAAGGCAAGTCAGATATCAACCCACTCTGGCTTTGTCAGGTTAACAAAACAGGAGAGATGCTGAGAAAGCTTCCACTAACAACACTCTCTCTGCCAGGTATTTCTCGGTGAAAAAGCCCAGGTCCCAGGAGCATCAGCTCACCTCAAAGTGAAACAATCTTCTTCCACACACGGAGCTCTCATCTATCTCAGGACTTTTTTTGGACAAAACTTTTCCCACTGATGGGAAAAGTACCAGAGTTTATGCTCCACTTTTCTAACAGTTTCAACACTGTATTAAAACCTGTCCTGAATATTCTGATAACCAGCTGATTAATAGTTCCTTGAGAATAAAAGCTAAGGAAGTTTGGTTTCCTATGGATTTATGTTTCATGGTTGACTGAAGGCTGTGGCTGAGGCTTTTCCCCTGGGCATTCAGACAGACCCTCTCCCACACAGGCTCTCCCCTGGTCTGGCAGTGCAGGATCTGCTGCAGCTTTTTCCTCTGGCTTCAGGTCACTGCCAGGGTCTCCTCTTTATCCAGGCAATGATTCTCACTAAACTCACGGGACTTAATTATCTCTGAGTCCTCTATCCTAGGCTCAATTTAAGCTAAAGATTCAAAACCCAGAAAGAACTAGAGGGAGATTTCTTTCCCTTGACAAAGCCAAGTCAAAGCGCTGATGATTCTGGACCCAACGCTCATCATTATCAGATCTACACAGCCCCAGCACTAATGGATCCTCTGGAGGCACAAGGGCACTGCAGAAGGTTATTTATTATGTGGATGTGCTTGTTTTAAGGCACTTTTTTGTCACAATTCTTTTGAAACAAAAAGTTAAGCTATTTAAACTTGCATTGGAATTAGAATGCAAACCAATGGCTGGATATACCGAAAAAAACCAGAGGGGTGTGTTGTACCAGAAGTGCATCATCAAATGACATTAATGGTTTCTAGCACACATGTGTAGATAAAGTATTCATTACAGAGTATCAGTGAGTCAATGGATAGCTATGTTTCTGTTTATTACAGACTTCCTGGGTAGTCTACAGAAAAGAGAACATTAATATTCCAATATATACATGCCAAGACAAACAGCACACCAATTTTACATAGTTTACATACATTAAATATTTTTTATCATGCTTTATGATCTCATTCTAACATATGCTAGTCAGGTCCTCTCACAAAAACATGAAAAGAGCATAATGTTATAAGCTACCCAGTCTCCTTCTATGACAGCTTTGCCACACAGTCCACAAACATTCAAAAATAGGAATTAAGTGAATAATATTTGCCAATTTCCTTTTTCTTATTTATTACTCCTGTGACTGACAAAGAACAGTTTACTGAAAAATAATGTAACTATTATAAGTAAATGCAAAATATTTAGTATCCCCAAACCCCTGTAATCTATGTGTTAGCTATTAAAATTTACATGCAATTATAGAGGGGGTGAATAATTGGTTCAACTCACATGAAAATTGAAAGGAACTATGACTATTGAAAAGGTCAATTTAATAGAAAGATAAATATTTCCCTCTCATTTTCTGAACTCTGTTTATTCTTTTTGCTAGTTACTGAAGAACTCTTGTTACAACTGCTGCTAACTTTGGAACCAATTTTACAGAAAAATCCAACTTTTAATGACATCAAGCTGTTATTAGGGAAGGTATCCAATGTTATACATTACCACTGTTTTTTATAAGTATTAAAAAGTATGTTTATTTCAGAATAATAAGTATATCAGTAACACCAGGTCTCCACAGTTAGAGGGAGGAAGAACATGAAGCCCATGAAGTGGACAGAGAGCTCCAATGCTTGCATCGAAAACAAGTAAAAAGTGATAAAGATCTATGAGATTTCACAGAATCACCACCTCTCAGACATGAGCTCAGAGTCTTCAATGATCTATTCACCTCCAAAGGCTGGGTAACACCAGAATGAGTGCTGAGGAAGCAACATGAGAGGGAAAGAAAGTGTTATGTGAATTCAAGGAACCCGGACATTTAAGGGCTGTGTATTCAACCCCTGTGGGTATTTCCAGCCTGTATCAAACTGTTTGTAGCCAATTTGTTCACCACATTCACCTGCAAAACAGGAACACTACTACTTCACTTCACAGGTAGGTTTTCGTGTTACATTACCTGCACGTTTGTAGCACTCAGTTATCTGTTATTATGCGCCTCTTTATTTATGACAAATGACAAGGTTTAAATGTGTTTATACCCAGCAGCCTGAGGTACAAACACCTCAGGGCTACAGCTGTAGACAATCATTTTACAAATATACTAGTCATAAAATTCCTATGTTAAAAATAATATTGCTTAAGCCATCTTAAGTAAGTAGTTTTTAAATGTGTATATTTGAGACACACCAATACTATCAAAAAAAGATTAAGGAAGACAGGTAAGAAAAAAAACCAATCATGAATGTCCACGGAAGTGAGCACACCCGCTGCAGAAGGAAACACACAATCAACACATTTCAGCCTACACGTGGCTCAGCAGAACCCCCCATCCCATGCCAAACATCCATCCATAAGAACCCACACTGTGTCAACAGACAGCCCTGAGGTTATGGGGAGGAAAGCACTCGGTCCAAAGCTAAGATTATGTTTTCTCATCTTCTGGCTTTCCACGTGTCATCACCACAGAAGAACAAGTTCAGCCTTCTGAATCCAACCAACAGTTTGAACATTATCATTCCTGTTGGTTTTTTCCTTCCCCGAGGGATTTTCTCCCAGAAAAAAGCACTTGTTCAAGAACATATGTAACACAGGGGAGAGCGACAGGCTGCCTATCAATTTTTACCACAATGGCTCATTTTGAAGACAAGTCTTTCTCCCCCCACAGAAACACCATCTTTTACTGAAAGCCATTAGCGTTGGGTTTTGTGATCAGATCCCAGTTGTTTGCATGTTCTATGCGGGGCAATACAATCACCGAAATAAGCCCCAGCTGTAGAAACACAATGCTATGCTGTTGCTAATGTGTGTTGTACTGATAATGAATGGTCGTCTATGCTTTAATCTGAATAAAGCTCCCAACTGCTCTGCCTCTCCTTGCCAAAAATTCCCCTTCCTCCTCCAGACTGTGGTTGCATTCCAATTACACTGCTGATTGGAATGAGCCTGCTTGGGGGAGGGAGAGGGAGGAAGGCAAATGAAGGCACACTCACACCCCTCCTCGCCTTCACGGCTGCCCCTGGGACCCAAAAATTGCTTGGGTGTTTGAATCTAAGGCTGACATGATGTACTTTTCTCCACAATGTACAAAATTCTTTGCAAATTCATTTATTTCTTTTAGAAAAGCCATTTGTGACAGGCAAACAGCACACTGTGCACAGGTTCCAGCAGGATGGCTCAATACTTCAAACAGTTTTAAACAAATTCCTACTGGTTTCTTCCATTGTTGGCACGCTCACAAGAAACTTATATTTTTCTGCTTGTATTCCTCCTTGGACCTGCCTAAATTCCCACATGGGAAAATATAAAACAGGAGGTCCTCAACTATTTATTGAACAAAGAGCTGTAAATAATGCCTTATGGATTTTGCAAATACAGCTGTTGAGGTAATAACTACCTCAATTAAGGTTTTGAAACAAAATTGTTTACCCTAACTATTCACATGCAGTTTTATTTTACAGTTAATCTCTCTGAGGAATTTTTTTTAAGGTTCCATTTCCTTTGAAAGGTGCTTTTTCTGCAAATGAACAAAATGTGACAGAATATGACCGTAAAACTGAGAGTTTACTTTTGCTTAATGAAATTCCTGCATTTTTTGAAGGTTGCAATGGATTGCTGTCAAGAAGGGACAAACAAAGACAGGTAAACCTAGCAAATACTGTATTTTACAGGTGCACAGGGGTTTGGAGTCGAGGTCTTGCAGCACGAAATGGGTCAGAACACAGCAGCTGACCATTACTCGAGCAGACTGGAGCACGCTGGAAGGTTTCAGGTTGCACCCAACAGGACAGGGGGCTGCAGCTGTTCCTCCCTCAAAGCAGGTCCAGCTAGCACAGGGATACAAGGTAGAGCAGGAAGCTGAACTGGCTTAACAGAAAATTAACCTTCTGGGGAGACAGATTAGTTCATCACTGGCTCCTAGAGCTGCACAGGCTCACCCTGCAGTCACGCCATCTGCAAACCTGTGGCAAAGGAAGTGGCACAAGCACATGGCTGCAGAGCAGGGAGGATCAGCCAAGATGCCCCTGCTGCAGTTGTGCTGGAGAAGTGCACCCCATAAAACAAAATGCTACCCCAATGTTTTCCTTTTAATGCAGACATATAGTTTTTTCTCCTCCTGCCTCTGTTTGGCAGCTCCAGAAATTTATTTTATTAAAAACAAAATTAAGTTAAAAGCAGATTTTGCCACCAGTATACCAACATAACCAGTTAACACCCTTCAGGTTTTTAGAGACACAATCTTCTCCTTAAACATTCAGCTTTTCCATTTCCCATAGCACACTCAGAAATGCAGAACTAAAACACAAAAAAGCACTTCTCTTGCAAGTACACACACGATTACTTCCAGGCTGCTCTGCTTTACTCATGGACAGCTGTTCCTTCTGGGTCACACAAAGCAACAAAAATTGAGAATAACTTAATGAGCTCTAAGCTAGAGTCAGTATGAAACATGTACACACAGAGAGAACAGTAGCAATAATGTAGTAATACATTATTTTCCCCAACACTTCATTGTAAAATTCAGCATCACCCAAATCAACACTCCAACCTCCACGCCCTCCAGGGCCCAGTGGAGCTGCAGGTGCCATATGCCAGCACATGGAAGCCCAGTTCACCCAAGGACACTGGACAGGCTGATGCTGATTTCAGACACACTCTGTTCGATGGCACCCAAGGCAATCACTCTCCCCCAGCCCCAGATCCCAGCTCTGCAGCAGGAAGAGCTGCAGGGCAAGCAGCCAGGTACACCCCAAACACCATCACTGGGCTGCTGCACCTGGGTGTCTTCTCCTGATGTGAACTAGGAGCTGCATCACACAATCCCTTCTGCTCCTGATGGGAGCCAGGGCAACTGGGAAGGGATGGTGATATCAAGAGGCACAGCTGCCTCCCAGCACATCTACAGCTTATACTGGTAGGAAATTAATTTCTAATTCTCTTACAGATTTATAAACCTTGTTTAAATTGAATGCAAACTTAAAATCATGTACCAATTCTAACTCTTATTAAGAATAGGCATTAGAACAATTTGAAAGTACTAATGGATTTTTAAAGTGCTATTTAATACTAACATGTCAGGTTGCAGAAAAATATTCTGAGTGACATATAAAAGCATCACTGCTAGACTCATGTCCAAACACAAGGCAGAGAGCTTTAAAATAAACTCCATTAAAATATGTATTAGTATAAACATGGTACCAGAAGAACACTTTTAACAAGAATTTCCTTAACTAATTGTTATAATTCTAAATTTTCCCATAAACACATTTCTGTAAGTTCAACACAAGCCAGATGCTAAATCCTTAATACATTACATGTAAAGTGAAACCCATTTCCAAGGATCACATACATTATAAGTATTGTCAGTTAGAAACCTGTGTCTCAACAAAGCAGAATTTTTCCCTGGGACTAAACAGACAAACAAACCCATAATAATCAGCAATATGCATATCCAGAAGTGACAAATGCCCTAATAATGCAATATAATTTAAACAACTGCAAAAGATGCCAGAACCTAACACAAAACCAGTCCATTTTCTCTTCAACAGATTCACTCTAAGTTCTCCACAAGAATTGGCTGTGCTGTGACTAGATTTAGAATTCCAGACCCATATAACTTGCACATAATGTAACTCATGGAGTTTGAAACTCCAAATGAAAACATCACACATTTATCAGACAGAACAAAGATGCAATGCATCACTGGATAGAAACAGTTACACCAATAAATCATTCATCTCATGCAATAATAAAATTCTGGGAGAGAGTCTCCAAGGCTATTTTAAATTCCCGTAAGGGAAGGACGACAGGACAGCGACTCCAGACTGCATCAGTCTGTGCAGGGACGGCTGAGTGACTCGTGGCCACGGCCAGATGGAGCCTGCCCAGATTTGCCATGTTTAGACTCCTGTTTTTACATCATGATGTCTACTTCACAGCATTGTTTCACTGTAAACAAAAGGCTTCCTTTTCCACTTCTCCTCCCTTACTCCACTCCAAGCCAAGAGTAAAACAAAACACAAAACCCCCCAGCCCATTGAATTCCTCCTCCGTGCAGCTCATGCATTCACGTTTCCCAGATTCATTGAGCGATGGGCTCGCTGCCACACACGTCACCCACCCTATTCATGTGTCCAGTTTGTTTGATACGCCTCTCAAGAGGTAAAGGAAAGAAATTATGCTGCCACTTCTGCAATGAAGATAGCAGCCCTCCCTAGGCACTGCAAACCCTACCAGAAAGGTTTACAAGTCTTTTTCATGGAGATTCACATTAAATCAGGTTAAGCTGAGTAAGTAGATGAAAAAAAAGTTGGGTTTGGTTTGCTGGTTTTTTTTAGCTATATACCAAATGTGTAAATTAAAGCTGAATGATACAATTAAACCATGCTCATCAGGGCTCTGTGTAAATTAGGGCTTCAGCCACAGCTCAGTGAGAAGGAAGCAGAAGTAACACGTGGGAAACTTAAAGAAAACAAAGGCTATTGGGAATATCTGCATTTCCTGGTTCAGTGTGGATGGAGCCTCTCAGACCAGCCAGGATGTTTCCAATGCACAACTTTCATACACTATAAATTCCATTTCTCTTCTCCACCCTCCTCCAAAATGGCCTAATCATCCCATTTCACCCATTTTTCAACATCTGAAAAACCAACCACTACTGTACCATGGAGCTGTGGGACAGACACCACTTACAGAGACTCAAAACTGTGCTGCCACCTGGGGTGGGGGGAACAACACAGCTTTAAATTAACAGCCAGCAGAATGCTTCAAAGGAAAAAGTCAGCAAAGATCAATTTTCAGACCAATTTCAAAGTTATTCCTTCTGTTTCTCATATTGGTGACAAGTATAAAATCACAGTCCAGTAAACAAAATCAGGGTGGGAAACACAAATCCATTAAAAAGATGAAAGAATCCTTCAACTTTGCTGTTATGTTTCCTGTAACAGTCTCAATTATTTCTTACCCTCCTGCAGTATTAAAAAAGTAGTCCATAAAAAAAAATCTTTAGAGTACCATTACCAAAATTAACTAATCTCAAAATTAACTGCAGAGGTGGTTTTTATATCCAAGCATGAGTGAAGTAAACTCTAATTCAATTTTCCAATAAATACTGGAATAAAATAGTTTTTAAGAGTTCAGGCAAAGAAAAGAGGGTCACTCTTATCTCAAACTCTTATAATTGTGCTAAAAATCTTACCTCAGTCCTTAAAGACTTCTTTATAATGCCAGCAGTTAGTTTTTAACCAAAACAAAAGCAATTAATCCAAAACTATCAACTTGTAAAATACTTAAGGGAACACAGGATCATTCCTCTGATGGGTAAATAAAAAAGGCAACATGGAAATTCATTCATTTATTTCTCAGTTTGTTTTGACAGGAACAGGAGTGGGGGGAAAAATTTAATGGGAGAAATAAATGATAGCTCTGCCTGATGTATTTCATGCAACGTGCTGGGGACAAACCTGCCAGCAAGGAGCAGAGCCCTTGGATTTGTTTCACTGCAGTAAAACTCTCCACCCTCTGAATGAGCTGTAGTACAGGCAACAACAAAAGAAACTCATGATCTAATTACCAACTGGACAAAAATGCCCTGAATTTTAACAAGGGCTCAGACAAGAGGCACCTGCAGCTAAGTCAGACTCCTGGGTGTCAGGGATTGTGGGTCCCAGCAGCTTCCAGGCTGGGCTGCCAGCGCTGTCAGGACATGGCCACACGTGTGATTTAAACAGGAAATCTCAAAACTCTGTCTCTGCTGCACACACGGTCCCTGGGGAACACCACTACTGCTGGGGCTTTTCTGGGAAGAGGAGAAAGGAAAAGAAGCAGGGGGAAAAAAAAAAAGAAAAACGAAAAAAAAGACCCCAAAACCACGGACATTATTTACCCTTCACAAGTAATTCCCATGCCACTCCAGGAAAATGCTGTACATATTGATTTTATCAGTACTACCAAAAGGATTGTCAGATGCTTTTTAAGAAGTAATTCCTAACTCATGAGAAAAGCTCGGGCAACAAATTTTATTAGGGAGAAAAAAAGAATTCTGGCATTTCAAATATATGTTTAAGTATTTACAAAAAATAATCCTCTAATAAGTAAAACCATGTTAAAGAGTTCAAGAGGGTCATGATTTTGATACCATCACTAGCAAAAATCATTAATTAAACATCTGCCCTTAATCCAAACTGCTAGTTCAGCACAATTTTGTTTTATTACTACACCTGATGTACTGACATGATGTACTGATATTACATGGAGCAATACAGATGAGTAATATACTCTTATATCCTCCTGCATTATCATCAATATCCACAACCTCAGACATTCTGTCTCCTTCATAATATGTGGAGCCTGCCTCTTTCTTATTTAGTACAGTTGAAAAAATCAAGCACAATATCCCTATACTCACATTTTTTTGTAAAATTGGTTTTAGTGGAAAGCTTTCAACTCTGAAGTTGCCCCTCTCTCTCTTTGGATCTTGACAGTTTGGCTTCTGCCAAAAATACAGCAGGGTGAGCAGGAAGGTGTGGGGACTATACACACACACACCTTTACCTGGTCATGCCTCTGATGATGGAATCCTGTCTGGACCTGCAGAAATGCAACATCATCTAAATCAGGAAAACTCCAGCTGCTTAAAGGCAGCACACATGGAAAACCAAGACAATGTCACCATTCAAACATCATTAAAACTCTCATGTACCTCAGTCCAGTCTTATCCCCCACCACACACCCATGAAGCTTCATCTCCAGGAGGTTATTACATCATTAGCCTATACTATTTATAAACTGATTAAGTTATTGCAGTCCTTTAATATGGACAGATTCAGTTTTGTTTCCCTGTTTAAACAGATGTGTTCTACAGAACAAATCCAAACAGTTTAAGAAGCTGCTGCTGTTGAAGATATGAGCTAACTGAATGAGCAATCTTATTTATTTCAGCTGAAGCAAAGCAACTTACAGGAAAGCCTTGGTTTTGTTTTACTTTGGGTTTACACAAGTTGATTAAATTATTTAGTCAAATCAGTACAATTTATATAATATTGTAAGAAATAATATAAAAGGGAATTTAAAGAAACAGAACACCAAGAGATTCAGATTAAATAGCTCACCAATACATGGAAATAAAAGATCTTGCCCAAAAACCATTGCCATACTATTTAAACTACAACTTGGAAGATGCAATGTTCCAGAAGTAAAACTACATTAATTTCTTTGAAAAATAAGAACACAGAGTAGAAGATACTAAGCAGGGTAGAGTGAAGATGAAGAAAGATAATGGGGAGGAGCTGAGACTGAAAAGAGGAGTGTAAGGTGATTACAGGAATGCAAAAAGCGTAACACATCAACACTCCGAGCAGTACAGCAAATGGATAAAAACCCAGGAAAATATTCCCAACAAGTTCAAGAACATTTCATTACAGAAGGCAGAATGGCTTCCAAGTGCAAGGAGCATCCAAGTATTTCCAAGGACCTCGAACACCAGTTATGAAATTCAGACAGTCTGAGTGGACATGGTGGGGGTGAGGGGATACAGAAATTGAAAAGCCTCATTTCCCTGCAGCCTTTCACTCTAGGAACCCTGAACCTCTTACAGTTCTGCTCACAACGTGATAAAAATATAAAATACTGATTTCTACCATTTCTTACATGGCTGCAAGGTAAGAGCAGGCCAGGTTTTCCAGAGGAGTCTTTACATGCATTTCCTAGACACACTGCTCCTTGGACATCTCAACTGCTAATTGAGTGCTATCCCAGGGCACCCAAATATAATTATTTGCTAAATAAATATATTAACTTTCCAAGTACAATGTTATTTCTCTCACAACCATCTTCTGACATCTCAATTATTGAATGCTAAACACCTTCCAATGACCTAATTCCTTTAGTTTCTCTATCATTTATATATCTTAGAGCCATTATAACAATTTATACTAAAATAAGACCAGAGATATACTAAATACCTGATCAGTTATATGGAGACAAAGAAGGCACAGGCTTTTTCCCTTTTACATTGCTTCATCCAACTTTGTAAACTGTACCTCCTTTCTGCATTAATTAAATTTAAGAATTCATAAATATATTTCCTTTTCATCTTTCAACATTGTAGTCTATGAATAGCATTGTTAATGTTAAAGTGATGCAAGTTTTTAAAATACTAAAAATCAAAATGCAGTGATCACCCTGGAACTGGCATCCTACATTAAACCACATCTCAGCTAATCATGTATTTTCACTAAATATAAGCAAATAAACTACAGTAAGTCAGTTCAGGGAGCTGTGCCTGCACTCCTGGTCCTCACTAAAAGGTGCTGTTGCTGAAGGATCACAGGACAGGAGTGCTTTCTAGGGTGCACACAAACATTCTGTCATTTAGCTAAAAATCAAAAAAATACCTAAACACATTCAAACTTCCAAAAGAGAGATTAGAAGAAACAAACGAGTCTCACAGATTTTGTTCCTAAATACAGACTGTTCTTCAGGAGACAATAAAAACCACGGGATTGGAGAAGATAAAGTGTTAATCACATATTTGGTGGTTTATGAGCCAAAGCAGTCTGAGGTTTAAACTGCTTCTGCTCAGTGCTCATCCCATTCAGAGACGATGAATCATTTCCCATTTGGCAGCACTGCTGCCTACAAGGCTTGTCTTCTGTGAGATTTCTCCTGTAGCCTTGTAATAGATTTGCTAATTTAGTACACCTGACTTTGAGCAAAAGCTATTGTTGCCAGCTGTCAGACTAGACCTCGTCCTGTTTATCAGACACATCTCCAGCAGCCCGGCCTGCCCCAGTCACAGAAACACAACACTCCTCACTAATCCCAGGGCAGTAAATTACTTTCTAATATCCTTGTTTTTCTTACTCTGCCAAAATACCAACACATCACAGATTTAAAGCAATAGCAAAATCAATTTATCCTCAGCAGCTGGGCTCATACCAGTTTATCCAATATCCACATTTTTTTAAGTCATTTTTACTGTTCTAGTCATTCTGTCCATGAATTTCTGAGTTCCAGCAGTAGAGGTTTGACTGTTTTACACAAAGGTAACATAAGCTCACAGGGAGTGTATTCTAGTTTTTTAGGCAGGACTCCACGACTCTTTGAAAAATAAATCAGAGCAAAACAAAATATTAAACGCCTTACACATACTGAAACATTTCCTGATTTTCCCCAGAGCTTTGTGCATGCAAAAGAAAGTGCATTACTTGCTGTTTATAAATATTTGTGTGGACAGAAGCTCAGGGTAGGGGCAACAGAGAAAACACGGGGAGATTTGGGAGGTGTGGTTTGGTGTTTTGGATATTTTTTGTGGTTTGGTGTTTTGTTGTTGTTTTCTTTTAACCTCCTTATAGTGAATCTGGGAAACATATGAAAAACCAATTTGTATATGATATTTTTATGCCTAAGCAAAATCTATCAGAACTTAATCCTTTACATTCCAGATTACATAAATCACTTATATAGATACCAAAAAAAAGCAGACCTGGTCTGTACAGGCTTCACAGTGTTCACAGAAACACATGCCCACATAGTAGATGCTCTTTTGATACTCTTACTCTTCTAAAACCTCAGTATAGAGAATGCACACTCGGCTAACAAAAATTACAGAGTATTGACATTGCTCTCTTGCATTCTCAGGGGGCTGTGGAGCCACTTACTCATCTCTATCGCTCCAATCTGGCTGC
This sequence comes from Pyrgilauda ruficollis, assembly GCF_017590135.1. Taxonomy (NCBI): domain Eukaryota; kingdom Metazoa; phylum Chordata; class Aves; order Passeriformes; family Passeridae; genus Pyrgilauda; species Pyrgilauda ruficollis. The sequence continues at coordinate 3,211,035 of NW_024529044.1, read as the reverse complement.
TGAATTCGTGCTGAGCAGTCAAGGAATGCACCTGGACTCTTCCACCTGGGACTGACTTGAAAGGCCAGACAGAAACTGATTCAACATGCAAAGACCATTTACCATGAGCAGGTTCCACACCACCCTGTGGTTACCTTCTGCTATACCTGTTACCAAAATTAAATCTCATTTGCCTTGTAGCATAGCAGAGGATCCCCTCTGACCCTTTCCCTCATGCCAAAATCCATCCAACACTCCACTGCAAACACCTTGCCCTTGCAAAGGGATCACAGGCCTGGGAGCTCACTGCACAGCCAGCACCTGCTCTTCCAGCTGAGACAGAGGAGGGAAACCTGGGAAACAGAACAAAACCTTGGGATTTTAGGAAATGGAGGTGAAGTCAGAGCAAACAACAGACTCAAGAAGCATAATTACTTCATTGCCTTGCAACAGCTACACAACCAGTCTAGTCCCATGTAAAGCTGATGTTCTTGCAAGTCAAAAGACCTGTATGTATATATATAGGTTTATATATACTTGTGTATATATATAAAGGTTTTGCTTTGTAACATATGACATGATGAATCAGACACTGCATTTCAAGTATTATTCATCTGCACAACTTAAGCTAGCCCTGAGGAACCATTAAAGAAAAATATTTGCCAGGAAAAAATAACTTAGAATATATGATTCATTCATTTCTGAAACAATAAAATGGTTCACTATAACAAAAATAACTATATTGTAAATACTTCAATTAAAATGTAAAAAAAACTCTAGCCAAATACAATGGAGAAAGCATGCCCTCAGAATAAAAACAAACCATTAAACTTGAGTACGTGTGCAAATAACAAAACCTCTTGCTGGAAAAAGGTAATTTTATGAAATGCAGTTAACACCATATCTGATGGAAATGGTACTCTATTTTTTCGAGATTTCATAGTTTTAGAACAAAGACACACCTCAACTCTCAAACATAACTATTCTTCCATTAAGCTGATAAATAGACATTTATTTCAGCAGAAAGTGATGCATGTAGTGTACACCTAAAAACCAAACAGATCCTGAACATTCCCCCTGGGAAGCAGGCAAGGCTATCAGTGACCTTAAATCATGATAAAAGGGATCAGCGGAACAAAATCATGTATTTAATAACTTTATAATTGTCCAAAGCACGAAGAGGTGTGAAAATAAGCAGTTTTTGGCAAAGCAGTCCCATAGGAGCAGATTTTGTTTCAGACTAGTGTCAAACATTGGGGGAAAAGTGAAGCACTGTTACACATCAACAAATAACTGTAAAATATAAAAATAGTCTCAAAACTTCATTTTTCTTTATAGTTAGACAATATTAAGTTTACTTAAAATGAAACCTTGCAGTTTCACATTTTGTCAGTTCATTTATTTTTAGTTTTCTAAAAAAAAAAAAAACAAAAAAACCAAAACCATCCATCTGAATGCACCCATAACTCCTCCTCACTCTGTCCACACAGACCTCTACAAGAAACCTCAAACTGCACATCTGCTTGTCTCTTGCTGGAGATACACCTGCCCAGTACAGGTAATTTCTGGATTGTTTCTTCACTGGTCAAACTCTGCTTTTGCAAGCTCCTTTGTGTGTGTTTCATACACACACAGAGTGAAGATCAAAGTGGTTCACAACACTGGCAACTCAGTGTAAGCAGAGCACAGGGCACTAAATCAACCCCCTGACACTGGAAGATGCTCTGGTGCAAATCCAGTGGGGATAAACTGTAAAATTAAAGGGCTGCCCTCTTCCACAGAGAAATAGTCACAAAGAATGCAAGATCCATCACAGTGTACAAATGATGACTGCCATAGCTCGTGGCTTTCTCTTTTTGCTTGATATTTAACAAATTAACATTGACTCTAACTAAAAAAAGCTCAAATCTTTCATGTAATGAACTCATCAACAGCAGATAACACTTCTCTGAAAACGTGTAACTCCTGGAGTTGCATTAATTGTAACTCCATAACTTTTGTGAAAATATGGCATGTAAATGAGCCAAGGAAACTTTAAAACTACATAATTTAATTATAATTAACAGCAAGTCTTCTACACCCTTTTAAAGTAATAAAATATTAGCATTAATGAAGTGACCAAGATATTCTTAGAACCAAGGGTCTTTTTAAAAAAACTTCTCAGGTTTGCTAAGAACTGAAGAATTCCTTTTGTTCTACACATAAGGAGTTACCCTGATCTTATCTTCAAGCCTTTTTAGAATTATGTTCTGAATCATGGCCACTTAGAAGCCAGCCCTTAATTCCCTATTTCTTCTATATAGTATCAAGGTGGTGGACATGTGAAGCAAAGGAACAGATGGGATAAATTTTGGGGTGGGTGTTTTTTCCTGTTTGTTTTTAAACTTCTGGCCTCTTCCCAACTGTAACCACTCACATTCTTTGCATGTTATGCATCTTGAGCTCTTATAAAGCCCCCCTGCTGTAGATGACCCCTTCTTCCCAATAAAACAGATCACCAGAACATCACATGGGCAGAAACAGCATTCCCTGGATGGAAAGACAAGTGTTGAAAGGTCTGGAACAGGAGACTCTGGGCTGCCTCTGTGACTCTGTGTCCATTGAGTGCTGCAGCACCAGAGCCCAGGCACCAACAGATGCCTTGTACTGCCAAAATCAGACTCCACCATCTGCCCATTTCCACGGACAGCTCCTTGTTCCAGGTCACTCCCTTCTCCTCCACCCTCATCCAGTTTTGTGTCCTGTGCATTCCAGGTGGTGCCTCTCTTCACACCAGGAGCACACTGAGTTCAGGTTCAAGAGGCAGAGCTCAGCTCCTCACTAAACCTGCACCAAGACTCACCTGGCTGATTCAGCCATGCCTGCCTATCACCGTGTCCCTGTTTGACAGCGCCTCTGCCCCAGAATAAAGGATTCACAAGAACAAAGCATTTCTAGATGATGTGCAATGTATTTTTAATCCTTTTTGAAACTGGTTGAAGTTTAGCAGAATCCTCCCAAAATAAATTTGGTCTGATTTAGCTCCTCAGCATGAAAAATGTCCGTGTTAGCTGGCTGCTAACAGCACTAAGCAGTGCCTGATAATGGGAAGTGCTAACTGGGGCTGGCATTATTAGCTCCAGCTTGGTATTCCAAGTTCAGCCAGAGTTATAAATTTCACTGATGGCAAGTAAAAGGCCAAGATGTTCAGACAGACAGAGCAATTCCATGTTCAAATGACACAAAGTAGAAGCAAGTGCAGGTCCCAGAGCTCCCAGTCCCCACAGTGCTGAGGGGACAAGGAGCAATCCAAGGGTCAGGGTGACCAGGGACAATCTTCCTGCGCATTTGCTGCCACTCCACTGCAGTGACACAGGGTGGGAGCAGGACAAGTGCATCTCCAGACATGGACCACACTGCAAAGAACTGCTGAAATGTGGAGAGTGAGGTTACTAAATTCCAATAAACTTATGAAAAATATAAAGCTTTTGAATGGGTCCAAAGTCCTGCCCAGTGTAGATGAAGTTACATTATGCTGATACACAGGAAATAGCTGACTGATTCTACAGGATGAACAATTCACCAGAGGAAAGGAACTTTCAGGAAAAATGATAAATATTGTAATGAGGAAATCCGAGGCACGTATTCACAATGCCACATTCACATCTCACAAATGAACAGAAATTTCTTCATGATCCCCTGGCCACAGAAGCAAGTGAGACACAGACAAATATAAATATATAGGACCTCCCCCCAGGCAGAATAACCACTTGCTGTTTGGGAGAGGAACCAAGAACTTTACTGACTGTCCTTGTACATGAGACTAAAGAACTTGTAACCTTCTTTTACCCCCCTCATAACAGCTACTGAGAGAACACTGTGAACTGTGGGAACTGCTTGAGGAAGGGAGAGAAGACTTCACAAATATTTTATGACAAGCTAGGCACGACGTACGTACTACTGAAAATTACTCTAAGTCATTTTTTCCTTAAAGGCCTTCTCTTTTCCTGCTGCAGAAGAAAGCAGAAGCCAACATTTTAAATCATCTTTCAACCCAGCTCTTAAGAAGAAATCCCAAACGTGAAGGATTTTCACAAAAGGGCCACAGTGTTACATGACAGCACAACTTCAGCATAAATCTTGTCCCCCTCATATTAGTACAATCACAAAGATTTAAACCCTTTAACTTTTAAACAAAAAGCTGATATCCAACTATCTGAGGCAAACTGGAATTATTGCACAGCATCTGGAATTTACAGACAGCATTTGCTTCTCTAAGAAACCAGGGACACTTCCCCTGTGCAGCAGCATTAATAAGCTTGAACAGAGGACAACAGCAGTTTTCCCCCATTCCAACATCCTTGACCAAGAGTTTATTATAACTAGGTGTGAGATAGATATAGATATAACTCACATATATGCGTTTGAAGATTCTGTTCACCACCACCCTGAGCTTCACCAAGCATCCAGAATTGCTAGTTAGACATTTAGAAATGCAACATACACAACCCACTGGAAATTATGAAAGATGGCACAAAAACTTTTTATCATTCTTCACAAGCTTCAATTAACAAGAACCTTCTGCAAGATCAATATGAAATATTTTTGAACTTTCTACTACAATTCTCTAAATAAAAGCCCTAGAAAATTTCTGCTTTATCTTGCATTATGCCCTTCTTTAAGTCTGGACAATTTATGTGTCATATACTGTGCACTCAGGCTTAAAGAAGGCAGTCATTTTTAATTAGTACGGCTGAGCAAGTGCTCTCCAGAAGATGTGAGGATGAGGTCCTTCACATCTACTTCAATGAAGTACTTAGCAATGGGTATTTTGTATCCTTTAAAATACATGTATCTGTATTATCAGGATGAAGAGAAATGCTCAGTATCTTCAGATTTCCACACTGACAGTGCAATCATTGAATCATTACAGCCTGGCTCAGTGCTGGACTCACCAACATGACATGTACATTTCTTCACATTTTAGCCCAAGCACAGGAACCCACATTTGTTTTCTGCTTCCACTATAAAGTGGCCCAAAACCTGGGAAACTTACAGTCCCTTCACATCCCTGTGCCACCTCTTGAACAACTGTACCCCACTCTGTCCTGTTTCACCCCTACAAATGTCCCCTTCTGCCTCTGAATGGCACAACCTACACCAGCTCTATCCTATGAAGTTTCTTATATCATGCCTGATGCCATCCTTTTTAAATTAAGACAGAAGAGCTTACTCTGCTGCTAAACAAAAAAGAGGACACCTAAATATTACTGCAATTAAGCACAATGCTATTACTCATCTAGTCCTGCACACAGTCTTCTATACAGAGCTATAAACTATTTTATAATCCACCAGGGAAAATAATGGGAAGAACTTCTTCTCCGAAAATAAATATTTATAGATATTATAAATAAAGAATTTCAGAACAAGGTGAACATTTTCTATTAAGCGTCGAATTGAAGGACTATTTGCCATAAGGATACCTAAATGCTTGGTACGATAAATGCCATGAATTTCTAATCCCAGGCAGTTAAGCATGAATATAATTCTATGAATTTTATTCAGACATGTTTCATTCCTTTGCACACTTAAGGATTTTTATTTTAATTTTTTTTAACTAGCCATGTCCAGAAACATCTAACCCAGATACATATTTCCTCCTTCACCAGTAATAAAATTAATTTTATTAAATTTTACATTTTTGCATTAAAAATACCTGCATTTACTAGATTACCTTTTACTAAAATGAACAACAGATTACTAAGTACACTCCATCTACTTTCCTCACGTCCTACAATATGCACAAAGCAGGAGCTTTATCATACATAATTTTGTGTGTATAGCCTGGTCTTTATCTATCTTAGGAAGAAATCTTTAGGTTGACCCAAGTTCAGAAAATGCCTCTAAGTATTACCAACACAGATTCCACCTCCAGTTAAATACAAGCACAACTGCATCTATAATTGAATTTATGTATGCATCTATATATAAACTGCAAATCAAATGGTTAGCATGTTAAAAAGAAGCATCATGACAGATATAATTAGTTATTACTCCATTTAATTCCATCAGTAATGTTAAAATTTGGGTCAAGGCAGAATGAAAATGCCACCAAGAGCCTGCTGGTCTGTGAACCTGCCTGGAGCCACCACTCATTTACACATCAGCCCACCACAGTCCTCTATACCCAGAGAAAAAGGGGGATGACAAGAGATGGACTTTAATGTGGATATATTCCTCAGCCCACCCCATCTGACAGCACAAGATGGAGCAGAGGTTCATTTGCATCCCAAAAATTGATGCTGCGGGTTGGAAAGCTTTGCTATGGCCTTGTCACTCCGATGTTTGTGGCAAGATGGCATCACACATGCTGATTTAAGCATGAATGGCACAATCCGGGTACACAGTTTTACTGTGACCTGTAAATTACATAGCCTGGACATTCTCTGCATATTTGAAACAACTCAAATGAATTGCTTACAGAAAGGAAGCATTGAAGCCATTCCTCTGACAATCCCACAGCCATGGAGTAACTCCCCCTTTCTCCAAGAAAACAAGTTTCCTAACTTGGGTTAAACATGCACTGGCCAAGAGTCACTCCACAAAATTACCAACAGGATACAGCCACAGAAACTCACATACTGCTACTTTTTCTTTCACTTTCAGAATTTTGAAAATGTGAGTAATGCTTCATCAAAAGCAATATGCATTACTCATTTCTGGGGATATCAGCCCTCCTGGTCTGATCTGCCTGAGCAAAAGCAAGAAAAAGTATTTTGAAGTGAAAAAAAAGCAATTCCTAAGAGTCTGAAGGATGCTAAAGTACAGCTGATAGCACAACACAAATATGGCATGTGAGCAATAACTGAACACAAATCACCCCAACTGCACAGTCTCAGAAGGCCCAAAACAGAACCATCTTTTCTGTGGATTTAAACTCAAAAGAAACAATGTTCATGGGCAGAACGTCAAAAGATAGCGGATCTAAATCCCAGCTTTACTTGGTTTATCCTTTTTATGATCTTGAGCTTGTCTATTCTCTATCCTGTATCAGTCTCCCCCTTAAACTCAGATGATTATGCTTAGCCAGTTTTGTCCTGAGCTTTGTTATCAACAGACAAAGACTTCTTTAAAGTTACAAGCAATCTTATCTGTGCTTTCACTGGAAGTACTTAAAGATGAAGTAGTAAGAAAAAACCAACAATTTGCTTCCTTGAATATATTACTGACAAATGTCCCTCAAGATTCTGATCCTCTTCCCCAAACAGGAATGTGCTTTGCTGACAGCAGACACACACAGCAGCTCCTTCTGCATGCCCTGCCTGCCATCACTGAGGTGAATCTTCCCCAGCTCTCAGGAGTCACTGGAATGATCTCAGCCCTGCACGTGTGATGAGCATTTACATTTTATACATGAAAGCAAGCACATAACAGCCTGTGCAGTAATGCACTCGTGCCACTCAGCCAAGTCAGAAGCCAGCTCACGTCATTGTTGTGAGGAGAGCAGGGAAGACACCCAAGGAAATCATCCACCCTTTTTTAAAGGCTGCAAGAAAGGTCTGGCCCAGTGGTGAGATGTCATTCTAAGTAAGATGGCAAAGCAACGAAGCACTTCAAAGGCCATGAGATAAACCAGAACAAAACATTAAAAGCTGTTTTCTTTCAGGGATCTACCCGTTCACCTTAAAGAGACAAAGACAAAATGTTTTCATCTGGGGCCTGATCATTTTTTCGGTGTGATTAACAAAGAAAACAGAACATAATTTGTCACCACTAGATGAGTTTCTCAGCTTTGCACAGCTAGACAGACAGACATTACAGGACAGTGTAAACTCTTTAAACTTCACTGAAAACTACAATTCTAAACATTACTTGCTAATATTCCATGCCAGGATTCCTTTTATTCTTTTTCCCAGCAATAGCTTTAATTTTTTTAAACATTATCATTAGGACTGCCTGCAGATTTCCCATATGTCTCCCACATATGCCCCCTATGTTACCTGCACATGTAAATCCCCTACTAGCTTCTATGTGTACAGCCACAGGTGAATAGCAGGGTTTTTTAACTGAATTTCAGGCTTTTAACTGAAGCCCCCATATAACTGTTTCCCTACTACAATTTCCTCCCCCAAATCCTTTCTGATCTTTGTTTTTCTTGCCATGATACCCCCTTATGTACTCTTGAACACAGAGATCTAATTTTTATACCCAGATGAATAAAACTTTGTCATACAATCTGAATTCATAGAAACAAACAGCTGAAACTGCTCCATACAGCTGCTCAGTTGTTTATTACAATTCTTTGGCATCTGTATGATCCACAACTGATTTATATGTATATAAATATCTATAACTGTATACTGTGTATAGAAGAAAGCATACATTTACACACACACTTTGTACTTTGATGAAAATACTGAGGGCCAAGCAGCCATCAGTCCCTGCACATCTGATTAGACACGTCTATTGACTTTGTTATGACTGCACCAGTTTAATCCACCTACTATGTAATTTATTGATTCGAATTTTTTAATGACACATGGCTTACAAAAACTAGTAGTTAAGTCAAATATACCTTACATGAAGGAACCCCATTGTTTTATTGCTGACCAAAGCCTATCTAACTACAGGCTGCTAGTAGGAGAGGCAGCCCTGCCCTCTTTGCAGCTTCTTCTCTGCATCCCTCTTCTTCAATACAAAAAAACATTTTTTTCCTGGTAGGATTAGCTTTCAGCTCATCCCATAGCTACAGAGTTGCTGGAGACAACACAAGGGAGGGCCCAGAAAGTGAAGCCAGGGACTACAAAGAGAAAAAAGAAACAGCACTCAGACTTTAAACTGACCTAAAATGGCACTACAATTTCAGCCAACTATAAAACCACTGCTTTGCTACATACAAATATAGGGAGCTGCTTTATCAATTGATTGATCAGATGTTCCCACAGTGAGGCTCTGCTGTCCATAAACTTCAGTCCTGCTTCCACAACCACTGACGGAAAATTTAGGATTCAGGTAAACCACTGTCTCAACTGGATTAATTTAACACTTTGATTTATCCACTGCAAAACCCAGGTTTGAACATTCCATGTTGTTTTACAAAGCTCAGGAATATTCTGGCATTTTTATAAATAAAGCATGTTTTGCAGGAAATATTATTAGCATTATAACCAGAGTTTCTATGGTCTGGTAAAACTTCAAAAACTTTCTCCTTCAACACTGTAACTTCACAGTACAGTCCCACCTCTGTACTGTAAGGGCTGAATAGACAGTAAAGCAGCAAGAGAGAAGAGAGAGAGGGGCAGCACATGAGATGCTGATCCATTTTCCACAACACAACACCCAGTGCTTTTATTTCTCTAATCAGCAAACCCTGCAGGAAAGCTGGAAGCAGTAAGAAGGAGGAAAAACAAATCCAACAACTCTTTAGGCCTACGTCTGATTCTGTACCAGCAAAACTCTTCCAGCTCATTCCAGTTTTATCCATGGGATATTTATTACCACTTTTTCCAGCCCAGTGTAACTGTGCTTTGTGGCTATGGAAGTATCTTTACTTGTTAACAATTCTGAGAAAAACACTACCTGCAACGCATGAACTAAATAAACTTCTGCACTGAACCTTTACTCAATATATTCTAATGCTCACAGAGTTTTGTGGACTTCAAACTGATTTTAGAAAGTATCTATCTCCTTGATAAAAACAACCTTATGGGCTTCAGAGCCATCATTGATCTCCTAAGTGAAAGCAGCCACATGTAGCTATTGTAACATTAGAAAATTCACAGATTAGGACATAAAATATTTACTGAAAACAATGGTCATTTCTCAGTGTCCTGAAGAATGAAAGATCAACACAATTCAACAGTGGGGTGAAAGAAATCATAGCATGTTCTGACTGACAGTGTAGTGTATTTGCAAATTCAGATATTCAACACAACACTGAGAAAAACCATACTAGGAATGGAAGGGGATTGACTGCACTTGCAGCTTCTGTAGAACTCAAATGTACTCAGGATAGGACCAGATCAAATGGTGGTAAATATGTGAGAGTCAAAGTTTTCCTTACACTTCCTTGGACATTGTTATTACAAGCTGCTAAGATGAATTTTGCAGAAGACTAGTGCAATTCTAGACTTTAGCTAATTTAAATTACACTGCCTATATTTCCATCAGAAACAAGGACTTACACCTCCTGCCAGAAGTATCATCAGAAGCCATGACACTCGGATTTTAACAATTATCCAGTGATTCTTTTTAGCCCAAGGTTATGTGAACTGTATGAACATATGTATCACTAAAGACTCAAGTGATATTTGCAACAAACAGCCAAACCTTTGCAAAAGAATAACCTTTTTTAAGAAATGTATAACACAGATGCACTGTAAACTAAATAAAAACTTACTAGAAGTATGCCACCGCTGTGGTTTGTCTCTGTTGTGGAACCCAGACCTAAATAAACTGTTAAACACTTAGTGTAAAGGTATGCCAAACATTTCTCAGAACTTTCTTAAGGTCTCAACAAAGAGTCAACCTTTTTTGCAAAATGAGGCCTAGGTTAAATATTTTATTTGGCTCCTCAAGATGGACTGAGAAGTTGGGCACTAGCTCCAGATCAGTTCTTGGACTCACATCAAACATTACCCTGTCATTTATCCAGTCAGTCAAAACAATGTTTTCCATCTAAACCTTTAATGTTTATGTCCTGAAAAACTGCTAATTGAATCCAGTTCTTGAAATCCATTTTTTAATCTATACCATCTAATTTAGAGATACTGAACAGAAAAGATAAGCGTTGAACAATGATTGCAGAATTAATCCCATAAACATTCAAGCCAAAACAGAAGACTGCTAGTTTCATAGAGCCAAAGAAAATTAAGATTAAATAGCATTTGTCAGTTTGAGAATAAACTTTTAAAAACACTGGATATACAGATTCTTTTAATTCCAAACAGTTTTAGAACTCAAGAGCCCTCAAACTGCTTTTCCAATCAAAAAGGGTAATCAAAACCACATAGAACACTTAAAACTATTCCTAGGCAAGAAGTGACAACATGTCAGCTGAATTAATAAAATTCATTGTTTTCCTTAAACATGTAAAGCTTCCTTACAACAAATGACCTTACGTGAAACAGCTCCCCATTAGCTAAAGCAGAAAATACCTCAAGCTGTCCAGCTGGAGACACAGGCCAATGTTTCCTATAAGCTTCCAATAACAGAACTGGTCCTCAGAGCCTGCCAGAGCTGCTAACCCTGGAACAGTCCTAAAAAGACAATTTTGCCTTCATCCCATGCTCTGCACATTCCCTTCCTAAAATACAAGATGCCAAAAACGTTCCTTAGGGTTGTACCTGCTGCATTTGGGGGCTGACCACAGTGTGTAAAACCACAGCCTGCTTCTGGTCACAATCACACTCCCCTCAACACACTGACTGTCACAGGCACAGTTTCAATATGTACTTAATCCTCAATAAAAATAAAATATGAAACGAATTTGAACACAAAACACAGAGGTGAGAAAGACAACTCCCTAGACAGTATTTTCCATGCTTTTAAATAAGGCTACAGACCATTTGTAATGTTTGAAAGATAAGCAAGTCTGAGCACTCACTACTCAGGGAAAGAAAGTATTAAAGCACTGCATCAACACAGCAATAACATGAGGAGAAAGCTACAAAACACTCGGTAAAAACAAGGCAGCACTGTTCCATGCAGCAGCCCCAGCTACGCTCATTTCAGGAGTTTTATTTCCAAGTGTAATATACAGACACTCACAAATCTCCATGAAAACTAGATTACTAATCTAGTCTGAGTAATTCCAAAGTAAAACATAAGCAGATACATTTTACTTTTCATGTGAAAATAACATACTTGGAAAAATCAGTATGAAAGCACCTCTCTTTATTAGGCATTAAACTGGAGATATTTCTCACGCACCTAAAGTAAAAATAACTACTCTTTTAATATTTTAAAAATATTTCTTTTGCAAACTGCTTAGGTATACTATATAAAGATGGATATTTACAGTGAAAAGCCACACTCTTCTAATTGCTTACCTTCCTGTACTGATGCTTCAGGACACACAGTATCATTTATGTCCTGGAGGACTTAACAATACTTTGAAGAAAAAAGCTAGATCCAAGTGTCCTGAATTGTTTTAAAGAAACCTCCAGCAGAATTTCCAGTATTTTTCCTCTAAACCTGTTTATCTGGGATTTCATATGGAAAAGAGCATAATTTTAAGTATTTAAGACCAAATTCTTTTTCTTCCCAGCATACAGGTGAACCGTTTTTATGGTATTTTAAAATATCAGAGGTCAAGTGGTCTGGAGGAGGGCAGGACAAGGCATTTCACCCAAGAACTGTGAACAATCACAGAATCACAGAATATGCTGAGTTGGAAGGGACCCACCAGGATGATGGAGTCCAGCTCCTGGCCCTGCACAGGACACCCCAAAATCCCTCCCTGTCTCCCTGTCCCTGAGAACGTTGTCCAAAGGCTCCCTGAGCTCTGCCAGCCTTGGGGCTCCGAGCACTGCCCTGGGAGCCTCTCCAGTGCCCAACAGTCTGAGCTGAGGAAATCGCTTAAAAACCCCAACTAAACAACAATAAACAAACAAAGAGGTCAAAACAAAGAGTGTGACTGTTTCTTTCGAGTTTACACCGAGAAGACGAAGGGAAAATACACGGCAAAGTTGGGGTGCGGTGGCTGAAGTTCGCCCAGGCGGCTGCGGGGCCCGGGCCGGGCGGGCGGCGGAACCCGGACACGCCGAGCCCGGGGCCGAGGGAACCGAGTGGAGGGAAACCTCGCCCTCCCCTTCCCTGCGAGGCCTGAGGGGCCGCTCCGGCCCCAGGTTCAACCTCAACGACACCCGGAGGAGCCGCTCCCGCCCCCCGCCCGGGCTGGCCCCGCGCCCCCGGCCCAGCCTCACCTGTCAGCCGCAGCTTGACGGGCCCGTTCCGCCGGGCCCCCGGGTTGGACATGGCCCCGGCCGGGGCTCCCCCGCCGCTGCTCCGCCAAGGGCTCGGGGGAGGCGCGAACAGAGCCGGGCCGGGCGCTCAGGGCAGCGGCGGCCGCCGAAGGAGGAGGAGAAGGAGGAGAGGCCCGGATGTGCCCAGCGTCGCCATGAGCGGGGCCGGGGCCGCGGAGGAGGAGCGGAGCCGTCCCCGCTTCCCTCCGCTTCCCTCTGCTTCCCCGCCCCCGGGCCCAGCACAACAAAGCCGGGACGGAGCCGCACGGACGGACGGGCTGGCGGCGAGCTCGGCTCCTCTCCTCTCCCTCCGGCCCTCCCTCCTGCCCCGGGGAGGCCCTGCCCGCCCCCCGCGCCCCGCCTCGGGTCAGCCTTGCGGGGGGAACGGCGTCAGGTGGCGGCGGCGGCGGCCGGGCGCTCCTGGCTGGGGAGGCCGGGAGGAATGGGAGAGCGGGGGAAAAATGGGGGAATGGCCGTGTCTTGGGAGAGCGGGGGAAAAATGGGGAAATGGCCGTGTCCTGGGAGAGCGGGGGAAAAATGGGGGAATGGCCGTGTCCTGGGAGGGATGGGGTCAGGAAGGGTAGGGGGAATATCCGTGTCCTGAGGCGATCTGGAGACTGGGCAGAATGTGGGGGATGGCCGTGTCTGAGGGGGAGTAGGGGACTGGGAAGGATGTGGAGAATGGCCGTGGCCTGGGAGAGCTGGGGATTGGGAAGAATGTGGGTGAATGGCCAAGGTGGGGATGAGAGGTGGCAGAGAGGGTGTGTGGGGAGTTGGGACAGGAAAACCGAGGGTACAAATGGGAAACGTGGCAGGAGAATTCAGAGCCGCTGGGCTGAAATGGGTGGTCCCATGCAGCAGTGCTGCAGATCCATGACAGTATTCCCCATGGACAGGGTGTGACAGACCAGCCCTGGAAACTGTTAAACTTTGGACCAATTTGGTTCTTATCTGCCCTGTGTAGAAATCAGCAGTTGGCTTCTGTGAACTGCCATTCGTAGAATAATAATAATAATAATAATAAAAAGCCTTGCATCCATGCCATGTTGCCTAATTTAACTCCCACCCTGTGGGAAGGTGACCCTTTCCAGAGTTTTCCCAGCTCTGTAACACACTTCCCATGAGGAGAGCTCCATCAAAGTCATGGGCAGCTTTCTGCAGGGCCAGGGGGGCCTCAAGGGTGGCAAAAGCTCCCAGAAAAGCTACAAACGTGTCCACAGTCAAGGTTACTTTAGAAGTTTAGGCTGATACATCACACACCTACAAACAACCTTGCTAATACTCTGCTCGTTTGGTCGTGTCACTGTTCTGGCTTCTTCCTGCTGAGGTAACCTGTGAAGTATTATCACATGGGTAGTCAGAGATGAGGATCCAGCTGTGGATCCCCAGCATGGGATGAGAAGATGACCTGTGCTTCACTGAGTTCATCCTGTGGCTTCTACACAGCCCAGGAGGTTCTCTCTTCAGCTGCATGCAGCTGAGCTGTACCCGTGCCTTGAGTGGTCCCATCCTGACAGCTCAGAGCTTGGGCCCCATTAATTCAAACCTGGGGAGTGCAACTGATTTTTTTTTTTCCACTGAAGGCCTTGGAAGTGCAATGTGGTTCTCAAAGCTTTCCTTCCATAAAATGTGACCTCTCCTATGCTGTACATGGGGACTCACTTCCTGTTCCTCCCAAAGTGTCTCAAGTGCCAGGTGGAGATTTCCAGTGCTTCCTGCAGTGGTGGCTCTGCTGTTCCAGTGTCACTTCAACAGGGAGCAGAGGAATCCTGGGATCCCTTCCTTGGCCAGGGCTGTGCCTGTTCCCTGTGCCATCAGCTGTTTATCACAAAACTAGCAAATGTTAGACACCAACCTCCTTCACAGCACAGGCAGAGCACAAGAGAAAGGATTGGTTCAGTGCTTCGCCACTGGTTCAGAAGAAGAGAATTTGGAACTATTAAAGTCTAAGCAGCATTTACTATAAAACATGAACTATATACCTATGGATTTTATGGCTTTGCACTGCAATGAAACAGTTAAGAAGTTACTTTGTAATGGTTATGTAAATTCACACACGCACCCCAAAGACATTCCAGGTGTACTGATTCTTGCATAAAAAAAAAAAAATCAACATTTGTAACTGAAGGTCATACTATTAAAGTTTCAATCTGTTACAAATTCACATATCCTTTTCTCAAACCAACTATAAAACAAAGTATATAAAGCAAATGGCTGATGGTTTGCAAATATTGCAACATTACCTGGCCACTGCTAAACTGAACAGAAAAACAAAAATATAAAACTACTTTTCACATACTTAACATATTTCTAGATTTTTCCTAACATGATTATTCATTCCTAGGGTCTTGCATTGCCCTTTGGACCCAACATTCAATAATTCTGATATAATTTGACAAAAGTGCTTAATGTTATATTAAACATAGAATTCTTTCTACATGATCTTTTTCTAATGGATAACTAGTGTGTCACACATTAATTGAAATGCCAATATTTAAAAAAACCCTTTGGGATTAAATACAGTATTTCATTGTTCAGTAGTTATATGAACATTTTAATGCTTTCATTAAAAGTGTTTTTAAAGGTCATGAAGCATATCTGGTTTCAAACTGCTTTTCAGAAAGGAACTTGCTGAACTATAAATTTTTCTAAGGTTTTTGGACATGCTGCTCACCTTTCAGTGAAAACACTGTGATATATTGCAAGTGTTAGAGCATTAACTGACAGTCTGTGCATTTGGGTCAGCATATAAAATATACTGCCTGCAGGATGGCTGCTACTGCTGTGCATTTTTCTTTAATATGTGCCATATTTGATTTTATGTACGTCATTTTTAAATAACCAACATGACTTGAGCGTTTTTACAAATAAATGCCAAATACATCAGTGACGCATGGGACAGTCCTGTAGAGCAGGTGTGTGTTGAGCAGGGGGAGAAGAGGGGCTCCAGCTCCCATCAGCCTGGCAGGGCTGGGTCCCAGTTAGGTCAGGACTGGGTCCTCTTGTCCCTAAGGTGGGGAGAACAACCTGGACCAGGCTGCTCTCGGACACACAGAGGCACCAGATGCCAACTGCTGCTCCCTCCCTTCTCTCTTAGTCCCAGGGGCACAAGGGCTGTGCTTTGGGTGTCCCACAGCTGTTTGTGTCCTGTCCTATCTCCCAATTCTGTTGGGAAATGAGGATTTTCACTCACTGTTCCCTTCACTGATAGAACTGCCAGGCAGGATTTAAGCTGAGTGGCTTCGTAGGGATCAGTGTGAGATCTGCAGGCAGCAGATGAAGGGAAGCCTGGCAGAGCACCAGGAGCTGCAGTGGTGAAGGGGACCAAAGATGCTGGCAGTCCCTGGTGGTTGAAACTTCTGCTTTCCCAACCAAGGAATCCCAATGGAATGTTATGATCCAGGGTCCTTGAGCCAGCACTATCCCCCAAGTTCTCAAAATATTCTCAGATTAACAGAACCGATGTCTCCCTGATCCTGCTTTCGCTTTCAGAAACCAAGAGTTTGCAGCACATTGTGTATTTATGCAGCTCCATTTCAGGAGGTTTCACTCTGTGCAGGGCTGATCCTGTGAGAGAGACAAGCAAATATCTTCAGAGCTGCTGACAAGAGCCCCATGCTCCAGTGCAGGCTGGTATCACTGAACAGCACATCCTTTCAAGATGAGGTAGCTCGCTGGGATCCGCAGGGATGGGAGTGCCTTGCATCACCCTGCAGATCATTTTGGATGACAGCCTTACTGCTGGATTTGGGAATTCAATCCAGCCTTCTTCAGGCAGAGCTTCACAGCTGAGCCACCCCCTAAAGGATTGGAGGAAATGTGTAGAGACGGGGCGAGGTCAGGTATCTTTAGGACACCAACAGGGTGCAAGATCCACAAGGAGAAAATAAAGTAATAGTTGGTATCATTATGATATCATATCAGTGGTATCGGTGTCATATGAAATATGAAACTTTGAAGAAGTATTTAGAAATACAAAAATTTCTTCTGTTCCATGGCTGCACAAAAAAGGGCTTTGATTTCTTGAATTTACCAAGAGGAAGAAGGAGAAGGTTTTCCTTTCACAGGTGGTTCTCAAAGGATTTAGTTGTTCTGGACACTGGGAAATGTGTACAAACATCTTTAACCAAGTAGTGTTCGTTTTCAAAAGAGGATGGTTGTAGTTAATTTTTCAGAGGTGAGGTCCTCCCCATCTTTAGAAATGGAAGGGTATACTGGAAACTCATTCCTGAGCATGTGGAATGTGTTCAAAGCAAATCAACATTTGAGAGTTATATTCCATTTATTTCTATATATAGGTTTAATCACAGCACATTCCTTCAGCAGTAATGAGAGCTGGCTGGTATTATATCACATTCTTCCCCTGTTTCTGTAAAGGTAGCAAGAAAGCAAGAGAACTCTGCCCTTATTATTATGATTTTGTGAGTTAATTAAAAGGTTAACATTATTTTCCTGAGAAAATTAAAAAAAAAATCCGGATTGTATTTACTTCTACTAGCCATCATTTACTGAATTTCCCAGAGCCTGACATGGTTGACATTAGAGACACCACCCTTGGAGATCATGGAGTTAAAGATGAGTTGATCAGTAGAGAATTACACCTTCATTTCTTCTTTCTCTATGATGTATTTCCATTGAATGTGCAACTGATAATGCTAAATGCCTATTTTGCCACCTAATGGTGTAGTTCTGAGAAATAAAGTAATATAGCAGATTACGTCTAGGCAACCCCAAAGATTTTTAATTGATCAGGTTTAATTCCTTCTAGAAAGAGATACATTTGAAATATTTATGAAAGTCTGTTCCCTTTCTTATCACATCAGTATTTTTCTTTTTTTGCTAAAGCTCTGTTAATATGGCCAAAAAAAAAAAAAAAGAGAAAAATGAAATTGTGAGGAATGATGAATGTTTCTACCAGCAGTTTTCTCTGCCTCTTTGTTAATTTGCCTGGTTAACTCATACCCTTTCAAAGCATTCAACACCTTTGCTTGCAAAGGGCATTGTTCTCCTCGTCTGGCTCTTTGGCACAGGTTTTTCTTCTAAACCTTCCCTAAGCCAATCATAACTTCTTACTGTAGCTAATGTACTTCCTGAATTCATTGCAGATCCATCACATTTTTGTCCTGTTCCTGAATGGAATTCTGTCCTCCGTGAGGCTTTCTGTTACCTTCCCTGCTGCTCTTCTGTGCTAAAGGAGCAAACCCTACTGCAGTCATGTATAAAATGCTTCTGCATTTCAGGAATCAAAATAAGGAATAGAAAATTTCACCTTGTACAAGATTCCTTTTTTCCCTTTGCAGATTATGAAAATTGTCAGACTGGAGGATTATTTGTGTTGCTGCTGAATGGAACAAACTACATTAAAGCATTGAGATGCACATGCTTAAATATCTGGTTTTACTCTGTCTCTGTTGCTGCTCGGAGACAAAGAGAGTTAACCCAGCAGAGGAGGACAAACCTATCAGAGCTCTGGGATGAAGAAACATGTCTAGACAGGGGCTCTGGTTCTCACTAAGGCTCCCTTTGGCATGCAGAGACAATGTTTATGCAAGAGGTCAAGAATCAATCCATTTCTCAAGCTGGAGCTGGAGATGAAGCTTTTCAGGAGAAGAAACTAGGAAGGAAATCTCCACCCATGTGCTGGCTACTGTGAAAGGGGACAGCAGCTTGGAGCAGAGACACTGTGGCCCTCTGAGACAGGATGTGTCTTGGGGAAATGATGTGTCTCTGAAGGGAAATGACTGCAGCTGTGGCTACAAAAAAAATGCATGAGCTTCCATATCACAGGATTTTCCAGTGGTTAGTCACTAAGATAACTTCTAAGTCCATCCATCCAGAACAGATTAGTAACTGATGCACAGATATTCCATGCAATTCTCTAGCCATGCTATTTCCTCATCATGTCCTGCAGGACAGCCCTATCCTAATGTGACTTTAGTAGAAGCAGAAAAGAGAGATTTTAGAGACAGGCATTGAACATGGAATAAGTAGATGTGTTGTATTTTATTACTAGACAGGGCTGAAATCCACTTTCTGAGAGGGGAAAATCTATAGTGAAAAACCATGTCCTGGTGCCTGGACAAAAGATTGGAGGTGACACCCATGTGGCAGCCCAGCCCCTTGTCTAGCTCAGGTCACCCCTGTTCTCTGCTGCAGGAGGTGTCTCACAGCCCAGAATCTAGTGGCAGGTGCTGCAAAGCATTTTAAGAGCCTAGCACACAGGACAGAGCCCAGCTTCAGTCTTCAAGCACAATGGTGTGTCTTAGGCTTAAAATACATTCCCTGACTTGTCTCGATTCGAAATCAATGAGACTGCTGACTTGAAGTACAAAATCAGCTTCCAAAAGTCTTGGGCCAAAAAAAAAAAAGTCTCTGTCTGAAGAATATTTCCTTTATTCTTCTGTGATTTCCACTTATTTATCCATAGGACACTACCAATAATACAATTTCTTTTCCAGACTCTTGGACAATTGGCTTTGTCAAGTGCTGTGAGAGGTACATGCTAAATATACCAACTGAAATTAGGGAGGTTTCCTGAAAAACCACATGTTCCTTGTGCAACTGCTCTGTGCAACTTTCTTGTGTTGTGAATGAAGCAACTGTAGAATCCCATCTTTAGATTTCCTTGGCTGATACAAAACAGGTTCCTAGAAGACCTTACAGAAGAAGACAGTTGGAAACAGTCTCTTCTGAGTGACATGCATCAAGAGCTCAGTTTACTGCTGGGCTACAACATCTGTCTGCAGATAGTGTCTGATTCAACTTGACACTGTGTGTATAGTCCCAGAGCTCAGACAAATGAGGTGTTTTGAAGAAAAATCTCAGCCCAAATAAGTATTTAAAGAGTTGACTTACAGCTCTGTAAGTGGCTTAAACAAGCCACATTATTTAGCCACTAAAGGAATATCAAACCTTCTCCAATCTTTCATATTCCCTGTGACCCAGCATCAATTTGAAGTCATTATTTTGTCATCTGCAAAAGGTGAGCTGTAAAATCTCCTACATTGCAAATCTCTGAGTTTTAATTATGGTGGTGATGCTGAGAGCAGGGTGCCACTGCTGGGGATGCCAGGGGCTGACTCAGCCCTGCTGCTGTAAACTCACCCTGAGCCACTGGTGATCAGCAGTGATGCACTGGCAGGTGGTTGCCGTGTTAAATCAGCCCCTGGCCTGCCCAGGTAACACCCAGCTTGCACCACAACCCCTGCTTAATGCTTTGGAAGAAGTAACAAATGCTCTGTGATGCAGCTTCCAGCCATGCAGCCATGGCAAGCAGAGAAACCTTCCTGGCTCTCCAAAAGCCCTGGAACGTTGTCTGATAAGCCTTGATAATTTGGCATAATTAGCCAGTTCTCGCTGGCCATCATGACTTATCCAAATATCCAGAGATGAATGTTCCAAGCTGTACAGAATTCCACGTGTCAGGGCTTATGATGAGGTTTAAGAGGAGCAATTTATCCCATTCTAACCTGTTGCAGGGACTGTGGCTGTTAGAGACAAATGCAGCCACAGATGGGCATGAGGCTGGCAGCAGACTCCTCTCACGTTGGCAGTGTAAGTCACTTAAAACAGCCCCCACCTCATAGTTCTGATTCTCTCTTTCTTCAAGCAAGTGGAAGTTTTTCCGTGTGTGTCACTCAAGTTACTTCCAAATATTTCCATTCAAGAGAAAAGATTAATTCCAGGAAATGTATCAAGTTGTAACAATATCGTCTAGTCCTACAGGTAGTTGAATGTGCAAGGTTCAAACCCAAAAATAGCTCACAAAGCCTTAACCCCATGGGATGATTATTTTCTGCCATGGGGAAGCAGGCACTAAGAGTCAGATGAGCAGTCTCAGGCTGTGCAAACCACATCTACTCACAGCTCTGGGAATTGCTGAAAGGAGTTCAGGCTGTCCAGCTTGGAAACACTCTGCTTTGTCTTACATGAAGTCTGGAGACATTTTTAAACATGCTACATGAAAACTAAATCCATAAATAAGCTCAGTCATGACACAAAAGCATTTGCAGGTTCAATAAGCTCAACAATTCCTCTTTTTTGAAAGAAATCTTTTTCCTAAAACCTTCTGAACTGCAAAAATACCTAACCTATCCACAGGCTGTACTGGCTTCTTTTGTGCTTTTTTTTTACAAAATCAGCTGCAAGTCCACTGTGAAATCAATTGGAGAGGATTTAAGATAAAGTTATCTCTAAAAATACCTCTAAAATATTTCATTTTAAAAGTTACAAAGCAAGGTTTTATACCAGATAAGAACAGCACAGATATTTAAGTAGGTTAGTGGGTCTAGTGAAGCGCTAAAAGTAACCTAAAGCAAAATCTGTCACCATGTATCTTGATCATTCCTTTATTCCACTCTTGAAACCTTTAAAATAGAACTGGAGGAAAGGTAGTTTTCTCCTTTTCTTCTTAGCATTAATATTCAGGGGCAACATGTCTAATTAGGCAGTGTGTCTAATGAAAGATGGGAGGGCTTGGCTCTTCAGTCAGATATAATCACCCTGCAAGCAGACACATACAGCCCCTCTGTGCACAGGTTCTCATTCACTGACTGCAAAATTCAGGCTTTTTTTATCAAATGCCATCTCTCATTTGTCCTGCAAAGCACTGCACAGTTTGGTTGCTACAAATTTAACAAACCCTTGGATTATGTTGCTAGAAAGACACGTTCCAATTTGGGTCCAATACGCAGTGGGTTGGCTATGAGGAAGTAAGGTTACCCTTCAGTTAAGATGGTTTTGTTGGGGTTTTTTTATGTCATGTTTATTCCTGGGTTGCTTTTTTCTGTTTGTAACTACAACATACCGAATTCTGTTGACAGCTGCAAATCTGCTGTGCAATACAGCAGATCAAATTTTGTGTCCTGCAGCAGGGTAGGATATCTGCATGAGCTCTTGGTTGTACTGAACAGAAAAGTTTTTAAAGACAGCTTGGACTAAAGCTGCAGGAGTGGGCTAATCTGATTTTTCTTAAGTAATTTCTAGGATCAGTTGCTATTAAAATTGGATTTATTAAAAATTATTAGGTCCTCTTTGTCAGTCTCCCTGAATTCCCTCTGTTTTGCCTTTCTGAGATAGTTTACATCTTGCAGAGTTGTTCCACTCCCTCTCTGCTTACATTTTCCTTCCCTAATCCCTGTCTGGCCCCAGACTGCAGGTGTTGATAAACACTTAAGTACAGATGGGGTAATAGCTCAGTTTAAGGAACTACATAAACCAGTATTTGTACACAGATGAAAAATTCCTGCTCCATTCAAGTTTGCAAAGCAGTTCTCCAGAAGTGGAATGTGGCTGTCCTGCCTGCCCCATCCCCCTGCCCTTATTTCCCTAGATTGGTAATGTTCTCTCTCTTACATGTTATATGAACTGCAGCAATTGGGTTTTTTTAGCCATTAGGGGAAAGGAAATGACATATGGAGAGAATTCAAGTCCCTCCTCATTCCTAGAGAGTCTATCCAGAAAGTTAGGGTGCTGAGCTCCATCCAAGTGTCGTTTCCTGCTCAGAACTGGGAAGGGGAGCTGGAGGTGGGAGGAGAGATGGATACATAACATTAAATTGCTGCTTCTGATTAACAGCACATTCTGCACACGATTTCACAGTATTGCTTTGAACAGAACTGAGCCTCTGCAGTCCAAATATGTGTAGCAATCCACTGATGAAAGAGCTATTTTTACATCTGTTTCATATAGTGGGTAAAAATGAAGTGATTGGGATGGTGGAAATGTGCTTTGGAGATTACTGAGGATTTTCTGATAAGTTTGTACCTCCAATCTTCCATATGCCCACAGAGCATTATTAATACTCCTGGTGGTACAGCTATTTTACCACTGCGAAGCTGCACACAAAGCAATCTGTTACAGAAAAAATTAAGACAGCTTTGCACTATTGTATATATATTAACATATAAATGTACATATGACCTTGTGATTTATATATATACACACACACACACAAAAAATCAGACCTTCAAAAGATGACCCCATGATTTTCATTTCACATTGCAATGCAAATTGAGAAAGATATGAAATAAAGGAGAATGAGTCCTCATTACAAGCTCAACAAAAGAGGCAGTGTAACTTGAATCACTCCCCCACAGTGAAGTCAGTGCCATTGATTTTGCTTTCAGTGTGCCAGTCAATTGAAACTCTGTTCCTGGTATGTGATTTACACATCACTTCTGGAGCTGGCCCATTGTTTTATTCAAATGATCAGCACAACATTTTAATGTGGTCGAGCAAGTTGTGCTTGGTAAGAGCTGACAGGATTTTTCTCCATCCCGCTTTATTTTTTCTCTCCCCTCCTCGTCCCTTTAAATCCCAACGTCACTTCCCTCCCACTAATGGCACTCCCCAGGGCAGTGGGTGAGCTGCAGCTGGAAAGGGGCCACGGCTCTTCCACGAAATCTCCTGGCTTCTGCGGAAGAGCGTCCATTTCCTGGAGCCAGCTGAGACAGACAGTGCTCCGCAGTCAGGAGCAGGACTGCAATCCAGCGACCCTTAATCCATAGGAAGTGCTACGAAACTCACAGCAAATCAATTCTCCCTCAGCTGGCCACAGGCTGAGTTCCTGCCTGCCTCATGTCGGTGCCATTCCCTGGGTCAGTGAGAAGAAAGTGTTCTACAAACACAACTCTGCACACTTGGAGCAGGAATGTTCTTGTGAATGGTTTTGCCTGAAATTTCCAGTTTCAGGGAGTGCACCCCTCCCAGCCTAAGGAGGGGGTCCCCTAATTCCCTCTTAGCCTTTTTTCCTAACGTTCCTCTGAGGGCCAAAGGGTTAATGTGTTTCCTGTTAGGTTTTAAGTGAAAGTCCTAACATTTTCCTCTATGGGTCAAATATAACTGAACACAATTAACCTTAATTAATTAGTTCTGTTTTGACTAACAGTGCCTCTTCCCGAATTTACACACTTTCCAAAGTTTAGACCTGTACTTAAATCTACATCATACCTTATCAAAACAGAGCTTCAATGCTCCTGGGATAACCCCATATTCAGCAAAAGGATAACAGTGACCAGAGGTGCCATGGGTTAATTTCAGGGACAGACATCAGGATTCCCAGGCTCCAGGTAAATTCTGCCAGCAGCTTTCTGAATGTCTGTGGATAACTTTCTTGTGTCTCAGTTTGCTCTGCTGTAAAATAGATTTAGAAACAGAAGAGATCTGTGAAATATTGTTGGGCAGTGAATTCCTTTTCCTGCAGAACTACAGCTGCTTCTTGCTGCTGATACACCACTGTGGTTCTGTGCAATTTAAATCATTCTGGATAGAGTAGCAGGAAGCAGCTTTGCTTAAGAGAATACTTCAGTCTAATTCACAGGAAAAGAAAAAATAAATTTCTACTGATTTAACCATTCCTAACTTTCCCACAGTTTAAGCTGTTTTTCCTGAAGGGGAAAGTGAACAGAACTGCAGGCCTGCAAAGTCCCAGCTCTCCTTCCAGAGCCTGGCACCTTGGGGAACAGCAAATGGAGCAATCAGCCAGGCAGCATCTGCTGCCATCAGAATTTCAGAGGCAGTTACGTTTGCTGAGATCTCAGACTGCAATCTTGCCATCACTCCACAGATAAAATAGCATTAGCAACAACTGCATTCCAAGCCAGTTGATGTCAGCAGGGGTCTGTTATTGTTGCTCTTAGCACAGAGGAGTTGGCAGACCGACACACAGGCCACCAGACACTGATTCCAGCCCTTGTCTTGAATGAGGCATTTGACAAGCTCTTAAATCTGACTGGGCCATGCACCAAAAAAAAAAAAAAAAAAAAAAAAAAAAAAAAAAAATCACCCCCAAAAAACCAAACCAAACAACCTAAAAACCAGGAGCAATAACAATTCTTCTCTTCCTTTTTGCTCCTACCACTTTTTTGAAGCTAGAGACATATCCTCATGGGTGACTGTGATCCTAACCTCAGAAATAGTTTGCATTTTCTTAGAATAAGGAGTGACTCACCCCAGTCACTTACTCATAACCATTGTAGATCGTTGTTTGTGGAAATACATGCTGCCAACAGGGTTCACTGGTGGATAGGCTGAGCACATTTTTTTTGGATAAAAACAAAGTCTCTGGCCCTAGAAAGTTAATTATTAAGCCACTGAGCTGTCAGGCATCTAAAGATCTTGCAGTGTTCTATTATTAGCTCAATATACTGGATCAATCTGAAACAAGTAATGCAGGAAAAAAAGAAACAGAGAGAACACTATTGAACAAGTGTTCTGCATTTACTATATACAGAGACACAAAAGCCAAATTACTTGCATATGCTAAAGAGCAATTAAAGGAGTTGTGTTTTGACGTAAGAGTACTTTGATTTTAAAGGGGATTTAAAAGGCTGTACCTTATGTTCGATATTTAACCCAGCTAAACACTTGGCAGTTAGCAGAGAGATGCTGTGTGTAACCACACGGAGTGCCCCGAAACTCGGTGGTTTTCACTCGGAAATGGAGCAGGTCGCACCTGAGCGCTCCCGGCGGGATTCCCCGCCTGCGGCCCCGCCCTGTGCCGGCCCCGCGCTGCCCGAGAGCGGCACGGAGCGGAGCCCGCAAAGCCCCACAGCGCGGCTGGGAGGGAGCCCCTCGCTCATCACAGCTGACTCTGCATAATTGCTCTTACACAGGTTAATGCTTTCAGTTCTCTACAAGCACATAGGAAATCATGATTTTCTAACTGATGCTTTTTATGTCGGGGTGGAGGTTTGGCAATAGAGCAAAGGACAATGAGGCTTCGCTGCAGGTGCATAAATGCCCTGTTTGGTTGTTTTTCCCCCCAGAAGGTGAAGGCTCCAGCACTGCAAGGCTGGTCCTTGCCCCTGTGCACAGGTATGACCATACCAGACCCCGGGCCCAGGGGAGCTGTGGGACCTGTGGTGGCACTGATCTCCCTTCAGTCCGGGGGCAGGCAGGGCTGGGAACGGACCACAGGCACAGATCAGCCTCTTTAGAGACACCACAGAAAGGCTTAGTACATGCTACAGCTTTTTTGGAGCTAAAGAAAAACAGTTGAAGTGGTACAGGCCAAAGTACGAAGGTCATAATGAATCAGTTCAGGATGGTGTGGTTTTTACAAGCCAGTGTCCTTTGTGACAGGTAGAATCTTCAACCCCTGGTGGTACATCAGTGACAGCAATGTGTCACCAGGACCATGTTCTGAGCTGGAAGCAGCAACTCCCACAGCTCCAATAGCCCAGCAGGACAATCATTATGGCAGTGACTCACAGAGATTGCTCTGCACAAAACAGTATTGTTGCTAACAAGATGTATAGGACCATAGATACAGACAAATTATCTGCTGCCCTTTGTAACTTTATCACAACCCAGCAACACCAAAGCTCCAGTGTCCCAGGGATGGCTGTCATCACCAGCCTCCAGTCAGGGAGGGAACCATTTGCCAGCAAGTGTGGGATAGGGAGCAGCAGACCTGCCCCACACTAATGAAAGCAAGAGTGACATCATCTACATTAGCAATAACACATTTAAAGAGATCTTTGTTAGCACCACACAAGAGTGAATTCTTCATGAAGCACACCTGATCTTCCCTGGATTGCCAAAGAGTTACACCCAAATCCACTTTTCTACACATCTGCACTTCAAAATAAACTTGGAAGCATACAAAAGGTGACTAATACTGGAGACAAAACCAGATTCTATCAGGTTCACCTAGCAGAATAAAGGTTTGGGGTGTTTTTTTTGGTTTTGTTTTGTATTTGTTTTAGTTTTTTATTCCCCTCCACCCTTAAAGGTGGAAACAAAGCCAATAGGAACTCTGGGAGAATTGCCTACATATCAGAATTTCACCCCTACATTTTATTAATGAAAGTAACACACTGTGGTCCAATTAAGTCATGTTTATGGAACATCTAGCCCTGAACTCTGACCTCTCCTACACCATCATTGGAGCTAGAGACACTCAGTAAGCTGAGACAATATACTTATTCCAGTACATTTACTCCTGAGAGGTTCAAGTTAAGTACCTCAAACCAAGTTTTTCCAAAAAGCTGGAAAACAGGACTACAGTTCTTCCTCTCCACTCAAGACTGTTTCCCCTCCAAACCCCACCCTGCACAACCCCTTTAAGGGACAAAATGGGTTCCTGTAAGTAATGACTTTAGCAATAAAGGGACAGCTGATTGCAAGACAAAGCCTTCATTTTTGCTCTCTAGGGCAGGCAACTGCTTCAAAGCATTTCCTGTGCTCTATCTTAAGGATACCTGAACACGTATGGAACTGGTTAACTGCTGTACTTGCCTCTACTCCAAACTATTACTTACAGTTAAGCAGCACTACTAGTCTTTAAATAGTTCTCCAAGAGGCTGAAGCCAGTTTAGCTCAGCTATGCACAGGGTAAGATTAATCAGATTCTACAGGAAGTACCTGGAGAGAAGCAGCAGTTCCTTGGTCCTGTAAGAGAAGGTTGCTGTATGCAGAAATCAGAGCTTGGGGTGACCAAGCTGCTTTAAATCCACCATCTCCAGCATTGCATCTCTCATGGTTTAGACCTGCATTCATGCCATTATGTATTTTTGACTAAGTTTACTTACTCAGTCAGTCAGCTTTTGAGAACAAGTGACACAGTTCAATTTGATGTACTGACAATACTTTATTGAACTTCAAGTAAGTCTTCCTTAAAAGCCTGTTCAGTGTATTTATTACTGCAACAGGTCATGTAGAAGGTAAGAGGCTATGGGGAGGCCTGCAGAGCAGTGGCTCAATGCTTTGTGTGAGGCCTGAATTGCTCACATGCTCTTTCCCCAGAACAAGGACAGAAACAGGAAGTATTTACAAGTGTATCTCAAAGAATGAGGTTTACATTTAAAAATTCACAGATACATGTAGAGTTTGAACTGTTCAAGTATGTTTCAGTTGGACAAAGTGCTACAGGACACAGAAAAACCAGTAAAGGCAAGAGGAACTATTAAGACAAAGAGGTGGCAGTCATTTGTGTGCTAAACCACTCATAGGTGGTTGCAGTATATGCAAGACCTAGAAGTTGAAAGAATTTGGGGTACTGTCCTGGATTTGGAAAGTGTAGCTGTCAGCAGTAGAGTCTGGTACAACATTTTGGTCTTCCTCTTCCTAGAAGGAAAGAAAAGAAGAAGGTTGGAATAGCAGTAGCATTTGATTCTAGTAGTCAGTGCTGGACTAGATAATAAAAGTGGAAGAGACCCCTGAAGCCACTTACTTCTGCTGAGAAATATTTCTCAATGATGGAGGATGAGGCCCTGTACACTTGTTCATTTTCATGTGACTGGAGAGCTTCAATTCTGTCTAGACCCCCACACTCCTCAATCATGAGGCAAAGCTTTTCAGTCTCATTTATCTTCTCAGCAGCCTGCAACAGAAAAGTGTGGAATTACCTCCAGAAAGATATACAGCAGCAGCTACTGGAAAGCCATTAGCAACAACATGGACAATACTCAAGTATACTGCATCCACATACCAAGAAGATGTTGGAAACTGCATCCAGGATAACAAGCACAGTTTTGCTGTCTTTAGTTGAGAGAAGATTCAGTAGGGGTTCAAGAACACCAGCCTGAACAAGGTACACGATCTGGTCAATTGTTCCACCGCTTGTGTAGTTTGTCACAGCCCACACAGCTTCCTTCTGAGACTTGAAATCCCCCTGCCAAGGTAAAAGCAGAGTGTTTGAACACAGAGAAGTAATAGGAAAAGGCTCAACATCGTAAATATAGGCTTTGCTTACCTTCCTCAGAACACCAATGAGATAAGGCACGAGACCGTGGTCTACAACTCGCTGGATCTGATCCTGACGCCCAGCAGTGATGTTGGACATCGTCCAGGCTGCTTCTTTCTGAATGTTGTTTTTATGATGAGAAAGGAGACTTGGGAAGACAGCCAGTGCTCCTGAGTCAATAACAACCTGTGTCTGCTCATCAGTACCAGTGACAATATTTCCTATGGCTCTTAGTGAAGGAGTCTGAAACAAAGATGAATGGAATACTTAGGAAAATTGTTCAAAACTGGATTAGATTGTAGTAAACACAGCTATACTTGATGGCCACCCACTCTAACCTTCCCAGTTAACAGCATGACTGCTATGTATAATAGGGGTTTGTGCTCCTTGTTAGCATTCCACAGGCAGACACTCATGTCTGCATGCAGAGACTGCACACCTTCCAAGGCCAGTCTGCAAACAACCACCCATGACAGAGCTTAGGGAAACTACCTGCTAAATACTAATGCAGTTTTATTATGCTCTAATTATAGTGTGTACAGAGCACACTTGTGAGCACTGTCCCTAGAATTTGGATCTGAAACAGCAATTGAAAGGCAAGCTTTAGTGAATGTTGACTGTTGTGCTGGCCTGTGAAGTAAATCCAATGATTATGTAAAGCAGCTCGATAGTCATCAGCACCACCAGTCTGCCTCGTGTGGGACAGCACCCAGGCAGGACAGAAACTGATGTCTCACTTCACAAAAATTAGAACAGGCACCTGACTCATGTATGAAAAGAGCCATTCAGCTCCATGGACACTACTCTCCCTAACTTGCTTGATTTGAATCATGGCTAGAACTTGCACAGCAGCCTGCATATCCAATCACTCACCATTATTGGCAGTTCACTACATCCCAGGAGTCTCACAAGTTGTGGCACCAATCCAGTTTTCACAACAACTTCTATCCTGTCATTGGAACCATCTGTGAGGTAGGAAATTGCCCAGCATGTGTCTGCCAACACCTCAGGGTCATCGTGGTGCAGGAGCCGGACAAGAGTTGGAAGGATCTGCTGGATGGCTTCTATGGGAGGTGCAGGATTCTTATTGCGACACAGGTTTGAGAGGGTCCACGTAACATTGCGTAAATATCCAGACTGCAAAGGTTGGAATAAATGGTTAGCAATAATCCAGCTAGGTTCTACTTAGTAATTGTAACTTGAATCACCCTGCACACTTACAGCCAGGGAAGAGAGGTCAGGAACAGCAAGGAGACTCAGCAGTGGCTCAATTGCACCATATTTAATAACCAGGTCTCTGTAGGTAGAACCATCCCCTGGAAAAAAAAAAGAAAAAAAATCCAGGTGAAGACGAGAAAAAACAGAACATGTGTACACAGAACCACTGTGTGTTAGAGGATTAATTCTTCTAGTCCTTAAGAAGGGCTGGATAAAATAAGAAGGAACGAGAGGAAAAAAGGACTAGTGCCACAGTTCAGTCACATGACAAGCATGTTCAATCAAGCCACTGAGCTTCACCTTTTGTGTTGGAAGAGGTAATGTAGAGTTTTTTTCCTAAGAGTTCATAACCATGCAGGTCTTGCATGTTTCTTTGGAGACAAATCTAAATCCTGCACTAGAACTTTCCCCACAATATGGGACTCAAAATGCATTATAATAATAAGCTGCACGATTGGGCACTACAGAATAATGCTGACAGCATGTCAGAGTTTGACTGAGAATTCTATTGCAAGGTATAATAAATACCTTATAATTGGTTTTAAAACTCTAAGGACAAACTAAGAAAATCCCAATTATTTGAGTCACTGCTTCCTGCCTTCCCCCTTTTAGTCAACACACAGAGCAGAGCTCACTGCTGAGTCACAAAAACACTGTGATGTCTGAAAAAGTTTTGTGTTGTAGCATGATTAGAGAGCCATCAAACCTGAGCTGAAATCTGGAAGCAGTGCCCACAACACAACCCACAGGTTGGGCCAGGCATTGCATGAGCTCTGAAGACAAATTTCCTGCTTGCTCTGCAATGCAGGGCATGTCATGACTGGAAAGCCATTGGGGCAGAACTCCCAAGCAGCTCAGCACAGGGCATGGCACAGCAGGAGTGATGTTGGAGTGATGTCCTCCCACCTCAGACAAGGGCACAGGTCTGAATTAGAGAATTAAAAAAATTACTACGTTGGAAGAAGCCTTCTTCTCAAAAGGCTGACTTAGAACAGAGGCTAGACAAAGTTAAAGAATAAAGTAGGTATTTATTAAAAGGCCTCAATGGATACTCCATGGGCAGTACAAGAGCCTGGCAAGGGCTACACCAAAGATGAACCCAAAATGGTCACAAAAGGTCACGAGGTCTGACAGCTTTATAAGTTTTGGTCCATTTGCATATTGGAGTTAATTGTCCAATTATAGCTTTAGGTTATGAAGTTCCATCCCCTTTATTTTTCTCTCTTCAATTCACTGTTGTTTATACTTTTTGGGCCTGGAGGTTGTAATAGGTGTCCTAGGACAGGATGGAAAAGGATTGTTTTGTCTGCCTACCCTGTGAAGGGAACTTGCTAACACTTAATATAAAGCTCAGAGTTATACACTAAAGCAGCACAGAATCTGAAAAATAAGAAAGCTAAATCTTAAGGCATCCTCAGTTGTGTGTAAGAGTGCTGTCCATTAGAGGTGACAGTACAGGCCTAAGTTGTTGATGCAGATGTAGTAGTGCTGTCCTGCCCTTGAGAAGCGATTCATGCTGGCCTGGCTGCAGGACCTTAGATGGCAAGACCCTCCAAGTGTGCCTATTCCAAGTACCCACTTACCTGGTTGCCTCTGTTTTCCTGAAGGGGAGAAGTAGCATCGTCTGGTAAAGTGCTCACATTTCTTCTTTTCAGCATCTGGTCATCTTTCTTAGCTTTCCTCAGCTCCACATTGACTTCGATGCGCCGCCTTCTCATCTCCTGGAGGAAAAACACTCAGAGTAAGTTCTTGGCTTTCAAAACTTAAAGAGACAATGGCTGGCTAAAGTACTAATTGCACCAGAGTACTCACTGTGCTGTCCTTTCCTTTGTTCTTGAACCTGTTCAATCGAGCTGATGGTGTGTTGGCATTCTCATTAGTAGACATCTTGCTTGTTAGATTTTCGAGCGGGACAGATAAAAACAAGCCTGAAAACAGAATAAAGGCAAGTTTACTTCACAAAAGTTAAATTTTAAAAATTGGATCCATACTCAAGAATGAGGCACTTGATTGTATTAATACTACAACAACATCTGACTTGATCAACAGCTGTCTCTTTAAACAGCCAGATGCCACAACAAGCTCCAGCATCAACACAAAAGCAGAAGACACGGTCACGCGATTTTAAGATACTTTAAACCAAACACTATTAGTTATTATTTTCAGGAGCAACATGGATTTTCCTTTCCACAGACAATACACACACGCTGTTAAATACTATTTTCACTATCACATACCTGTGCTGCACAGGATCCCACCCAGCCCCACTCCGACCTTTTTGGACGAGAACAGCGAGCTCTCGCAATGGGAAGGACCCCGGAGGGCGTTTGCAGAGCGGGTGCAACCAGCAGCACATAACAACGGCTACACGGGTAACGAAGAAAACCCCCGCAGCTCGGCCATGCCCAGCATAAGAACCGGCTTCGCTTCGGCCACAGCCCCTCCAGAGCGACAACCCGCGCTAGCACCAGCCCTGTCAGCCCCAGTACAGACAGCGGAGACGCGGGAGGCTCCGGAGAGAGGCCCCGGAAGGATTGCAGGCACAGCACGGCTCTTTCCAAAAGGGCAGCGCAGGGCCCGCGTCCCCGCCACCCCGGTCCCGGCCCCCGCACCTCGGCCGGAGACGCCGCCGGTCGCTCCGCTGCTGCCGCACGCTGCCACTGCCCACGCCCGCCCCACGCGGCATTTAAATTTCCCGCGGCCGCGCCCTGCCATTGGCCAGTTCGAGCCAAAGCAGCCTTCTGATTGGCCGGTTTGAAAGCAGCCCGGCTCGCGATGACGGGGAATGCCCTCCCGGAAGAGCCGGTCGGACGTGACGTACTCACAAGGTCCGGTACTACAGCTCCCGGCGTGCCTCGCGCAGGTAGAGCCAGCAAGCCTCTGTGGGGCGGCGCGGGGCACGCCGGGAGCTGTAGTGCACGGGGCCGGGCTCGGTGATATCCCGGGACGGGAGCGGGGGATCGGAGTGAGGGAATTGTATCCCCCGGAGGGGTCTCGCTGTGAGCGGTTTGGGGCAGAAACACCCATTCCCTCAAGCAGAGCGCAGATTCTGCCTCAGTAACCAGCGGGGCACCGCAGGGTTCCCCTGAGACAAGGGCGTGTAGTGACAGGATGAGGGGCAATGGCTTCAAACCGAGAGTGGGTTTAGATGGGATATTGGGAAAAAATTCTTTCCTGTAAGAGTGGTGAGGCCCTGGCACAGGTTCCCAGAGAAGCTGTGGCTGCCCCATCCCTGGAAGTGTCCAAGGCCAGGCTGGATGGGGCTCCAAGCAACCTGGGGTAATGGAGGGGTCTCTGCCCATGCCAGGGGGTGGAACTGGATCAGCTTTAAGGTCCCTTCCAACCCAAACCATGCTGTGATTCCATGATTCCATGGCTCCATGCCTCACTTACTGTCTCCTAGAAATGTGGTGCACAGAAATGCAAAAAAAAAGGAGCTATGAGATCTCAGTTGAAAGCAGTTCTACAGCCATCAGGGCAGATGAAAACCAAATCATGTGGAATAACAAAAGGGAAGGAAGGATTCCTGCCCTGTGGCATGGCCTGAAAAGGGATGAGATTGTTTCTGATGGTTTGGCCTGCTCATGAGGGATGGAATACAAATCACAGGAGACATTCAAACCAAAGAACTATAGGGAAAACATGACTCTGACAGCAACTCTGACATTTTGAGACGCCTATAAGGTACAACACAGGGAAGTGTCAGGTATGCACTGACACATATCAATATGTCTGTGTGCTAAGCCATCACATTAAACCACTTATGTCAATCTGTACGTGCACAGAGGTGTGGAGGATGTTTGCTGAGGAGGAGGAATTACCAGTGACATCTCATAGCTGGTTTTGGGCCTTGCAGCGCTGAGCTTTGTAAAAAATATCCACCAAAACAAACAGAGCAGGGAAGCCAAGAGAAGAGAAAGTACATTGCTAAGAAATGGAGATATTAAACAAGAGTAGTTTGACAAAGAAAAAAAAGGCAGTTTAAAAGCAGAAAGACACCTGCTTTCCTGAAGGACTGGAAGGCTGGCATGAAGAAGTTCCATTGGGTCATGAATCGCTGGCAGTGCATGGTCTGGAGCAGCGAAATCTGGGTGCAGGGATGGGTGTTGGGGAGGGAGAGGGCTGGCAGTGCCTGGGATGCCCGAAGGGGTGTGTGCGAGGTGCTGCAAGCGGTGTGGGCTGTGAGGGAGGTGACAGCTCCGAAGGCTTTTACCAGCACAGTGAAGCGACAGAGAGGTGGAGGGAGACTGGGCAGCTGGGGCAGGACAGCGGCCAAGCTGCGGGTGAGGTTGTGGGGCAGCAGAAGGCGTGTGTGAGGCGGCCAAAAGGGCCGTGAGGGGTCACAGAGCCCTGAGGAGGTGGGGGGGGCGGTGTTCCCTGAGAAGGCCGAGTGTGGAGCCACCGGGACTGGATGGTGTTACCGGCCGCAGCACAGGAGCCAGGACCGGGCCCGTGAGGGGAAGTTTAGAGACGCGGGACAGCGCGGTGGCGGTGTGTCCCCGGGACAGTGCTGGGCGGTGGCCGGGTGTCCCCGGGACAGTGCTTGGCTGTGGCCGGGTGTCCCCGGGACAGTGCTTGGCGGTGGCCGGGTGTCCCCGGGACAGTGCAGCAGCCCGGGCGGGTCCCCTCAGGCGGCCGCGCGCGGGTCTGACAGCGACGCGCTCGCGCCGAGAGCGGGAACCCGCTCTGAGGCGCGGGCGGGGCCGCGGACACGCGCTGCGGGGCGGCGGCATTGGTCACCGCGACCAATGGTGTGCGAGGCGGGAGGGGCGTAGCCAACCCGCCGCGAGCGGGGAGAACGTGACGGTCCGCAGTGGGGCGGAGCCGGGCCTGGCCGGGCGGGGCTCTTACTGGGCGGCGCACGCAGCGTATGCTGGGTGACCCAGTGGCCTAATGGATAAGGCATCAGCCTCCGGAGCTGGGGATTGTGGGTTCGAGTCCCATCTGGGTCGTGCCCTGCTCGTTTTGTGCCGCTTCTTTGTGGCCGCGTCGTGCCCGGGACGTCCCGCTCTTTTACCCGCAGCTGCGCCGGGCCGGCCCACGAACCCATCTCTGCTTAGGTACCGCGTCCTGCGTGCGGCAGCCAGCCTCTCCGCGGGGATCCTGCGAGTTAGCCTCCTTCCCCTCCCGGAGTCCCGGGGAACGCCCGGAGGTGGCCACGGCGGTTTCAGTCCCTGTGTTGCCCAGCGCAGCTGGGAAAGCTTTTCCATCTCCACTGCATCCCGGGGCTGCTGGAATGCTGGGAGTGCTCCAAACACCACTACCGTGCTCTTAATGGGGATCCTGCCCAGGCAGAGTCTGGGAAAACCGTGCAGACACAGCCCTACATGAATGAGGGTTGAATTGCACCACCAGCTAATTCAACACAAAAATCCTTGGCATACAGGTCTGTGGGATGCTCATGTGTGTGTACATCCATCTGTCCATCCATCCATCCATCCTCCTCCCCGCTCCCCAGTGCTAGCACTCACACTCCAGCTTCTTCTTGCTGCAGGTACCTGCTGCTCACCAAATCAATGGAGGAGCCCTCCTCTCCCTCATCCTCAGTTTACATTCCTATTCCTGTAATAGCTATCTTGGGATAGTTCTGGAATTAAAATGTTTCAAATAACAGAGGAAAATAAGGATTAGTAAGTGCTGCAGTAGAAGTGTAACTCCTTGAGCAATAGATGTGGTGAAATGTCATTTATTTTCCATGCTATTCTGGTGCACTTTCGGTATCTTCACCCATGGCTGCTGCAGACAAAGCCCTGAGCTTTTGGGAATCCTATTGAAATGTTTAATTAAGGCAAGACAAAACAAACTGCTTAAACTAAGCAATGCTGAATCCCATGCCACAGGCATTGCTGAGGGTTAGATTTTCCTGTCAAGGGTGGGTTTCAGGAGCCTTTCAGTGCCTTTATGGAGTTTTAAATTGTTGATTGTCCCTTACAGTCATGAGCAGCTTCCACAGCACCCAGCAGCAGCTGGTGAGTTAAACTGTCACAATGGAAATCTTGTGTAGCAATAAGGTCACTTAGAAATAAGCCTTCTTAATTCAGTAATCCAAATCAGGGTTGGCTTGGTGTGTGAAAATTTGCAGAGTTCTTCATGATGGCAAAGAGAGATTTAAAAATAAAGCTGTGTGGGATCAGCAGAGCTTTCCCTTGGACTAGACAGTCACTACTGCATTTTTCAGTCTGAAAAGAATCACAGAAACTGGTTCCTGAAAGTAAAAGAGGAGATTAGCAGCTGTATCACTGGAGGTGGCCAGAAATCCCCGGATATGTTCCATTGCCCTGCACATCCTTTCCAGACCCTGCATCCCAGGGCTCTGGTGTATTCCAGCATCTCCCAGTCCCCCCCAGAACACAGCTCTCCACAGCCAGCAAAACCAGGCTTGTTCCCTACGATTTTTCCCTACAGAATGCCAGACGAGGGCAAGACTCCCCAAAATAAAAATCTGCTGCCGGAACCACGTGTGGGTGTGTTATTCCCAGGACACAGGTGATGCAGCCAGGGGGTTGTTCCCTTTGGGAAGGAGCACATTCCTCCAGGCAGGGCTGGTGGAGGCAGCAGCTTGGTCTTGCTCCAGTGGGTTGTCCAGCCAGTGATTCCCGTTTCCCCTCAGGCTGCCTCTCATTAGCATGGATCGGGGGAAGGGCATAAAAGACTCCAGCTCATTTTGAGTCTGGAAAAACTTTACTTCAAAATGACAGCCCAAGTGTTCTGGCTCCTCTGCTTTGTCATTAGATCATCTTCTGGTAAGTCTGTTACCTTCGGACGGGGCTGGGGCACGTCTGCCTCGGGAAGCAGGGGAGGCTGAGGACATTCCTACAAACCCTTGCCCCCCAGCCTGCAGCCTTTTCAGCAAGTAAGGGCTCAAGAAAGAAACATTTCACCGTGTTTGTGGGATGGGAATGTAGATTGCAATATTTAATTTGCCAGCATTGGGAAGAATTAAGAGCACCTGGCAGAAGCAGGCAGGGAACTGGTGCTGCTCTGTCCTGCCAGCCACCAGTGGCAGGTGAAGTTGGATTTGCTTCTGCATCTGGGATTTTTATAATTTGTATGTGACCTTTCTTTTTTAGTCCCCTTCACCTGTAACTCCAGGTGTCTGACTGACTTTAACATGTTCAGTGTGCCCTGTGTGCCTTGCAGCAAGCCGTCCTGAATGGATTTGTATGGGTTTTAGTGCCTCACTGACAGAACAGAAATAGCATTTACATCTGTTCCACTGAGTGTTGGTTATGTTGCAGTCGTATTTCTGAGTTTGCAACAACTAGACAGGAATATGTTGGTACAGGAGGAGGAACCTCAAGGTCCTGAACATATTGAGCAGAGAAAAATGAACTATTTCTTGATACAATCCGTGACTGAGAAGGCGTGATAAAGTGGTAGAAGAGTTTATTTACACACCCAAGTCTGAGACACCTGTTCAGAGGGCACAGCTTCACACTGAACCATCTCCAAACCCCCCTTGCCTGCTGCTTTCGGCAGCTTGGACTTCTTCCACCCCTCTCTCCATGGACATTCTTTTGACTTTACGTGTGGCCAGCCCAAATATCAGGGAATCTTTCCCATGACAGCAGCTGGTGAGAGCACAGGGGGAGAAGTGGCAAGGTCAGCAGTTGAGTCAATTATAGGAGATAAACCAGGACCTTGTTCATCTGTGTATGTCAAATCTCTTCACACAAGGAGCTGGGATCAGCCTCCTACACAGGATAACCACGGCCGTGAGCACCAGACAGAGGCTGTGTGTGGGTGAGCTGTGTGAAAACTCTGCTGGCTCACTCCAAGCCTGCAGGGAAGGTCTAAAGGAAAAGGAAAATAGACTGCCAGGGGAAATTTCTCTCCTGCCTGGCTAAATATTTTGATCACTTTTCTTTGTGAGGTTCAAGAGATCAAGGTGAAGCTATAAATGAAAGTGTAGGCGATTGCCCAGCTTGTGTGAACAGTGCCATTACGTTATTTTTTCCCCTGGATTCCCAGACACTTCCTCTTTCTCAAATGTCCTCTCAAATTAAGCAAAGCCTTGAAATAATTATTACTCAGCAGCACTAGCCTAATTACTGCTACTACATGCTCAAGTCAGAGATCCAAAACTGTGGATAAAGACCCTTCCAGTAGCATCCAAAGGCACTGAAGAGTCTGCATGACACTGTCAACAGGCATCCCATGCATGGGAAAACCAAAAAGTTCTGCTGTCATGGTCTCTTAAACAAGCATCCCAAATGCAACGTGAACATTGTTTCCTCAGATGCTCCCTGGAGATTCAGGGGTTTGAGAAAAGGGTTTGTTTTTAATTTGCAACAATAATAAAGTAAAAATGCAAATCTCCTGTTTTGTTCATACAGCTGCATTCCCTGTACTGGACCTTCAATGTCTGAGTAGAGGAACGAGGAGCTCTACTGTGCTTCATCTATTGAGCTATTTATTTATTTGAGCTAGTTTTTTGTTGAAGGCCTCACTTATGGATTAGAGCCTCAAAATCTTCCCATTCTGAAGCACTTGGAATAAAAGACTTAAAACACTGATTTTCTCTCTTTTTTTGCCTGTAGGATCCCTGCTGTACGCTGAGAAGCCCGGCCAGGCTCTCAGCAAAGATGTTTTCAGCGCAGCTCAGGTGAAGGCGGCAGCGCGGGGCCCGGGCAGCGCCAGGGCGGGCCGGCTCCCGGCCATGGCCCCCGCGGCCCCTCAGCAGCCCCGGCCCCCGGGACTCCCTTCCCTCGCCTCCGACAAGAAGAAACGCGCGGAGCCTTCCCTGGAAAACAGCACAGGGCCGAGGAAGCACCTCGGGCAGCACGGAGCGCTGCGGGCGCTGGGCAGCCCGGCCCCGGGGGCTCCTCCCGGCCCGCCGGACCCCGGCCGGGCCAACAGGCCGCGCACGGGCCGGCGGCGGGCCGGGGCCGCCAACAGCGTGGGGGCCCCGCGAGCCGCCCCGGCCCGCGCAAAGGCGGTGTCCCTGCTGGAAACTCATCCTTTCCCAGACTCGGAGCCCGATGATCCTGACACGCCGCACCACTCCAACCGAGCGGGGAAGGGAATGCCCTCCAAAGAGGCCGACCCCTCCAGGAGGAGCCCCAAACCCTCGTGGGTCACCAACCGCTGGGCGCCCAGCGCCGGGTACCGGGCCGCGCTGAGGGGAGGTAAGGGACGGGCTGCCGGAGCGCCCCGAGCTGCGCCCCGGGCCCGCTGCTGCCCTCAGGCTGTGCCCCTGTTGCAGACGGTGACAAGGAGAAGGTGTGCCTGAGCGAGTGCGGGAAGGAGCGGGACGAAGGGGAGGCTTTCTGTGCCAGCGAGTTCGGTAGGTGCTGCTCCCCTCAGCCCACAGGACAGAGCACCTTCTGTCCACTTGTCACTGATACTGCACTGCTGCTTTTAAAATACTGTGATTAAGATGTGGTAAGTATGTTAGATAATTACCAAGTATTCAAAAAGGACCCATCACAACTCTTCACAAACATACTTACATTACCCTTTCCCTAGCTTGGGCTGCCCTTTTTTCTGTTTCCTCTGGAGGAACAATGTCCTTGGGACTAGTCAGTGGAACTGAAAAGACCAGTTGTTTTAGATACTCTCAGATTAAACATTGGAGCTGGGTTATTTATCCATTACTACTTAGAGCAAGTTTGATTTTGGGGATTGAAGTTTGAAATTAAAATAAAATGGTGAACCAAACAGAAAGAAGGCTGTGATCCTCTCTCTAGAGAGTATTCTTCTTGAAGTTCCTTAGGATTCGGTGTCTTTAATCCTTGTGTTCACAGTGATGTAACTAAAGGTGGCAGGAAACAGCCTGGTATTTTTGTACAGACTTTGTTTAAGGACAAGCATTTTCTGACTGAAACACTGCCTTGTGCTTACACAGTTGTGAAACAGATACCAACTTTTTCTCACAGTATTTTAAGAGATAAGGAAAATACAAGCCCAGTGGTAACAGATGTTTCCATTTGTAGAACATAAACACGTTAGGAGACATCTGTTTTCTCTAAATGGAGAAGTCAGGAAGTGCTTTCTACAAATGCTGTCCTGCTTTGGTTTTACCACTCTCACACATTCCTGTCCAACACGGGCTTCACAGCAACCCGACCTCTGTATGCTTTAGCCCTTAACAAACAGCTCTGCTCCTAAAGTGAAAGGACAGGTAGGAAAAGTCTGAGCAACAGATGAGCCAAGGTTCCACAGCAGCCATCCGAGAGAGCTTTTCCTTTCTTTATATATTTACAGTGCAGATAAAAGAATAAATGACTGGATCCGAGTTCTCCCCCTGAGGCAGGTGTAACACCAGGTGCAGTAACCCCACTGACACACAGCTGTTTTCCCAGCCCTGCAGGGAAAACTCAGCTCAGCATTTGCCAGAGCCAGAAACTGGGAAAGCAGCATGAAGTGACTGTCTGAGCTCCCAACACAACCTACTTGTGCCCCTGTCTCTTGGTATGACAAGGGCCTTTTATTTCAAAAGCCAAAGTGTTTCATTACCAGCTTGGCTTTGTACTTCATTGGGAAGTTTTAAATTTCAAAATTTTAGTTTGTTAGGTAAATATGCTCACTTTTTATATGTCAGGATAGAAAATGGTACTAAACCCATTGCCTTCTTCCCTAAGAAACATCTCAAACCTGTAAAGCACAAGGTTTGCAAAGCAGCAAAACTTTAGGCAATGACCTCACCAAATGTGATTATTTGAATTCCTGCTGCCCACTCCGGAGCCAAAGGATTCCTGCTGACACTTCCTTTACAGCATTTCAAATTACAGCCTTCAGACATACCCTGAAAATTGCCACGATATAAAATCTGATGCTATTTTTCCCTCTCCCTTTACCCAGCAGTGAATGGAATTGTTTATAACCTGGAAAGCCTGGGGAATGGAGTGCAGTGGATTACCCTCTTGGTGGACAGTGATGGACTGTACAAGATGAGCCGCCTGTATGTCACTCCTGACGCCGCCTTCTTCCGAGTCCACATCTTGGTTGTGGATACTTTGAACTGCAGTAAACCATGTCCAGACTTTAAACTTGGTAAATCATTCCAGCTAAATCCATTCTGCTATTTCTCTGCATGCACTGCAATCTCAGTCTGCCCTACTTTAATAGGCTTAGCCTGGGTTGTTGGGAAAATTTGGAAGAAAAGTGTTTACTCAAAGTTGAGGCCTTTTTTCCATCCAAGTTTCTCAAAACTTTTGCAAGAGAACCAGCTGCATTAAGAAGTCAGGTACCAGTGCAGCCCTTTCTTAATTCTGTCCAGTTCCAAAATGATGGCAAGTTTTTCAGGGTTCCTAAAACAATACAAGCAAGAGCTTAAGCTGGTGTTTTTGTAAGTCATTCCATTTTCCTTGTGTGAGAAACAACTAATCACTCTGAAAACTTAAAAAGGTTTATTAAACCTTGACAAAAATACAACAAAAGGACTATATAAGGGAAAATTCGCAGCACTGGGAACTGCCCGAGTTGGATACCATGTGGCTGGCTCATCTTCAAGATGGATGCTCAGTCTTTTACACCCTGGGGGGTTTCATCAGCCAGCCCCAGCCATTCTCACAGTCTGTCAGTCAGCTCTTCTTTGCCATTTATTGGTGGAGGCTGCTTCCTTGTAACTTGATTGGAGATCAGGTGTTGCCA
The DNA here is from genome assembly GCF_017590135.1 of Pyrgilauda ruficollis. Classification (NCBI taxonomy): domain Eukaryota; kingdom Metazoa; phylum Chordata; class Aves; order Passeriformes; family Passeridae; genus Pyrgilauda; species Pyrgilauda ruficollis. The sequence continues at coordinate 3,169,611 of NW_024529044.1, read as the reverse complement.
TGCCTCACCCTAAGCACCAAGCTTTTCCATTCCCCCCTGCCCCATGCAAGGGACACACGTGCACAGCTTCTTCTCCCTGTCCTGGACCACCCTGGCTGTCTGATGGCAACACTACGGGGGGTGGGGGGAAAGGGGACAATGGGGAGAACAGAGGACACCAAAACTGCAACAACATAACTATACATCACTAAAGCCTTTCTTAATATCCACACAATAGTTATCCCTTAATTGCGAGAGCAAATCATCTCATTATCCATCTATAACAGTTTTAAGTGCAAGTTTATAAAATACCAGCACTTCCCTCAACAGTAAATCACCATTTCCCTGCCAGCCCCACCCCAGGTCCCAGCGGAGCTCAGGGTGCCCCGTGTCCAGGATGTTTCCACAGGCACAACTTCGCGTCTGTTCCCGGGGCTGGTGCCCTCGGAGCGACCGCACTGACTCCCCGAGGCTCAGCAGCCCTGTCGGTTTCGTTCCTGTCGTTGCAGGCAGCCGGTACATCGTGATGGGGCACATCCACCACAAGCGCCGCCAGGTGCCCGCCGAGCTGCTGCCGGCCCTGCGCGGGCGGCTGCGCCCGGGGGACGGCTGGGTCGGCAGCGGCAGCGGCTACGTGAGGAGATTCAACAGGAAAAGGGATCTCAGGGTGAGGGCAGCGCGCTCCAAGTGTCCTTAAGGCTCCGGGGGCTCCGTCCAGGACGTGGGAGCAGCGGGATCCACCGTCGGAGCGCGCCTGGCCGCGGGCAGCGCTCCCGCCCGGACCCGCGGTCCAACACTGCCTTTGTGCTGCAGCCGACACTGGGAGCCTCGAGCAGGCACCCCGGCGAGGCTCAGCGCAGAAGTCACTCTAGGGAATGTTAACCGGCCGGGAATTTGCTCCAGCTGCTTTCAGAGCCACAGGTTATTGTTGCTTCCCCTGCTGCAGTGTGCCCTGAATAATCTGTAGTAACTGTAATGCAAAATTCTGGCAGTTTTTTCATCAGTACACAACAACTGCACTTTGAACCCTTCACCTTGAACACATTAGATGATACCACAACTTTATCTACACAGGATGTTCACTGTGCTTTCACAGTTCTGCTTAATGCATTTGATTTCAGAGAAACCAATACCACTGAGTACCATTTGTATTATTTTTGTCTCATCAACCATGTCCATAGTATTTCTGAAAATTACACCATTCTTCCAGCAGAGCTGGATGTTCACACAAAGCATACAGAATAGAGTGTAATAATTTGAGTATATGAGCACTGACTGAAAGCAAATCAAGAACTGCAAAACACAAATGCCTGGTTGCATTTACAAGTGATGGTGCAGGGAATGCAAAATGAGCACGAGCTGCACAAATGGGTGTGCCAGGGCACTTCGTCCCAGAGCTGTGCTGAATGCCATTCCCCAGGAGAAATATTGCCAAGCTTGTACTTGCACAAGAGTAAAGTCACTTTTTAAATCAAAAAGACAATATTTTATTACCTTTAGTGTGGTGAAATTGAGATGTTTGTTGTTCCCAGTTAGTATTCACAAATAATAAGTCTGTACAGGAAACTAATAAAATGCTCATGAGGTTCTTCTTTCACTGTCTCCTGGGTTCTGGAAGACCCAAAAAACTTACATAATGATGTTGCACAAAGGCATCTCCTTGTGTGACAAGTTGGCTGAGGATTTGATACGTATTTATATTAAGAAATGTAAAAAATGCAGTATAGCTTAAAACCCCACATACTCAGCGATATGATGAGACCTGCTGCAGGAAGCAGTGGCTTCTATAGAAGCATTTTGTTTTGGAACTGGGTTTCTGACACACTGTACTTGTCACACACCTCTGCAGCTTCATTTGGTGTCACTGGAAAGCCACGGAGCAGGGGATGGTTTGGGCTACACTGCATCAAGTATTTCCTGACATGGAGCCAAATACCAAGAGCAAATCCCCTATTTGGGACCCAAAGGCTCTTACTGGAGGATAGAAATTTACTCACAGCATGAGTCTACCTAAGAAATACCATGTCTCCCTTTTGGTATGTGAAAGACTTTGCATGGAACACAGCATGGATTGATGGAATTTTCCTGAGAAAATCGGAGGGGGTTTTGATTTGGCAGGAGGACTGTTCTGGCAATGAATCAAAGCTCTGGAGTGACTGGGAGGGACAGAAGGAGGAAGGGTTACAGTGCATCTCGAGTTTCTTTGTTTCTATTTTCAGGGGAAGTCCAGGGATTAAGCAGCAACTCCTCCAGGCATCCCCCGCCAGAGCAGCAGCAGAGCCCCACTCCTGTTATCCTGCTGCAGCCCAGGGCGGCGCGGGCACAAACCAACCTGTGCCTCCCTGGGCCTGGCTCTGGGAAAGGGCAAACACAGTGCTAAGGACATCCCAAGCCTCAGTTCAGTGCCCATAACTGACACAAAACACTGGGATACAGATGTTGCTCTGGGAGCCTGTAAAGTGATTTATCCCACCTTCTCTCCCTGTGTTACCAAGTCCTCTTACCTTTCCCTTCTTCATTGGAAGGTCCCTCCTTAAAATGTTCCCACAGCAGCTGAGCAACAAATCCCTGTGTGTCACAGTCCCACTGAGACAGGGCTGGAGCAGGAGCAGGACTGTTGCCACCAGGCTCACCACATACTAAACACACCTCCTGAACAACAATTCCCAGACCAGGTCTTGCACTTGCTATTCCAAAACCCTCCCAGCAATAACCATCCTGGGAACGGGATGGCATCAATGGCACTCATGTTCAACAGCTGCCATGGTAATTTTGGGACCTCACAGTCACTAATTTCCTTTCCAGCAGGGTAAGTATGGAAAATTCTGCTGCCACCAACCAGAAATCTGGGTGTAAAGGAATAACTGCTCTCACCCTGCCTGTCCAGGAGTTTACTTGAGACTTTTGGGTAAGACCAACTTCTTACTGTACTTTAAATCTCCATTAACTTCTGCATTAACTAAACTGAGATAGAGGATAATTACTTCAAATTTGAGGAGACAGAAAAGGAAAAATCAAGCTGGCACAGTTCACATCATCAATATCTTACAACATATGACCATTTCAAAACAACTGTTGCAATAATTTATAAAATACAAAGAACACAAGGACTGAGCAGAGATCACAAATGTTATGACCTTTATGCTTGATGGCAGGAGGGGATTAATTACAAGTGATTTATTTTCTGTAACACCATTTAACTATAAAACATCACCACTAGTAAATCCAGAGAAGTACCTTGACCTGCCCAATGGCAACTGAACACACTGAAACAGGCTCCCATGGAATCACAGAATGGTGTGGGTTGGGTGATTAATCAGCAGCACTAAATTGCATGTATGGATTATCTCCCTAATCAACCAAGACCTATATCCAATAACATTATCAATGTTTCATTAGAAACACCACCAAATCCATGTCAAACACATTACTTTATTTGTCTAGGATGATGTGTCCTATAAGGTACAAAAAAGTACTCTTCAGTTTGCCACAATTTGTTAAAAACAGCAATCTATTGCCTACAGGTAGGAAAGGTTTAAACCATGTCAATATGGATTTAGGTATGAATAAATAGTACAGAAATGCTGAGAAGTTGGGATGAGATGCAGGATATGTCCCAGTGCTGCTAAAGGTGAGATTTTTCCTTGTCCCATTAAAACACAATGCTTACAATATGCAGCATTTTTTAAAAACATCAAAGGACAACATAACCTAAATGCAACTACTCTTCTTTGACTTTCAGAAGCATAAATGGATTATTGTTTCCACACTGAACAATTAGTAATTTGCACAGATTGGTTAAACGACAACATTTGCATGTACAAAAACACACGGGTTTTTAGTAGATAAAATCCCCCCCAGAAGAACCTGAACACCTGAGCTGGAAGTGTAAGAAAGGGTGGTCAGTAGCAACATCTTTTTTAAGAAAAATAACAGAGGAGGTTCTTGCATAGCAAGGTGTGAGGTTAAACCCAAAAGGAGCTTATCCATAAATCAGGTAAATCCCAGACCACTGTAGAACAGAAGCTGACTGTGAGTTAGTGCAAAAGCTGGTCAGGTGGGTGAGGAACTGCAGAGAAACCAGGGCTGGGAACCACAGACAGGTACCAGAGCAAGTCAGTCACACCCAGGAAAGGAAAAGCCTCCTCATCTGCAATTTGCATCTTCTTGGGCTCCAGTTCAGCCCTCAGGGCAGCGCAGGAGCCCCCCAGGGACACAATCACAGGTGCTACTCCCCATTCCCAGAGCACCTGGCAAAGGTCACTGAGCTCCAGTGGGCAGGAACACCTCACCAACAGCTCCTGCCCTGTGGGAATGTCTGACCAGGCTAACAGGGCTGGAACCACCACCAGCTCCTGCCCTGTCCCAGCTGGCCAGTCCTTCAGGCACCTGTGGAATGTCTGGTGGGGATGGGGCCCACTCCCTGGCCATTCCCACCCCTGCTCCTGCAATCCCTACACTCCTGCACAGATCCCCAAAGTGTCTCACACACGTGGCAGCGCACACTCAAACACACCTACTGCTGTGGGGAGAACAATGATCTCCATTTATTTTGTTTCATATACATCCATATTTTGAATTTTAATACAAAAGAAAAAAAAATTAGAATCTGACAAATGTTTACAAACAAGATACCTTCAAATAGATTTTACTCAGTTCAGTCTGGTGCAGAGTAAATGACAAATTGTACTGTTTGTTATATTCAAGGCAACAGAGTCTGTAGTCCATGACCACTCAGCCCAAATTTTATGCAAGCTTGTTTTTATCTACCATGAATGATAAACTCCTTGTTGATTCCCAGTCCTGTGTGTGTGCACATGTGTACATAGCAGCTCCTTTCATAGAAAGAAAAGACATCTAGAGGTCTTCTTGTACTTTTACCTACAGGAATCATGTTAAGATACAGAATGGATTACATGGAACCAGGGCTGGATTTTATAAGAAAAAATAATTAGCTGACAAATGAGGGCAGCAATAAAAAAGCGTCTTTTTTGCAACAATAAATAAATACAGTCAAAGTTTTCTGTGTGGACTTTAAACCAGCTTCTTCACTGAAGAACAGACGTGGCATTTCCATGGAGTTAAACGTGACCCCATTTACTGTATCTTTTTTCTTGCTCTCTTTCTCTCTCTCCTTCAACAAAACAAAGTTTTCCTGCTTCTGCCACAATAGTACAACAATTTGATCTTGACAAGAAAGTGGTGCTGCTGATTTTTATTTCTTTGTCCTTTGGACAAAATAAGCCAAGAATATAATCTGACTGTTGTGACCAATAAAAACGCAGTTTACATCAAGTCTTGTCAGGATAACCTGACTAAAAACATCTGGCTCCTTAATTAAAAATTGTCAGACAACCAGATCCTTGCTCGTGTGTTTGGTTAACACGCTGAACTCTAAGAAGCTGTAGACTGCAGTTTGTTGTTATGGGACCTGCAGAGTACAGAAGAAAGTGAAGAATTAAGCACCCTTTAGTTTGGAGAACACAGTTGCTGCAAGGTGTAGCCAAAAATAAATCACAATAAGGGAATTATCACCATGTTGCTTTCATTTATTTTTTTCCCCTTTAGAAAAAATAATATTTCCTGCTCTGAATTTTAAGCCCATTTTCTCCTCCAGAATAGAACTATTTCAGTACTTGTAAAATGCAGTGTGTCACTGGGATATTCCAAAATGCCTGAAACCATTTTTACTCACATATTTACATAATAGTAGTCCATCAAATAGAAAGCAAAAAGACATTTTTTCGTTTTTAATATTTATAATAAGGTCTACTTTGCTTAAATTTATTCAATAAGTCTTTGGATTAACTTAATAGGAAAAAAAAAACTGAACAGGCATGTTAAAATCACATTTTTCTAAGCAGAGTTCAGTGAAACTCCTCTTTGACATTCACAGTTTTATTAGTGACTTAAACTAAAACAATAAAATACAAGGTTTCCACGATGAATTTTTCATATTTCTCAATACAGTATTTGAGGAACAGAACAATTTTTTTGTTAATACAATTATGTTCACCAGTATGACTGCTGGCAACAGAAACAACATTTACTTTTTAGACAAATGATCTGGATTTTTAGGGCAGTTTAATGTAATTGGATTGTACAGTAAAAGAAAGTGACCCCAACATCCAGTTCTGATTCCAGTTAAAAAGTTCAGACTAAAGATATCACAATCTGCAAGAAAAGAAAAGATGGATGGTATAAATGAAAAACAAGAACAAAAAAGATGCAGCAGTGAAATCAGTGTGCAAGCACAGGGAGTGCTGGGGACCCAGCTAATGGCAGTGACACAAACATGGGTTGAAAACTACCTGACAAAAATCATTCTTACAGCATTGAACTGGAAAGAAAAATGCATATTCTTTTTCAGGAATGTCTATGTAAGGGAAACACTTTACATCAGCCCTTCTTCAGGAAAAAAAAAAAAAGTTTAATTTTGAAAGGTAAATTTTGAATTAGGTTTCATTTTTTGTACCCTACTTCAAACCTAACTTACTCCCCTGTTTCAAAGGTGATAAATGATAAAAAGATGAGAGGAGTAACACTGAAGTATTTTAATTTCTTTCATTGGATTATAAGCTTCACAGCAGGATTGTCTCTTACTAGCATGAGAAGTATTTACTGCAGAGTAGAACATCAGCACAACTCAGACACAGTATTTGCCCTGATCAGAAATTACTAAGTTTTCTGCAGCAACAAGTTGAAGTATCACTCAAATTTTGCAAATTCATGATACCAGCCAAATTTTTAACAGCTCCTTTTGAATAAACATTCCAAAGTAGCCTTCACAAAATCATATTTAAGCCTTAATTTTGACAAAATTTTCCAGGAAAGTGCATGGAGCAGCAAAACCCTGTGCAAACACAAGATGACCTTAGAAAGGAGATTTCAGGGGCCAACACAACACCTGTGGTTAGGAACACTCCAGCTTACCTGCTTGCCTTAAATCCTTTCAGTTTCTGTACAAAGAAAGACTCGAGAACTTCTGCACACTGGTAAAAAGGGGAGTCACTTGGATTGTAGTAACGGCAGTTATCAAAAATTTTGGTCATGTCTGCCACAAACTCCGTGACCTTTTTGTAGTAGCGTTTCAGGATTCTTTCTTCCATGGTAGCAAGGTCTTTAAAGAAACCAAAGATTATTTAAATGAGAGACTTTGATCCTAAACAGAAATCTACATGGTCAAGACTGTGGGAAACAAGGCATGATCCAGATCAGAGGCTTTTCCAGGAATGCTGCTTGTCACTGGTGACAGCAGCAGGTCTCCCTCAGAAGAGACCCTTAGGCATGAATATGTTGTGTGCAGGTAAATTCAATAAAATGCAAGAATCACCATGACCAGGGAAAACCTTTGCAAGGAGCTCACACTTTTTCTGAAGAACTGAAGGGAAAAGAAGGTCAGACAATCAGGATCCAGGTACCCTGTACATGTAACAGCTATCACCTACTGATTATTCTTTGAATTCCTGCCTTGCTTTGAATGAGCTATCAACTGAATGAGTTGAGTGAGCTATCAATTCTCATGGGCATGTGCACATTACACATGGCACAGATGAAAGATTTCAAGTGCAGGGTCATGCAAAGTGCCAGAGCTCTCATCCTTACTGACCAGACACATTAAGGAGACAGGAATGGTGATGTGAGTAGTAACTGTCCTATTCTAATGCAAATATCAATTAAAAACAGGGAGAGGAACAAAACCTCTCAAATAAAAATACTGAGTACATGTCCAGTAGCATTTCCAGTCAGAAAAACAAGTATCTGCCCTTGCAAAAGGTCTTAAGGTGCTTATTTTGTAATACCAGTGATGACAGAACGTGTGCAAACAACTGCAGATGGGTCTGGATTACCTGGTGTATTTTACTCAGATTTATTGTATTACCAATGTCTTCTCCTCCTACTTAAGCCAGAAAGGGCTAAATGCACTTTTGTTTGCTCCATCAATAGTACTGTTATTTGAGCTTTCCTTTAACCCATCCATCATGGAAAAAGAGTTGTTCAGCATTGTCATAAAAGCACAGTCCAAAACTTTGGAACAGGAAAGGACACAATTCCTAAACAAAATATTATTTTCAGTCAACATACCACATTTTGCCAAGATACTAAACTGAACTTTCCTATTTCTAGGATGAGTAAGGAGTAGGTGAGAAAGCTCTATTGACACAATGGCTCTCATTTAGAGGTCTGAAAAGGTATTGGTTCAATACTGTAAGGAAAGGAATAACTCTCCCAACACCATTTCTGTCAGGAAGTAGATTTTCCCAGGTTTCACATGCAAGTGCTTATCCAGTTTTAACTGGTGAGCTGGTGAGCTCTAAGAAGATCAGAGTAAAGCACTGGAAAGCTGCAGCATCTCCCCTTCCACTTTGCCCACCTTCACAACATCTGAATCCTTTTTTCCCCTGCAGCTTTAAAGACAGATTACACGTAATACAAAATTGACTATACTATCAAGTCAGATGAATATAATTTTGAACTCCATCTTAAGGTGCCTGTCACACATCCATAGCACCACCTCCTCCTCAGCCTCTGGAGTACACATCCCAGCCTTTGGAGGAGGAGCTCATTACAGACACAGAAAAAAATAGTCCTCTTTGAATACAGAAATTTAAAATCATGAATTCTATCTTATTGCTGCATTGACTTCCACCTTCATCTCTAAGACTGGCAGCATTCAGGGTGAAGCAGTCAGCCTAAGAGTACATAAAACAGCCCTCCTGGACTTCTGAATGCATCAGTGAGAATCACAGTGTTTCACCTGCCTAACCTGTGTATTTTGCACAATATGGCTGGAAGTGGTCAGGAGGAAATTAACTTGCTATTCCCAAGCCCAAACCCACTCACTCAGGCTGCTCTCACCAACACTTACCCATTGGTTCTTTGATGACACCATAATAATCTGGGGCATCGTTGGGATCTACTGGTTCTAGGAATGGCCATGCCATCTTGTGAGCCTGGCAAGGAAACAGGAGAGAATGAAAACATACAATTAAGTTAAATTAGGCACTACTAATAGGTAAATATTTTCATCCTTTTATCTGCTGGGGTCTGAATTTCAGGAAGAAGTGCAGCATTATATGAAAAGGAACCAGTTCTCATCTGATGGTTGGGTAAAGTTTTAAATGTCAGTGACCCAGTAGTTGGGCTTCAAAACAGGAAACTGAAATTCAGACATAACAGGATACTGTACTGAACAGGCTGCAGGGAAAAGTATGGAATGAATTTACTGAGAGTGCTTTCAAGTACCCTGAAATTAATACACTTTTATAAATGTATGTAAAATACAGGACAATGCAAAATATTACTTACAGTATTTCTGTTATCATAACTTTAAGAATTTTACCAGAATTCTTAAAAATTCCTTATAATTGTAGCAGAAAAGCCTATTTGGGAGTGACAGACAAACCAGAAATATCAGACTGTACATAATTCTTATTATGAGGATGCCATCATTTACATGCTGATAATGATCCCTGTGAGAACTCCTGAAATCTGGTAACACTCAATTCAAGTAAGGAAGTGTGGATCACAACCCACAGCAAGCTGATCTGAGAACACAACTTTGCACCTTCCATACCCTGTGCAGCTGGGCTCCCACTCTGCCTTTTGGGATTCTAAACCTGCTTCCTTTAAAAGCCTTTCACTGAAGAGATTGTTTAGTTTCACCCACCCAGGAGCAGTGATTTACTAATTATTGTAAATATTCCCCAGCACAGTAACACCAAGCAGGTTTGCAGCTGACACAGCTGTGCTATTCCCTCAAATCTCAGAGCTAATAAGGAGAAATCACCCCTTCCCCCAGAGCCCCTGGCTCTGTCACTCCCTGGTGCTGCCCCCCTCGTCCTCACCTGCAAGGAGCGCAGGACCCTCCTCAACCCTTCATAGTCTTTATCTGTGAGTGGACTGAGCACAGTCATGGCATCCTCTGTGGACTGGCACTGGGGGCACACGTACTCATCGATGAGATCTGCCTCGCTCTGCAGGATGCCCACGCAGCGCCCGTGGTACCAGTTCTGACAGCGGTCACAGCCAATGTAAAATCTGCAAGAGCCAAACCGGGTGTCAGTGCCTTCATCTATTTCAAGTCCAGCTTACATTTAAACACATAAACCTGCCATCCCCTGCACACAAGCAGATACTTGGCATGATTAAAGACAACAGGTAACGCCAGATTTCAGAGTGACAAATTCTACTCCAACTGCTTTTGTATTTACAGACCATTTCAAAACATGTTCCTAAATTTTATACTTTCAAGCAATCAAGATTTCAAAAAATAATTCCTCTGCTTTAGAGATGAAAGGAACAGTGTAAAGCCAGAAGCCTCACCCAGCCAGCATCCAAACCAATTCAAGATGCATTTTGCACAAACTGGACTACAACTAGGGCTTGTTTCACTCCACACAAGCACTTTTCATATGGAAGCTTCAGCCTTGTAACTGAATACAGAGGGAGTATTCTATGACACAAAGCCTTACAGTAAAAAATGTATATAATTCACACACATATGATCATATACCAACCATATACCCCCCCAAACTAAAATTATGTTCTCCAGCCAGATCAGATTTAAGCACAAAAGAATCCACTAAATACAGCATTTGTCTTTTAGTCTTTCTAACCATCCCCTGTTAAAGAAAATAAAATTAAAAAAAAAAAGAAAATAAATCCCAATTTAAAGTACATGGTGTTTTAGTAGTTTGTTGTTAAAAATAAAAAATAAAAACCACAATACATTTTGACTGCCCTGAGGGACTTGACTTTTCCTAAACATTTACTGAACAGAAACATTCGGGAAGGGGAGACAATTACTGGAAAGCAATTTGTATTACGAATGAATACAATATATGCAGAATAACTCGTTTTTTACTCTTTGCAAGGAACAGGAAAGCACAGTCAGAGCAGTTTTGCTACCTAGACATGGAATAAGAGGTTCTTATCCGAACTCACTGCGACTCATCATAAGGTGTTCTGCAGATACAGTACAACTCCTCACTGCTGCCCTCTTGTGCCCGTTTACACTCATTACAGATGTACACATCCATTTTCTTAGCCTCCTTTTCTGTGATTCCAACACATTCTCCATGATACCAGTTAGTACAAAGATCACAGCCAATATAGAACCTAAAAGTGTTCACAATGAAAATGACAATGTAATTGTCATTTCAAATGGCATGGCACTTTTCCCTGCATTTCTCTCTGCTGCACTTGATGCTGGGCTACTTTCTGTCTCAGCTTCCCTGCTCCCTATTCCTTACAAACTAACAACTCACGCTGCAGCTAGACTGGCAGTAAGGTCACTTGGGTCAATTTTAATTTGACAATTCATCAAAATGCACATGTATTAATATGTACATATTAATATGTAACCAGACTTTGACAAAACTATGGGCTAAAAAACTACTGACTTCAACGCATGTGTGAAAAACTGTCAAAGGCACAAAAAGACAAGGCCAAAGGAAAAGGTTTACATTTTCAAAATTGCAGCTCAAAAGCCACTGAAACATTTCCTTAAGGTTTGAAAATGTAGGTCTCAGTTAATTTAAAAAACAAAAGCAAAGCGCAAACACCAACTAGGAGTTACGAGTACGCTACAAGAACATGCAACCAGCAGTGTGTAGGTACGTCTTGGTGTAACACGATACGGAAGAAAATGGGGTCAGGGCATGATTGTCAATTTGAAATCTTGGTGGGTTTTTTTTTTGCGGGGGTGTGCCCCGAAAAACTGATAATAAACTACTTAAAACTGTGACAAAGTGGAATTTTGAGTGAATAATGTCTCCTCTCAGACACAGCTGTGTGACAGAACCAGGTATGGTATGACACAAAGTGAAGGGAACCAGGGACAGAATCATGGGGATGGGACCTTGCACAGAATGATGTGACAAAAGTGTAAAATATTATGCCAGGATGTTTGTAACTTGTGTATGGATCTCTCAGAACACACCTATGACCAGTGACAACCAGATGGGCGACGCTCACATCCATTCTCTCTGCCTAAGCAAAAGCAAGCAGACTCAGAACCTCCATCCTCCTGGACTTTGGAGACCTCTACCCCCTGCCAGGTGCTGCTGTAGGAATTCCTGCCACCCTGTCAGCCTGCAGGCAACACCGTGGGGACACCACAGCACCAACAGGGCAGTAGCTACCCCATGTTCCACAGGAAGCATCTCTGATTTCCTGGGCCTCTGCACACATCCTGGACGCTCAGATCCTGCCTTTTCTCTTGTTTTTCAGTCAGGCAAATCCTAAAATAAATATCACACAACTCAATTTCCATAAAGAACAGCCAGACATAGATTCTGACACCTGTCAGCAACTCAGCCTGCACCCCTTCCCAAGAGGGGCTGTGTGTGCTCCTGGTGATGTGGGAACACGTTTGCATCCAGGTGTAGATGCTAAACCTTGCCACTGGAATGTGGAGCAGGCACCACATTATGATTTAACAAATAAGTTGGAGTCTTAGTAGGAATCTTAGAAAGATATCCTTACTAACCACCCTTGAAAACAGTACCAGCAAATCCCTATAATCCTGCAGTATCATGAACGAGAACTAAACATAAGAGATCTGCAATAAAATACACAGCACAAAACAACTTACAAGGTTTTACTAAACCAAAGAAAATACACAGGGTATTAATAAAATACCACAACTTGGCTTTTCAAGTAGCACATCTGTCTTTTCAGAAGTAGAAAAGAGACACCAGCACAAAGAGGACGATGCAATGTCTACATATACTTGAAAAAAATTTAAAGAAAATTCTCAGAAAACTGTTTTAAAACTTGACTAATTCCTTTCCAAACAGTGAAAGGATTATATACTTCAACAGTACAGGCATCATTTGTAGGAACATCAAATTTAAAATTCACAAAAAGCAAAGCAGCAGAGCTCAATCATACTGCTAAGGATACTACTGAGTTGTTAACATTTATTTTTCTTGAAGTTTTATTCAGTGCACTGAAGCACAGTTCTCAATTCAAGCTACCAAAATTCACTCTATGACCACTGGAGTCAACACAAAGTCTGACAAACGAATCCCTTTGCTCACTCACTAAGTCCAGATGCACAGACCTCTGGTATCACCAACAGAGAACAGGGTCCCTCCTAAGTACACTGGGTGACAGAAAACCTGACACAGACACAAAGCTAAGAGAGGCTGGGGACACCTCTCCGAGGTAACAGTGACACAACAGCCAGAGCATCATTCTGCTCTTCCTGCATCACTGGCAGTCCAAGGAGCAGCCCCATTTCCCACACTGAAGTCATAGTGCAATGGTCAGAGCTACTCAAAACCAAGGTGAAAAAAACCTCAAATATCTCCACTTTGTTAAAAGACACAATTAAAACCCAAAAAAGGCTAGAAGGAACCTCAGGAGGTCCCCTAGTCCTAGCCCTAAACTTTGTGGAATAAAGAACCATGACCCATGGAGTGAACACACCACTCCAGATCTATGGTCTCCCTGTTATCAGCCCTTCAGGTACTATCAAACAGTACCAGTTCTTACTTTTGGGTATCGACATTTACTTGGATTTGATCTGAAGTCAAATTTATTGTACATACATCTCTACACAGCTCTCAGATGTGAGAAAACCATTACTAACTACTGCTGTTAGTCACCTCTAGCTTAAGCAGCAACATGTAACACTATCCCCTGGAATCCACTGGATTCTCCCCTCCAGAACTTACACCATTTCTTCACAAGCACTGTACGTCGCATAAATACTTCTCCTCATTCACAGTCAGAATCAAACTACAGAGAACTGCAGTTTTCACTTTGTCAAATGCTTGAATATTCATTTTTATCAACCCTAGCATGCAAATAATAATGCATGGAAACCATTTCTCCCTGAAACATTCTCCAAAGTGAACTGCAGTCCAGTGACTCCGAGCCCCCTTTACTGGTACTGCCTTACAAAAAAAAGTCATTTATTGGAAGACGGTACCAAAGCTATTTCTGAAGAGTATCAGCTACTTCTTCAGAAGGAATTCCTCAAACCAAATTGTCACTTGCTTCTGAGGCAGAGGCAAAACGGCAAAAGAAAGAGTAAGAGAGCGGAGGGAAAAAAAGAAAGGAGTATGTGCATGTGAGACAGGAAGGTCACACAATGGAGACATGCAAACGAGTACAATATAAACCGCGCACAGTAACAGTATCAATCGAGTATGTTAATATCTGTAACTGCTAGTGGAAAATAGAGACTTTATTCTCTGCACCTCGGTGATTCCTGCAATAACCTGCCACTAGCTCCACTTCTAGCACTACCTGGCACCAAGAGCTGACACTAACCCTAAGGCTAAGGACATGCAGGAGGGGCTGTGGCATCGCTACTCACTTGGACTCGTCGTAAGGCGTTTTACAGATGCAGTAAAGCTTTGTGTCCTTCTTCGTTTCCTTTGAGGTAGTAGAAATCATTTTCTTTTTCTTGGACTTGGAAGCTGAGGAATCTTTCTCCTCCTCTCGTTTCCTCTTCTGGGAGGAGACTGGCACGGGGACAGTGGTGGAGGAGGAGGAGGTGATGCTGGCTGCTGGCAGCTGTGGCGGTGCTGGTGGCACTGGTGGCGGTGGCGGTGGGGCAGCGGCGGCGGCCGCGGCGGCTGCGGCTGCTGCTGCAGCAGCTGCTGCCTGGGCTCTTTCTTTTTCTTTCTTAATTTTAGTCAAGTCTTTCTTTAGCTCCTCCTGAAGTGTATTAAATGAATAAATAGAGGGAGGTATTTCATATGATTATTGCAAGACAGGGTTAAAATCTAGGCAAAAATCCCCAAGCTTAACCAAAAGAAAACATTTAAATCCATTTAAATATGCATTTTCTCATGTTTTGAACCTACAATTCACATAATATTAAGGGATGACATTCCTGGGCTACAATGGCCCACTGGCTGTAACTTATCAGAAGCTGTGTCATGAAACAAGGTGATTTCAGTTCAGAAAACCAACAGGCCCTCAAAGGACACAAGAGCAGCTTTGCAGAGATCCACAACCACAGCTTCTTCCTGTAAATTTCCTTAAAATCTCACTAAGCAAACAGAGAAAGATTAACACAGAAATATTCTCCCCAGCTTAACATAAATTAGCCTTTGAGATTCTGTCCTTACCTGCACTTCAATCTGCAGATCTTTGTCCAGAAGTGCTCTTTTTTTCAGTATTTCAGCTTTCAGCTGCTCTTTATGCTTGAAAAGCAGAGCTGAGAGCTTGGTCGCGTTCTGTTTGCTCCGCTTCTGCTCCACGCTCTCCTCTCGCTTCCGTTTCTTAGCTGCCTGTTTTTCTTCTTTGTCTATCTTATCCAGAATATATTTCATCACTTGGTTGCACACAATCATTCTGGGGAAGGAATAAAGGAGAAGGACATTGTGCTGACCTGCCTGTTTATTCCCAGGTGAGAAAGCAGAATCAATTCTCCAGTCACTGCAAGCTCATTATTGTATTTCCTAAGATGTACAAGGTAAATTTAGCAACACCCAGTGCTTCCACTCCTGCTTATTTACCAGAGCACTGCTGGGAGAGATCAAGTCCCTCGTTAGGCTCAAGAGGGCCAATCCCAATTTCACTTAAATGATCTGAGTACTAATTGTTCCTCCCCTCCCCCATCTGATTCCAAACAAAGCTTTGGCTTTAGTAGGATGAGAGAGATTTTTGCTCAGTTCAGTTTCCTCAATTTGTTTGAAAGAGCTGGATTTTTATTCTGATGTAGGATGAAAGTGAGTTGGAAGCCTGTAACTTATTCAAAAAGAGATATTTCTATGCTCCAGTGACCACAAAATACTACCAAGATTTTGTGTTTTGGTATAAGGACTGACAAACACTTTTCACTGTATAGAATTCACTATAAACAGTTCCCAATTTCTCCACTAATGACAGCTCAAGATTATTTTTTTGTCTATTTGTTGTACCTTCAACTATAAATCTATTTTCCTGCTCACTTGTTTTGCACCTTTCATTTATTTTGCTTTATATTTCAATTAGAAATGAATGTATTTTGGTTCTTCTGAATTTATTTTTCCCTTCCCCATTTTTTTTCCAAAACCATCAGAAAACCAAATGCTTCTTGTTGCCAGAGTGACCATGAAAAACAACTCCCACTGAGCTGAGAGGACACAGCAGAATGGCAATGGCCAGGACAAACAGCTGCTAGCAACTCTGTGGTCTCAGATATTTTGTCCTTTGATAGACAGCTGGATTTTGATGACAATGGAATATATAGATAAATATTTGTAGGGTCATACAATTTTGTTTAGCTTGCTCTTTATACCTGCCCTGTATCTACTTGGTTTAGTCCATTTTTTTCACAGACTGAAGAGCTCAATATTGTATTTTTGAAGAAGAATAAATCAGTGAGATGGAAATGCAGCTGCACCACGAACAAAGCTAGTTAGAACTATTTTTTTTCATCTTTCTCTTAAACTGGGCTTTTGTCAGTCGCAACACCTATTTGGTTATCTGACACCACGAAGTGAAGAGCATATCCAATACATCTTTTTCTTCATGCAACTGTGAAGAGTAAAGGAGTGGCAGCCAGGGACGGTGTTGTAATCAACTGAGCTTGTGATTTGATGATCAAAATTTTATAGAACATACTCTTCTTTTTCTTAGTATCTGACACACACTTGTGACTATCTAATTGGAGGAATTGCATGTGTGAAAAGGAGTCAAAATAATCCCAAGACAAATGACAAACACTCCAAATTTCTGTTTAGCAGCTTCAAGCATGAAATCTCTCAGTTTGTCAATCTGTCTTCCAACTCTTCAGCTCCTTCTGTAGAGTGGGATGTGCAGGGACAAGAATGGAAACACATGGCCAGGATAAAGGACAAACAAAACCCAGGCTTTTTTTTTTGCAGCAGAAGCATTAACTCTCCATTCTGTGCTTCTTTACTTGAGTTTAAAAACTGTGGCCAGCTTCAAACACAGTATGTAACATTATTTAAAAACATATTATCAAAATAAAATTGAAAATACAAGATGAAATGAGAGCATTATGCAAGTTACTTTTAAGTGTTACTCTATCACAATATGTAACATTATTTAAAAACATATTATCAAAATAAAATTGAGATACAAGATGAAATGAGAGCATTATGAAAGCTACTTTTAAGTGTTACTCTACCCAATTTTAAATAGCAACACTTTAAGCAGGTTTTTCCAAACCCGAATTTCATTATGATACCATTAAAAGATGAAATAAATGAACAATTTGATATCTACGAATGCACTGTGATGCACATTCACCTCTGATTTTCTTCCCTCTCAGCTGGAGTCAGTGTCTTCTTCTGTTTCAAATGTTCTATGACAGCATTCTGCTTCATAACCACCTGTAGGATGATAAAGAATCCAAAATAAAAGATGAAAACTTAGCCAGTATTTCACAGTATTACGGGGAGAACCAGGACATTTCCTAAGTTAAAGTGTCATTTATTTCACTGAGTGACAAAATAAAGCTGATTTTATCATGCAAGCAGTGCTTGTTTAAAACAATTGTTTGAAAATTCAAAAAGAAACTGAAAAAGAACACCACCACCCCCAAAACAGGATATTTTGCTTATGTCAAATTTGAACCCAGGAACTAAATGTAACTTGACTGTATTTCCTCAGTGACTGGTTGTTTTATTTTAAAAGTGGTAATAGTCCATTATGTATCTTTAAGCCCTGCAGCCGTCCAACAGTGTCACATTTCAGATACCTCTTTGGAACTTCAGTTTTCAGGTAATGAAAGTACCACGTGTGTGTTCTGTCCATCAGCTCTCCTAGCTCTGACCTATCTTTCCTGAATTGAGAATAGAGATGGATTTGTCCCAGCAGCTAATGGTAAACTGAATCAAGGTGACAGAAGAATGCAAACAT
Source organism: Pyrgilauda ruficollis (assembly GCF_017590135.1). Taxonomy (NCBI): domain Eukaryota; kingdom Metazoa; phylum Chordata; class Aves; order Passeriformes; family Passeridae; genus Pyrgilauda; species Pyrgilauda ruficollis. The sequence continues at coordinate 3,151,797 of NW_024529044.1, read as the reverse complement.
GGTACAAGTGACTTGATGTGCTGAATTAACTTGGAACATGTCATTAATTGCCAATAGCAATTGTGCACTATCTTTGAAAGAATCAAATTAACTGCCTATCAAATGTATTAACATTGTTAACAAGAACAGGCATTTGAAATTAGATTTCTTTCACTTATTAAGTGTTAATTTCCTTCTGTTAACTTTACCTGTTTCTGGATAATGTCACTTTGATTAGAAGCCTGAAGGGTGTGCTCACGTTTAATTTCTATCTGTTGCTGCTTTTTCTTCTGCGGCTGCTCCCTGAGCTGCTGAACTCCGCGCAGCTGCTCGTGCACACCAGCTGCTCGCACTGCCACCACACCGGCCATCGGCCGGGCCTGCGCTGCGCTACTGCGCTGGAGCTCAAGAGGTACCTGAAGCTGGATGTGGGGCACACTGCCCTGCTGGGCTCGTACCTGAGCCACAGCACAGGGCTGCAGCTGAGAGAGGATTTCCACTTGCTGCTGGAGCTGGGGCACTGCAATAACACTTGTTGGAGGCTGCTGAAGCTGCAGCTGGGGATGAGCTGGGCACTGCACAGGAACCTGATTTAAACTTTGAGTACTTGCAAGGGTTGTGCCCGAGGTCTGAACCTGAGGCTGCGACTGCTGCAGCCGAGCTGGAATTTGTATGGGAGTGTGGGGCCACATCAGACTGGGGTGTGGGGTTGGAGTCTGCACCTGAGCTGGATGCTGAGCCTGGGCCGGGCCTGGGGGCAGGCCCGCGGGCGGCGGCTGCATCGGGCCTGGCGCTGGAGAGAGCCCCGGAGCCTGGGCTGGAGACTGAGCCGGAGACTTGGCGGGCTGAACCTCGGGAGGGGCCGCGGGGTCACCGGGAGCCTCGGGCTGGCTCGGGGCCTCGGGCTGGCCCTGGGGCTGAGCCCCCGCGGGCTGTGCCGCGGCCGAGCCGGGCTGGCCCTGGGGCTGCCCCTGCCCCGCGGGCACGGCCGGTGCCGCCTGCAGAGCCGGCTTCGCTTCCCCCGCAGCTGCGAACACACAAACGAGGAGCGCATTAATGGCAAATGGCACGGCATGAGCCTTGATAACCCAAACCCTCTGCAACTACTGCAAAGTTGTATGCAGGAACTCAACAGACTCTGCACTTCCAACAAATTTACTGCAGTAACAGACAACCTGCAGCTGCATAAAGACTCCCATGCAATTGAAATGGAAGCTTTTTTTCTGCTGAGCAGAACAGTGCTTACCCGAGGTGGAAGTAGAAACGGTGGTTGTAGTTGTGCTAGCTGTAGTAGCAGCTGCTGGTAGTGGGGTGAACAGAAATCTCTGAATTGTACCATTTGGCATAGCTGCTTGCATAAGCTGCTGTCCTGGACCAGGTATTACAGTCACACCCTGAGGGATTAATTGTAACTGACCAGTAGTTTGACCTTGTCCCTGAATTACCACAGTTAAGCCTTGACTGCCACCCTAAAAAAAAGTTAATATTGATGTATTAGTGATGTAATTCTTAGAGAGACTTTGCTGGAAATCAGAACAATTAGGGGTTTGGATTTCAGAATTATATATTTTCATCACATACCATACTCCTAAAATCTAAAACCAGCATCTGAGATCACGAAATACTCAAGGACACTTTCAACTATTCTATCGCCAACAAATGACTGGGTTGGAGTGACACATTTTGTGATCCCAAAGAACACAACACAACTCTGAGTCTTTGGTGTAGAAACTCATAGAATCACAGAATGGTTTAGGCTGGGAGGGACCTTAAAGCTCACCCAATTCCCCCCGCACCTTCCACTATCCCAGGTTGCTCTAAGTCCCATCCAACCTGGCCTTGGACACTTCCAGGGATGGGGCAGCCACAGCTGCCCTGGGAAAACTGTGTCAGGGCTTCCTCACCCTCACAGGGAAAAATTTCCTTCCAATATCTAATCTAAATCTACCTTCCCCTTCAGCTTAAACTCCAAGTCTTCTTCCACATAAAAAAAAACCTCATCTGGCAATGAGCAGTCTGTTCATCGCAATAATTTATATGAATTATTTATCATTTGAAGAACAGATGTTGTGGTAAGTCAAAGACATTTATTTTTGCCCAAAAATTGATTCTCCACTTATTTTTTGCCAACAGATCTTCATGATCTGAGCAGAAGTTGTAAGAACTTTTTTCCCCTCTGCTCACAGATACTGCAACTTTTCCTCTGAGATTCTGGATAGCACGAATGAAAACTAGATCTTCACATCAAATCAAGAGACAAGTAACCAAAATTATGATCTGAATGTCTACAAAACAGACCATACAGAATAATTATGTCCTTTACTGCTATTAAAGGTTTTTTTCCATGCTGCTGAACACTCCTGATGCCAGTTACCTTACTGGGAAATACAACAGGAAGCAAGAGTTAAAACATTACTATCAAAACTGCTTACTTTGCATTTACTATTTATTATATTTATTTACTATTTAAGCTGCTTTCAGTCTGTAATTATGCCACTGCTCACCCTAAATGAAGCCAGACACAAATTTAATGGCACAGGTACCACACTGCTGAAATGCAAAGGCAGGATGGGTTAGCACACTTCCACACCCAGGGCTGTCCAGTGCTTTACCTGCCCTTGTGTGAGCTGGGTGAGCTGGGCCATTGTCAGCTTCACCTGGCCCTGCTGAGGGCGAGGGGGTGGTGCTGGGGTCTGTGGTTGAGCTTGTTGAGGGGCTGTCCCAGAACTTGTGATGGTTTTCTGCCCAGTGCTGGAAGAAGCTGTGCTGGTACTAGAAACTGCTGTTGAGACAGGCTGACCCCTGATTATCTGAGTCACCACTTGCTGGGTCTGACCTGCAAGAGAAGAATTTGAGCTAAGAAACACATTTTCAGGTTTTTAACTGTAAGCACAGCAAACCTCCAAGTCACAAATTGCAATGGGGTGTGAGGGTGATCAGACAGGTGAAGCAAACACTGCAGTTTGCACATAAACTTTCTTTACAAACCCTTTGTGTGATAGAAAAATGTCTGCAAAATATTTCCTATTTTAACTAAGGTTGCATGCATACGGAGATCTTCAAAAACACCTTTTTTTCTCTTTAAGAAAAAAAATACAAAAAAAAAGGCTTTCTCAATGCACAATTACTCTGTATGTTTTTAGGGTTTTTCAATTGTGTGTGTGGGGTTTTTGTTTTTTTTGCCTTTTTTTTTTTCCCCCAAATGAATGGATTTAAAACTAAGTACTACATTTCCCAGTGTCAATGATGAATAACATTGACAAAGCCTCCAACAAACACATCCAAAAGCTGAAAAAGGCATTAGTCGAGCATCAAAACGAGGGATTTTTGCTTTGGGGCACAATGACACACAAGGAATTCATGAAGAAACAAACCATGGATTTCACACTGGGAATTTAAATATTAAAGTGAACCTACTGGCTGGCAGAATACCTTGTTGCACCACTACAGGTGTTCGAATGATGGCCTTGCCAAGGGTGGACTGCTGCAGCGGGGTCCGGATCACCGTCATCCCGGGGCGCAGCGGTGTCCCCTGCACCACCTGAGCACACAGAGAGGAGACCACCTGTCAGCCTGAGGAAAAAGCCCCTGGAATAGGCCCTGAATGGTTTCCCACACGTGTTTTGATTTTCCCAACTGGAGGGAACTGTTGTTCCTCTTTGGAATAAAGGATCCATACACACCATTGCTGAGACGAGCCAAAACCATTGAAAAGTGATTAGCCAGAACTTTTAATGTCTGCCAATAACTTAAAGTCTATGCACCTACTTTTTTTTGAGTTAAATAACCAGAAAAACATCTTACTTGTGAAGTGCTTGTTGTTCCTAATGTCCCTGTGGTGTTTGGCCTAATGGTTACAGTTGCTGTCCTTGGCTGGAATGAAGTAAAGGTTTGACTTGCACCTGTAGTTGATGGAATGATACCCAATACCTTTTGCTGAACTTGAACCACACCTAATTGAAGAAAAATTGAGAATTCATTAATGACATAATGGCCAGCAAAAGAAGTAAATGCAACTCCAGGGTGGCATTTAGAACACAAGTCTCCAGGCTTCTAGAATACCTCTGAGCCTTTCAACATTTCTTGGGCAAGCCTTTGTCATATTGTAAAAAGAAGCAGCATTATACTTTGTCAATAGTCCAACTACATTTTAAGTTAAGAAACAGATATTTTAGAGAAGATTAAGGAAAGTGTGAATCTTTGCAAAGATCAGTTTGATAGTAACTGCAAAGAAGTCCTTGCATTGACAGAGTGCCACAAATTAGTTTTATACAACCATTAAAAGCTGTAATCTGATTAATTTCAAACGTAGGAGAGCGGTTTAAACACCTTTCACCTACAACACTGTGGTGCTGAAGAAACTGGGCAATGCTTCTCCTGTCACCTGTGAAATTTCAATACAAAATCTGCAGCTTTCATGATCTGCTCAGATGCTAAATATAATGGAGACAGAGCACTGAGCTTTTCTGTTCAATATACATTCACAAACTCAAAAAAAAATAAGTCCTCTTCTTGAGGCAAGAATCAAAAATGCTAATCTTAGTCTGGAGCCAAATTCATCAGTGAAGAGCAGCTATAGGCATTAATATTTTTGTTAAGAAAGTTTCTTTGTTGATTTAGATAACCAAAAAAAAAAAGCATGCTTCATTCCACATTGTTCAAAATAAAGCTCCTAATTTTGTGCTATGAAATGCAGAATAATTTATAGGCAAAAAAATTGCATTTTTCCCCTTACAGACACAAATATGCAACACAGGGGGAACAAGCTGTAGAAACTTGTATTTATATATAGATATATTAAAAAATATTTTTCCCCCTTCACATCATAATTTACTTCACTGGGAAAATAGTGTCAAAGGAGAATTAAACAGCAAGCTGGAATACAGTTTTTATTCAGTTCCCTTTGCCCTACCTCCTTGAGTTGATGGCACATTGACGGCAACAATCTTGCTGTTTGCAGGGAGTGGCAGCTTAGTTATCACTTTCCCTGCCATCGTTACTGGGCTGCCTGAGAGCTGGAAGGTCTGCCCTGTGCTGGCAATGGTTGTGGCTGAGGTGGCAGCTGTGCTAGTGGCTATTGAGGCACACAGAACAGGCAGGTTTAGAGCAGAATCATTAGTCAATGAAATGACTGTTTTTCAAGCATGAAACAGCAAACTACAGGATTACTTTTACTTTTTTTTTTTTTATTTTTGGGATGTGTCATGCTTTCCTTGGTAAAGGTTCTTTATTGGAAACAGTATGTTACATCATAGAATGCGTTCACGAATGACACTGGTACAAAAACTGTCAGTAATTAATGAGACAGGTCAGAAATGAGTCTTCCTAGCAGAAGTCAGAACAAGGAAAAACCAGACAGGTGTAATCTCAGAAATGTCCTGGCATAGCAAGAGTTAAGAGCAAAGAGCAGAAATGTAATAATGCTGCATGTCTGGAGAAGATGTGATGTGTGTACAGGACGTGATGCATACACAGGATGAACTCCAGCAATGTTCCTTCCATGACAAATGATTCCTTACCTGTTGAAGACTGGCCTTGCTTAACCCAAGTAGCAAAAGTTTGATGGAAATTCTTGTTCTGTTGGAATGTTACTGTAGCTGGAGACCCCACTTTAGTGGTCAGCACTACTTTGGTTCCCGTTGGGACAGGGCCTGTCAGAGGGCCCACCATGACTTTCTGGGGTGTGGAGACTGTGGTTGCAGTGCTGCTGGCTGTGGTGGCTGCAGGGACCACACCTCCTGCAGGGATCTGCTTCTGCTGTTCCAGCCGTTTCTATTCAGACAATAAATGGAACAAAGAGATAATTAGTATTTTCAGATTTTACAACAACATTGTCTCTACCCAGTCTTGAGAGATAAAGGCCTCTGGTAGGATTTTAGTTCAAATTGCAGAGGACTGAAGAATAGGCTCCTTGACCTCCAGAATTACAAATCTGCTTAGAATACACAACCAGAAATTTTCCTTTCTAGTAAGTTTAAAATCCTTGCCTTATGCTAATTTCACTGCACATTTTACTTAAAAAACCCCCACGCAACATATTAATTTGTCTCAGATTAATCAGAAAGATTTTTAAAACTTCAAAAAACATTCATCTATATTTGGCTTTGACCATGTGCACGCATCTATGTCAGTAATTGGTACATCATCATCAACACAGAGTTTACTATTAGCATTGCTAAATTTAGAGCTTCCTGCACTGAGATCCTGCCAGTTACAGAAAAAAACAGACTGTATCATTCTGTTTCACCACTGAGAATGTAATTTTTAAAACTGTTCTTTTAAATTTAAATCCAGTTTTCAGCCTGCTTAAAAAAATTAGGTTCAAAATCCCTTACCTTACCCAGTGACCTTCTGTGCTGTAACTGTTGAAAAAGCATGTTTAATCTAGAGAGCCCTTTAGTGAAGGGATGTATCAGCAGGCTCTTCTAAAATGTCAACTAATCTAACATTTTTTCCCATGTAACTGGAATTGTATCTGTATTTATCTAATTTAAATTCCAGCACTATATTGCAGTAATGCCCACAAATCAGAAGCACTCGTTCACTACTAATGGGTTTTTGTCAGGGAAGATGAAATGAAGAAGGAATATGTTGAGAAAAAGCACAGTTCTTAATAATGTATGTGAAATACCAACATGGCATCAGGTTTCCTCATTTTAATTGCATACATTTAACTATAAATGCATATACATATCTACATATATTTAAATAAAATTATCAGTGGGCTTAACTCAGATAACTTAAGATAGAGTAAAATCAAAAGATTCAATTTGAGTGAAGCATGAAATGCAGTTGTATTCCCAAGTCAGCTGCATTCCAAGGCAGCTTTCCACCACACACAGAACACTGAGAAGCTTACCTGGAGATGGTGCTTCCCAGCCTTCTTTAAAATGGAAACAAACTAAACCTTTCTAAAGAGTTATAAATGACGTGGGTGAAAAAGCAAGCAATCCAGAACAAACCTTTGCATTAACCCTGTTTCAAAATAACAGATGTATACAGTGGCAGCAGCATTGTTTGATGGCTTAATCTGCAGTTGGAACTATTTGAGAAATGGTGTAAGCAAGGGATAATTTCATTTCCCAGGCTATGATGCGTGTGGTGAGCAGTGCAGTTGCTGACTGCTGGGACGACCAACAGCTCCCCACCTGCTGGGCAGCCAAACGTTGGTGTTTTAGCTGAGCCTCCAATTGGGCCTTGAACTCCTCTGCCTTCTTCTGTTCACTAACCTTAGCCTGTTGTTCAACTGCCTGTGCCTTTTCCTTCTCCACCCTGCCAAAGACACAACCAAAAGTAAGTTATACCACCACATAAAATCCAACCATCAAATTGCATTTTGTTTTATCCAGTTTAACTGCTCTCATAAGAGCAACCATCAAGACAGAAGATCATTGAAAAACTGGTCACACCTTTAAAAACATTTTGAAATAAACTACTGAAATTGCATGCAACATCCCTGAAGTATCCTGATGCTAAACTACTGCAACATCTTATAGGAAACATTAATCAAAACTGGAATTTATAATTACATCTGAGACTGCAAGAAATCCATGTAATAACATACATTTAAAATTGTTCTTTCCAAGAGACTCAAAAATGTTGTTCTGACTGTAAGCACATGATACTGAAAATATGCACCTTATGACTTGAGTATTCTCAGGCTCAATTTACTTGTACACAGTCATTTTCTTTGGATTATAGAAGTATTTAACAAATACTGTGCAAAGTCATGCCAAAAGTAGCCTGAAGCCTTTTGATGCATTACAGCAATAACCTCTTAGCATTTAACAGTAGTTAGTTCATAAGCATGGAAAAATTAATATAATATTAGTTCTAACAAATCTGAAATATCTGCATACCTTAGTTTTGGTACCAGCAAATAGTTTAGCTTTGTAACTTTAAGCTTGACTAAGGCCCAGTAAAAACACAACAGTTTTTTGTTTCTAGTGATCATAGTGGCCAGTTTTGTGTTCTCTAGGGGAACTTTTATTTAACAATTGCACAAATGAAGACTACTTTCTTTAAAAGCTCACTTTACCTTTCAGCAAATGCCCTGATCTCCCAGAGTTCCAACTCCTCCTCTGCTACCCAAGTTTCCATTATAACAGGGCCTGTTTGCTTGGGTGTTTCTGGCCTTTTTGGCCTGAGGGCACTTGATCGCAGTCCCTTCCTCTGGGGTGTTGGAGTTTCTTTAGAGAGCAGTCAAAACACACAGATTAAGCTATACTGTAAAACCAAACTGAAGTGTAAACCAAGATTTAGTGATGTTTTCAGTCCCATTTTATAAACAGGGAGGCCTTTCAGCTTCAGATAAATCACATCCTTTTGTTAAATGCAGCATTTGTTTCTCATAGGTAAATTAATAGTTCCTGGCAAGCTGCATGTGCTCCCTTGATGGGCTGAATTAGCATAAAGATCCAGTTACCTTAATTTTTCTAGATTACAGGGGGGGTGGGGGGAAACGTGTAAACAAACAAATAAATAAACAAACCTTTTGGAGCCTCTGGTACACCAATGGGACAAATGATTTTTCTTATACAGTACTCTGAGCGGATCCCATATGGACCAACATCTCTCCGCTTGATTATTTCTGTTGTTGTAATTTCAGTTTCAGTTGTTTCTGCAACAAATTAGTCTCAGAACATTAATAAGAGAAACAAATAAAGCTAAATCTCCAATCAACCAATCAATGTACTCAAGGCAAAGAAACAGCAAACAAAATTCAAATGCCACAGCTGACAGCAAGCCTTTATAGAAATGTTTTGAGGGAGTGTAATACTCATAATTTACAGCAAAAGTTTTTGCAAAGAAAACCAGAAATTAACAATACCTGTCCTTGTGGTTCCTCCCCCAGGGGGAGCTTTTGCTGCCATATCATCCCACTTGAGACATGCCCACAATAACCTCAACATCAGGCTCACTCCAGCCAATGATTTGACTGTTTGGAGTCGGTACCTAATGACAGAATATAAAATTATATTTTAAAATAAACTTAAAATACCCAACCAAACCAACAAGACAAAGGTTTTCCATGCTGAAACCATGTTTTACTGAACAATATAGAAAACTGAAGAATAAATAGCAAAACTTGCATATTTGGGAATTAACACGTCTATCACTTGTATTTTAAAAATTAATTAATTTCATCACATCCTAGACTTCTTCTCAAAAATGTAAAGTATGTACCTCCAAGTGATCCCAAATGTTGGTCTTGGGGATGGATATGGCCAGATATCCAAGGCAGGCTTTGCATTGTAATTGAAATAAGGAACCTCTCTGATCCCTCCTCTCCTGGCCAGCTTTTTTAAGTCATCATTGGGTAAAACAAATATGCTTTTTTTACTGCTTTTGGTAACAAATTTCCTATAAGATGGCAAGGCAGTTCCAGAACGAGTTTTTTTGGGTCTTGTGAATTTCATTAACTTCACTTTGTCTTTTGTGGAATATTCTTTGCTGACAGTCATGGAAGTCACCAATGTGCCTTCTGGGGTGGTCAGTGAATCGGTGACTGTTGTTGTAACCACTGTTTTACTGTGCTCCTGGACAGAGATGACATCAGAGTGACTCTCTGAGGCTGGAGTGGTGAGCTTGGTGACAGTGGTGGTGGTGGTGACAGTGGAGATGGCACAGTTTTCTGTAGAGGAAACAACTGTGGTTTTCTCATCGCTGGCAGCTCCACCCTCTGCAACCTTAAACACCGTTTTGGATTCTGTGGACACAGTTGAGGTTGTGGTAGTCACTTCAGTAATAACAGTTTTCATTTTACTTTCTCCATTAATATTTTCCATTTTATGTGTCTGTACCCCATTCTGGTCAGCAAAGTGACTGCTCAAGCTGGATTCCTCACACGAGGTTACAGGCGACGGAGCAACTTTCTTCTCCTCGATTGCTTCAGTTTCCATAGATTCTGTTTCGCTGCTCAGGTTATTTTCTTTACAGACAGGCTGTGTTGGCAGGGAAGCAGAGCCCACACTGGCAGATCTCTCAGGAGAAAGCTGGTTTTCTTCAGTTTTCTGCACACATTTGGGCACTTCATCTGGTGGCTGAAGACTCTCTCCAGACTCAGGTGAACTCTGCAGATGTGACTTTGAGTCCATGTTCTTTTTATCCTTTGTGTCTTCTCCCATGATGTCACCATTCATGAATGGTTTTACTGAAGATTCCTTAAAAGTCAATGGTTTTATTTCATGTTCTGGAATGGATTTATTAATATTATTAACTTTTGGTTCAATATCACCCCCTGCCTTAGCTTCACAGGTATTTTTCACTACGAGGTCATCATTTGATAATGCTTTAATGTCATTGTCTTTTCCATTCATTTGAAATGATGATTTTTCTTTTTCTGTCTCAGTTTCTTCATCTTTATTATTCTTTTTGTCAGTAGTAGTATTTACATTTGTCTGATCAAGATATTTGTTCATGGTACCTGTCTCCACTTTCAGTTCCTGACCTTTCTTTTGACCATTAGCCTCTGTTAGTTTAGAGCTCAGTAAATCTTTATCATCTGCCCCATCCATGTGTTCCAGACTTTGACTTTCAAGGTTTCTTTCAGAAGTCAGCCCTGCTTTAAATGATTCTAGATCTTTTTTAGCTGATTTTTGGTGAAACATCATCTTTTCAGATTTACTTTCAGTCTTTACAGGAGCAATTTCTTCCTCCATTTCACTTTCTTGAGAGGACATGGTTTCCATATGGCTTTTTATAATAAAATTGTTTTCTGGATCTTTGCTTTGCTGTTCAGAATTCCCTTCTGGGTCTGGTTTTTCAAGAGTGCCCACAGCATCTCTTCTACAGCTGCTTTCAGGTACCACTGGTCCTAAGTTTTCAAGTTCTCGCTGAGACACTCTGGTAATAGGTAGCTTTTGTTTCAAGGGTTTTTCACTTGTTTCTGAAACATCCCATTTGATTCTGCCTTCTGCACTGGTTTGTTTCAAGCCATCCACTAAAGGGCTCTCAGACTCTCCAAGAGCCTCTTGTCCTTGACACTTATCAGCAGTCGAAGGCTCAGGGTTGTTTTCTCTGCCATCATTCTGAACAGAGCTGTCTCCTTCAGAGGACTGAGGGGAGTCCTCATCCAGCAGCTGCCCCTCTTTTGAGAGCCTGTTTGACAAAGGCAAAGAAGGTTCATCTTCATCCCCAGTTTTGGTACAGGAGATGCTGCTGATGGGCGAACCATCCTGCTCTGCATCTTCGGCTTGGGTCTTGTCTGAAATGTAGCTTTGATCCTGAAACTGGCTTCCTTCCTTCCCACTCCTCGTTTGTAGCTCGTCTGTGTTTTTCTGGGGGCTCACAGATCGAATGCCCCCAGTTTTAGCACCAGCCTCCAGCTTCATCTTTTCCAGACGCTGTTTTTCTTCCAGTGTAAACTGTTTTATTCGCCGCTCCAGGAGTCCATCTAATTTTGATGATTTTACTTTCCTTTTGTAGCAAGTCCTTAAATGAAATCCCTCACTGACATTGATTATATCCCGCTTACAATGACTTTCCTCATCTTTTATGGAGGATTCAATTTTCACATCATCCACATCCATAGGTTCTTCTTTGATGACTTTATAATTTTCACCATCGATGTCTTTTTCCACTGTGAAGAAGAAGTAACTCTGAGTCAGTGAGCTCCCCAATAATGAATACAAATTATATTTTTACATTAAGTACTAAGAAATAAATGGGGCTTTTAGCATATTAAAAGATTTCAATTAAAAAAGGAACAAAAGCTTCAGAGACTACTACAATGGATAACAGGCAATCATTTAACTGAGACATTTTAGATGTCTTGATAAAATCTGTTACACACTTTTTCACTAGTTATTTCTGAGGTCTTGTGCTTTTACTCACGCAATAACATGAGTTTCACAATAACAAAAGATTATCACCTGTGTCTTTTGCATGATCTAAGTTTTCAGAAATTGTGTCAACTTCTAATTTGTCTTCATGCAACCTTTCTTCTTTTACTTGTACTTTCTCCAAGGTTTCTGAAACATCTGCTTTGTCTTTTGCTTGCAGATCTCGAGAATCCTTTGCTCTGTCTTTCTCTGGTTTTACCTTAGTTGTACCTTTTCGTTTATCCAAGTTGCATTTTTCATCTTCGCTCTTTGCTATTAACAAATTAAATTATTTCAATTATCCAGAGTATTTTTTGTCCTCTGCCACATTTGAATGCATGTTAGTTTACCTCTCAAATCATTTGCATACCATTAGTGAAATTCAGAAAGAGAATTAAGCATCTAGTGGTAACACCATAGATTAAACAGTGCAATATTGAACATATATATACACCCCCCCAATATTTAGATGTTATTTTTTGGTTTTGATGCTCTACATAACTTTTATCTACCTTTAATTTAAATAAGGTTATACAAAGATGTACAAGTGTTACACAAAACATAATTGAAACAATTTAATGTAGCTACAAAATATCTGTGACAACTGAACAGGTTACACGACCAAGATTACCAAATATCCGCAAAAGCTGTGCTGGAAAATTACTCCTAAAGTCTCCTTAAGAAATATCACATACAATTAACTGCAATTAAACAAAATGCAAGTAATGCAGACACTTACTTGATAGCAATTTTCTGTAATTTGCATTAGTATTTCCTGGCAGTTTGGGCATAAACCTGTGGACATGGGTTTTACTAATCCAGCTCCAGCCACCATATCCTGTTACTCTATATTCCTCTCCTTTTTGCTTCCAAACCTGTATATATTTTAAAAAAGTAATATTAATGATGCTATTTGCTGCATTGTTAATGTTCAGAGGAGTTTTTGAATCAACCTGTATGCTTGTTACAACAAGTGCAGAGCAAAGAACTACTCCAACAAAAGTAGTCAATATCTACTGTAGGAGAATATAAAGAGGTTTCTACAGTAGTTCCCATCATATTACACAACCTTCCAAAGGCTGGATTTTTTGGGGAGAGTGAGTGGGACGGGGACAGACACACAGTCAAGATTCCAATAACCCCCTAGAACCTTCCATTAGGAAAGGCTGCATTTGCAGACCATTATCTGTACTCAGGCAGTGTCAATAAGAGCATGACACAGACCAAATTCAGTTCAGACCAAGATAATGTGCTTGAATTCATGGCCATGGTTCCTACTTCCATGTAGGAGTAGCACAAGGACATGAACACTGTAAGCTTAAATGAAAACAGAAAGAGTCAGAAATCAACAGTTTCTGTGCTTTCTTTGTACTTCCCACAAAATAAACCCTCACCTGGTGTTTGACAGGAAATGTGTATTTCACCCATGTAGCCTGCTGCATTGTTTCTTCTTCTTCTTGTTTTCTCTCTTTTTTTTTCACTTTCTCCTTTTCTTCTCTTTCTATTGCTGTCATTCTGCGTAACCTAATCCATACAGATTTAAGTGTATTTAAGAACAGGATCTTGCAAGCAAATATAAGATGTCAACAGCACACAATACCCCTTTGAATAAGTTTAAATTTCTGAAGTTAAGAGGAATGCCCACTGTCAGGTTTTAGTATTAATTGTAACAGGAACATCACTTTTTTTGCTATTTCAGTGAGGCAAACACAGTTGGATGCAATTGTGTCTAACACTAGACACATCTATTTTCTGCTCCTATGACAAAATAAGAGACAAAACCCAGACTCCACTGAACTGAGAGTCTTGAAATTTGCTCTTCTACTCTCCCAGTTTTATCAGTTTTGAGACTGTGGCTCAGATAAAACAAACACAGGAGCAATGACACTATAAAAATATTGTCATGGTTTTTCAGTGTTTCTGTTTGAGAAAATACACTTTAAGTGCTGAATGACTATCTCAATTTAAACATAATTCTTACAGGCTTAGAGGAACTAGCAACTGCAAACCAAAATAAAATTCTCATATTCAAGAATGTTTTAATATGTATTAATTTTACCTCGTATGCCCCAAGGATTCCCGCCAGATGGGCAGCATGACAACTGGTTTGATTGCACATTCTAAAATAGCCAGTGCTAGTGCAAATTCTCTGGGTTTGCTGCACATCTGAACAGCCTTAATCCAGTTAGACCTAAATTGGACAAAAGAGAACGATCTGAAACATACACATGCACTAATATAGCTTGTCATTTTAAGAAGACTTCATGGTAGGATAAAAACTCCTGTAGTAATACTCTACTCACATGTAGAACCCTTTTAGCCTCCACCATAAACACACATTATGTTTCATTATAGTGAAGCATGGTGCTTGGAAATTACAGATTTGAAAAAACAAAGACTATTCTTTATCAACACTGCTAGCAAAACCACAAGTAAAATATGAGAATATATATTTCCAATTATTCATTTACCTGTGGGAAGCCCAATTAGGGTGAAGAAAGGATGCTGGGATATTGTTTTCTAGCTGAATAATGGTCAGCCTCAGGGTGGATATGGTGAGAACTTTGGAGCCATGCACAGACCCGTTCCACTTGAACTCTCCAGCTGGGGTCAGGCAGAATTTGTGTGAGAGGTGTCGCCTCTTGTCGTGGTCCTCCCTGTGCTGGTGCTTGTTCAAAGCAAAGGAATTGGTGGCATATTGATTGTGATACACACGGTACTTGCCCTCCTGCCCCAGTTTGAAATAGTTGTTGATATTTCCTTTAATCACAACGTCCTTCTTGGTGTTCACTCGGGAGACTTCGCCTTGTGAGTTGACCACCAGAACCTTATGAAAGAAATATTGGGAACTTTTCAGGGAATCTGTAAAGCAATTCCTTCTCTTTACTTATTTATGATTTAGGCTTCAAATGTCTATATATAAAAGAATAAAAATACCCTGCATCAGTGTGTAGAAACAAATAACTGTTTATCCAGTACACCAATATATGTACTTCATCAGTGCCTGTCTACAGAGTTAGGATATTCCCAGATCAAATTTAACATTAAAAAACACCATCCAGGCTTCTCAGACCAAACAGGAACCTGTTTTGCTGTTCTGATTGTGCCTGTGGAGGGAGAGAGCTCTGGGAAAGCAGCTTCACTGAACTCAGGTAAGCCCTCTGTGAACCCCCTCCTTGGTACATCACAGAATTCAGACATGCAGCTTAGGAAACAAGTATCCTGGGCTCTGAAAACATGGCAGAGATAACATCACTGGACTAATTTGTTTGTCAATAAATTCACAACTTGTTAACTTACACGGAAAATCAATTAGCAAAGTAAAATTAATTTGCCAAATAATATGCAGACAATTAACTGCAAAAAAAGTCCCAGCGGTTGAGCATTTCCTTCCTGGAAAAACTGGGCTACTTAAAAAAACCAGAACCAAAACAACAAACAAGCCAGTCACACAAAACAACTACACCAGTGCACTGGGTCATTGCCATTACTCTGCAGAGAGCACTCTGTGATGAGAACACTCACCACACTGTAGAGAGAGTAAAGGAGAGGGGGAAAAAAAGCTTCCTGTGATATAACAATTTCATAATCTGTAAATTTAGTATTACTGCCCTTTTTAAGTACCTCCACTGCCTGAAAAAAATCACTTTTTAAACCTTTTCAGTAAAATTTAGTACTCTTTAGGGAAATTAACATTTTTCCAGAATATTTTTTGTAATTCTTTGAGTTTTCCATGATGTGCACAAACCTCTCTGGTTTCTTTATATAACTTATTTGCTTCATTTGCTGCAGCAGCAACTTGCTGGCTTTTCATCTGGCTCAGTTTGCTATCTGGATTTCTCAATCTGGTGAGCATCCGTGTCGAGCCTGGCGTGCCCTTCCCTGCACCTGGAGAATCACTTCTGTCACCATTGGATTTCTCTCCTGCCCAGGAATAAAAAAGGCTTTTAAAACAAACTTAAGAATTGGAAGTTTTCTACTGATGTATAGAAGTTACAAAAAGAACAGAAAGTTTAGTAAAAAGATGCATTAAATGAAAGTTGAAGATGCCATTATCCTTATCATCCTTAATATAATTATCATCATCATTATTATTACCTATATCCTCTGAAGCCTGGGATCCCCTCTCTGCATTTTCAGCATCATCAAGAGTCTTTATGGAGTCATTCTGGCCAGAGCCCAGCTCGCTGCCACTGCTGTTCTCAACATCTGCCTGTGGAGGTGCAGCAGAACCACTGCTGGGGATCATCTGACCAGTTTCTTCTACAAAAGAACAACTTCAGTTTTAGTTTTTTCTTTTGAATTGGATCAATGCGATTTTTTTAAAGTTTTCATCAAAAAAAGGCAGATAAACATGTTTTGCTGGACTGGAGGGAAACACATAGAAAATATTAATTCCATTCAGAGCACTGTATCCATGAAACCATTTTTTTTTTCCTGTTTCAAGCAGTTTTAACTTCTACATCTCTGAAGAACTGAAATTCATACCTGTATTTAAAATATATTTGTATTTCATCCAAGACAATTTTTTTCTATAGATGTGCACACAGATAACCCTGAGACCGTTTTGCATTTAGAATTAATAAAATTTGGTTTTCCTGAAGCATCTGATTTTATCTCTTTTAATTTTCTTGTGCTTTAGCTGTTCCTCAGAGCACACACCTTTCAATTTCCCTTGTTTTCCAATGAGTCTTTGATTGTCTCTTCCTCAGCACCTTAATTCTCAGGAATCCCACAGATTTCTGTTCCATTGGCACCACTCTAAATATCAGCCCACTTAAAATATCAGCCCCTTCCTGATCTGATGGATCTTGATGTGGCTTCAAATGGGTTCCTAGTCCTCAGCTGTCTTTGTTACTGTCTTGACAGCTCTGGACTTTGTTGTCACCTCACCTGTTGTGCTGCCCCAGTAGGAATTTTTGACTAAGTATCACTGAATTGCAGCTACCTCGAAATAAATCCCTCCATCCTCCCAGCAGCAACAAGCCCCCATCCCTCAAAACAGCAAACCCAGCAATGTGTTCTGGGCTTAGTGCCAAAGGCAGAAAGTTCAGCTGTTTAAAATCTACAAGATCTGCCTGTTTCTAGAATTCTTTCAAAGCATCAGAGATTCTGATGTTGTTAAGAGGAGTGACGGAACAAAACTTGTTTTTTTGTGAAATAGTCACTCCTAGCAGAAGGATGGATCAGATAAATATTCTGGAATTCTTAGAGGATCATTAATCTGAATGCATCTTGATTTCTGACTGCCAAATGGGTGACCAGCACTGTTTGATCCACTTCCCTTTTTACTATGAGGAAAAATGGACCTGGTTCCATGGCTGCTGTTTGGAGGAGAGTGGAAGCACCCAAATCAGACTCTTAATAAATATTATCATCCAAATTGCATTTAACAAGAATGGTAACAGACATTCTCACATTCTCATCTATCTCTGCACTTTACTCATATTTCCCCCCTCTTTTGGAGATAACTGCCTCACTGATCCTGGTTCAGTATTTCTCTCTCTCTCTGAGAGTCTCAAACTGAAATTTCCTAGTAAGAACACAAACGTTGCTGTGAATATAGTGATTTAGACATGAGGAAAAACCCTCTCCACGCACACTTTCCTATAAAAAAAGAGCCTATGAATATACAACTCACACAGCAGCTTTGGAAGGAGAAAAGTACTTGTGAAAGTATAATAAATAATGATAAATATATAAGTGAACCTTTAAAATAAAATACAAACCCATAAAGGTGTCTGAAACATAATTATAGTCTGTATCTTTTCCATTAAATCATTACACAGTTATTTTAACTTTAAAAGGGAATAAAAAATAGGAGAACTGGCAAAAATATTTGGTCATGTATCTGAAATATATGGCTTTTGTCTCATACATCAGGATATTTTCTGTACTTAAAAAGTGTATTAGGAGGCTTGCAGATTACAGATTAATCTTAGCTTTCATTCTGTCCTCTTGTTCAGAAAGTTTATTACAAGGTTTGGATGCATTGACTTTCATAAGTTGAAAAGCTGCAGACTGTGAGACTGCATGGAGAACTATTTCTGTAGGAGAGAAAACACTGACTACCCCTTTTTAAAACATAACACACCGAGTATGTTCACATCACACATGTTCAGATTTTTAAGAACTGAGATTAAAACTGAAAATAAAATCCTGATAATTTTAACAGTGATCAGCTGTTTAGAACAAAATTTGGTTATGTAGTAAATCCTGTAATAGAATATCATTCAGAATTTAATATTAAATAATTCTAAAATAGTACACTCATACTTCATGTTACACCTAATCAACTCCCACTTATTCCTAAAGCAAAAGTAAGTTTGTCTGATTTTAAATAGTGTATATTATTACCTTTGAGTCACTGACATGGCAGAACAAAACATGTTAAAATACAATAACCCTTGTGCTTATAATTCTGAAATCTGTTTAAAATTTACAGCATGACAATTTTAATCTTGACATTTCAGTGCAATGGTTTATTCTAGTGAATGAAAACACTTTGTTAGTAATTTAAACAGTAAATGAGAGGTTAAAATAATACACAAGCCAGCAGCAAATCAGATTTGAAATAAACTTTGAGAGGATGCTAACAATCATTACAGATCACTATGGAAAAATAAAATACACAGAAAACAGAAAATAAAAAGCTTAGCCACAGTCGTCTTTGGAAGGCACGGAAACAAATGCTAATGTCATGGAGGACCACAAATTTCAAGCACTAGTTGCAAGAAAATTAACTTTGAAATGTTAATGATGACAACGTAGCAGTAAAGGATGGCACTGCAAGCAAACAGCATGAGTGATATATGCTGGGAATGGTTTTAGTGGACAAATCAGAGAGAAAAACAGATTCCCCAAATTACAGAGGCATTGGTAACAGTGCCTTCTGTACCTGAGAGTTCCAGAGGGAGCTCTGATGCCACCTTCTTCTCTGCCACGTTGTTGCTATCAAGGGTTTCTGACTGACACCCCACTGCGTCCTTCCCTTCAGAGCAACTATTCTCTCCTGCAGAAGGATTTGTGGTGCTGTCATCAGTGCTGGAGGTCACAGAGTTACTTTTATCCCCAACGACTGTTGCCTCTATAGTAAAACGCACAACAAAACTTTAGGGATGTTCTTTATTATGCCTTAGGATGTCATTTGGCATTATCCATAGAAAGCAACTTCAGCAGCTTTGTTTGTTTGATAATGCTGAAAAATAGCAAGCTTCTTCCCTTCCTTTTTTTTTTGCTATGAGATGGTATTGTCTCAGAATCAAAGAACAAACCAATTGTGAGTAGGAAAAAGTTAAAAATTGTGGCTTACTACAAACATGCTGATCACAACCTGTAAGTGCCACCTGTACCTCAATCAGGGTATCTAGGAGCCAGCTGTATAGAAGTAGGAAAGTTGGTGAAATTACTTAACAACTCCAACAAAGCACAAAGGAACTGACAAATATCACCTATTACAGAAATATCTTCGAGAATCATACAAAGAAAGTATTGCATCAACACTTAAATAAATATGGGGTTCACTTCACTGAAATGGAGCTGTTAAAGCACAGTCAGTTTCTTTACCTTCTGTTTTCTCTTTTTCCACATCTTGCTCACTCTGTGTTTCCTCAATTTTATCTTGGTCTCCAGATTCTTCCTTGTCTCTCTCAGCATCTGTCTGGTCATTATCAACATCACTTTTGGCCTTTTCTGCTTCCTCATCTCCTGTGTTTTTATCTTCCACTATTTCTCCTTTTCTCGCTCTGATAATGTCCAAAATTTCATCTACAATATAAAGCATGTTGTCAACATGAAACAACAAACCACCTACAGAGCCACGGAGCACAAATAACATGACATAAATCCTGCTTCTGATGTAAGATAAACTAGATTTGATTCAAAGTGCAGCATCTATTCCCATTACACAAAATATTCCTACCATTTGCTGCAGAAAGGAAAGACTTGTTGCTGCCCCTTGCTTTGTTTGTAAGGTCTTCTGTCACATCCATGTGCCGATGAACTTCTTCACGCATCTCGTCCAGGGTTTTGCATAGGTCAGCTTCCCAGTAATCCTTGTCCAGGCATTCAATTAACTCTGCCAGCTGGATCTTTGTGCTGTAGTACCAGATTTTCTTATCCTTCTCACTTTCTGAATCTTCCTCTCTGTAGGAGTATTTAAAAAATATTGATTTTAAAATATCTGGATAAATGACAAAAATTGCTATCACCTACTTTCTGCACAGCACTATGAAATGTCAATACCTGAGTGTGAATAAGCAAATCACATTGCTCATATGCACCCAGTTTAATATCAATTTTCCTTTCTTCTTTCCTTCCCTTCCTTCATCCTCTCAGTTCTCATGACAACTTCCTCAGGAAAGCTTTGAAGTCTCCTTAAAACTGGTTTGTCCAATCTGACAATAATTCTTATCATATTTACTATTTCTGTAACCAGTAATTTACTACTAAGTCTGAAATAATTTGTAAGTCCAGAATCCATAATGGTAGTTTCTGACAGCGTATTCAGGAAAAGATATAGTTAGAAAATTTGAAGTACAGAATGTCACATTCACAAAATATTTTATATTGGCATCCTACAGCATCCACCTGTGAGAGCACCAGTAAGGGATGAGTCATAATACAATCCCTTTGAAAAGATCAAGGGATTTCCACATTTTTAATCTGCAGTACTCCATGACCCCATGAGGCCAGAATTACTGGTGCCAACAGCACCTCAGCAGGGCCACAGACCCAGGGGAGCCCCATCAATACCCCAGCTAACAGGCTCTGCTGGAGCCTGCAGAGCACAGAGAGGATGCTCCAAGTGGTTCTGCAGCTGCTGGATTTCAGCTCGGCTCGGTCCATCCTGGGGGCCGGCAGCAGCTGGATCCAGGCTGGCACGGGGCAGATCCAGGCTGGCACGGGGCCATCATTTCCACAGTGCTCCCCACACCGCTGGATCCAGGCTGGCACGGGGCAGATCCAGGCTGGCATGAGCCCATCATTTCCACAGTGCTCCCCACACTGTGTGGGTGCCACTGATTGCCCAGCCTGGCCCTCACCTGGGCAGAGGAACTAAACTCCTGCTGCACTTGCACCCCCTGTTCCAGCACTGCAGGCCTGGGCTCACTGAGAGCCCTAACCCAGGGTGCTGACAGCAATGGGAAGCTGACTGTAAATCTCAAATCTCTGCCTTTGTGGGGTTTGTTGCAGGTTCCTCTCTACTGGTTCCCTTCCCGTGGCTTATATATTAAAAATGGCACAAACTGGCTTCAGGGATTCAGAAAGACAAACAACCTTAAGGCAGCTTGATAGTTGTTGATCTACTGCCTCCTACTCTGTATTTGTGAAACAATTAATATTTGCAACTCAAAAGGAACACTACTGAAATAAGGTGGTTGTGACGTTAATAGAGGCAGTACTACACAAAATTCAACTGCTAACTTGTCACAACCATTATTACAGAATAGACTAGGTTTTGATGATAAAACCTGGTGTTTTGCAAAGAAACTTGCATCTCTCTCATAAAGGCCTTTGCTCATGAAAAGCAACTAATTCTGCTTTATCCATTTATTCCTCTAAACTGCCAACATTCCATTAGTTTTAACCACACCAACCTGCTAAGTTTGACAAGTTTTCTGAGAAAACAGCTCATTTCAGGAAGACCATCACATACAACACACCAAAATGTAACAGCTGAACACTGACAATCATTTGACTCTACGAAATATTCTAGGCCTGTAAACTTCCATGTTAAAGAAAAATTACTGTTTAAACCATGTTTCCTCTAAACCAAGAGTTATTTACTAACAACAATAGGAATGACAGCACTTTCATTACTGGTGGTGAACAAAAGCCACAGAAGAGGAAGATAAAGGCAAACACCCAAAAACCAAGATGGAGGGGGAGATGGGAATGCAAGAATAGGGCTATACACAGTGAGAGGAAATAAAAGGATTAAATAAAATGCTTAACTAAAAAGGACAGGGAATGGGTGCCTTCTGAATTTTCCCTGGCAAGTGCCCAAGGGAAATGGCAAGTGCAAGACCCTGGCAGAGCAGCAGTTGTAAGGCTGCACTGCTCCTGGCAAACATGACTGTAGAATATGATGCTGTTATTATTCTATTTCTTAACTGACCAAAAAGGGAACTTGAATCTTTTATTTTGAACCCCTCTGTTGTAGCTGTTACAGGATTATTTGCTACAGAGATAATGCCATTTATATATCCTCTTATATGACCTAGATATGCAACAATAAAAACACTTTATATAGAATGAGAGAGTCACTTTGGCTGGAAAAGACCTTTGAGATCAAGTCTGACAATATATTCTCATCTCTCCATGAGGAAAGGCTGTGCCTGCATCCCTCTGCCAGACAAACATCTTGTACACATTGCTTCTATTTTCATGGTGATCATCCATTTGTTTTCTTATTTTCATGTTTCTCCCCCCATTCAGCAAATCTGAGACTTCTCTCCAGCTGCACTAATGCAGCCAGGGTGAGTATGTGTGTCACCTGAACATCCCAAGCAGCATCTGGATTTTCCCTTCCCATCAGCTCTTTCTATTCTAGGTTTGCAAGGTTCCATTGGACTGAAAAGCAATTAACTGCTGTTTTCAGTTTCCCTGGATAACTCAGGAAAAAGCCTTCAGCACCAGTAAAGGTTTGCTGTATTGCAAACCAGTAAACCCTGAGGCTCAGAGTGCAGAGCTGAGACATCAGACCACCAAGATATTCTGCAGAAAGCACCTGGAGCTGATCCCTCCATGTGTGATTTGAGTCCTGCCCATTAAAGAACTGCTCAGATAATATTCTAGAAACAGACAACGAGGTTATCCAAGGGTATTTTAACACCCTTCTACTTCATTTATATCAGGGTTTGAACATAAAGTTTGTTTTGATCAAACAGACAACGAGGTTATCCAAGGGTATTTTAACACCCTTCTATTTAATTTATATCAGGGTTTGAGCATAAAGTTTGTTTTGAAGACTATCACAACCTTAACAAGTGAATTTCAGGAATTAAAGAGTTTTCTCTGGAAAAAGCACAGACAGAATGTGAAATGGCACAAACTGGTTGGTCTGTGTGCTTACACCAAACTCATCTCTGGCCAGACTTCTTTCCAAGACTCAGATGTGTGCCAGGGGAAGTCTTGGAGCACACAGCAGGAATCGTTCCATGTAACCCATTTTGGCCAACTTAGACAAGACTTAAATTAATGATTATATAATTCCAGCTAACCTTCCCTTAACATCTTCTTGTGTTTACTAAAGGGACACGACTTTTACCCTCTGAAGAAACCAGAGGGGCTGTCATAAAAAGATGGAAATATCCAAGGCTGCACAAGGACCAGTTCCCAACGTTTTTCTCGGCCAGTCCAGACAGATTTGCCAGCTTGGTGCTGGACAGGGGGACTCAGCTGAGTCACACACAGTGTGTGAGGCCAAGGAGGGAGAAAAGAATCACATGACTATTTCCTACCTCTTTCAGCCTCCTTGGCTGCCAGGAACTATTCACTGGCAGGCTGCAGAGACAAATTTAAAGACTGATAAAAGCAACGTGGAAAATAATCAAAACTTTCAAGTAAGGTGATAACAAAATATTTAGTACTAAGTAGCAGATACTTCCTGAATTCCATGATGATACAGTTGGAAACTGAAGAATTCAGGAAATTGTTTAAAGCAATCTATTCAAAGGAAGACCCAAACCCTTGTTAATTAGAGAAAATAGAGGAGGACCCCATAGAACATAAACAGCATGACAAATCTTGCAGAAAAAAAAGCCGAAACTGTTTTCACTGTTGAGGAAGATGCATACAACTCAGGAATAACAATGTGTGTGTCCTATTTCTGCTATCAAAATGAAAGCCAAACAGCGTTTCATTATCTTCTTTTGCAGATAATTGATAAATCCAAAGCATCTCAATATTTCTATGAAGATAAACTTGTTAAAACACTGCAGCAGTTTAGAAGGACAATGCAAGTCAAAGTCCCAAATTTCCTGAGTTAATAAATTGCAGAAATAATCTTCACAAGTAAAACAAATGCAATTGACCCAGAGGCATCCTCCTTAATTTGTAAACAGCTTGAAACAAAAACGTCAGGAATTAATTTGCTCTTGGCCTGTTTTTTGTTTTAATCTTGTTGATATTTGTTCATGAGGAGACTCCTTCAGTGTCCACTTTTCCATCTCTGTAAAACAGAAGAGGTGGAAAAGAGAAACAAACCCACAACAATGGGCTTAAAAAAGGCAAGTGATGGAAATAAAAGTATCAGGGAACAAGACTACAAAACCCTTTAAAAGGCAGGAAAACCAGCAGTAGGTTGGATTTATGACATTTAAAGGGAGAGAGGGGAGAAGTAAAAAGCTCTGAAAACACTTTTGAGAAACAAAACCACCAAGAATTTAGGATTTCAGTTCTCTAATTCTCCTGGGCAGGATTTCAAATTGGTATTTGTGCAGATTATTTTTAGATCTATTAGTTTCCTCTGATACATTTGATCACATGGCATGGGGGAATATATTCTATTCATTTTAATAAAGTTGATATGACAATATAATTTCACAAATCACAGGTTTTAGCATTTGGCAGTTATCCCTTAAGTTACCCTTCAGTTATCCAAGATCTCAGGTGTGGTTTGATCCTGTTCAGTGTGTATATATAAATAAGAAAATATATGCAAAAAGTTGGGTTTGCAATACAGCATGCTTACTGAATTTAAAAAGTGAAAGTACAGAGTTTAATGTCTATATGAGTTATTAAAGTTGCATTTCCCTGGAATTAATTGTGTACTACTTTTGCCCCCTTATGATATAATTTGCCCACAGAACACCTAAAAGGAATATAAAATACTGTTTTTTAAAAACTCAATGCATTTAACTTTTGAAGATGTCTCTTCTAAGTGCAGTTAAAATTACTACCAACATGCTAGAAAGAAACAACTCTCACATGTGCAGATTTCAAAGGATCACGAAGCACCTGCATGATTCATTTTAGTTTGAAGTATGTTGAAGTATCGCCTGTATCAAAACCTTCTGAACATCAAATACTCCACTTCACTGGGAAAAAAACATTGTTTCACAGATCAAGTTTGGTTAAAAATAATTACCTATCTGCCTACATACAGGGAAGAAACAAAGTCTGCCCATTTATCTCAAAATCAGCTCCTGAGTGATCTGGATTTTTTAATGTTAATTCCCAGATCTCTGCCAGTACAGGAGAGCAGTGAAGATAAACCCATCTTTAGAACAACCTTTTCCTTAAGAGTTTGAGGGGGAAGATACAAAACCAAGGCAGAGGTAACCCTAAGTTTTTAAAGCACAAGTAACTAGAGCAAAAAGAATCCCAGTTACGTGTCCTTCACAACCAGGCTTTTTGTGAAAATCAGAATTTCAACACATTTTCTGAAAACAAAGGTAGGAAATTCTGTATGAAGCAATGGAATAATTGGATATCAGCAGCTTCAGGTGCCCATCACATCCTGGTGAAGCACCTGAATGATCCATGCCTCACTGTGGAGCATGTGACTGGGTATAAACATGGAGCATATATATAGGGGGAAAAAAAAGGAGTATAAAAGACTCCCTGCATCCTTTGAAAGGTTACTTGGCATTACTGTGACATTTATAACCCAGAGAAACTAAAAAAGATCAAACATGGACTCTTTTTTTACAAATATGAAAGAAGAACACAGGAAACAGAGCAGAGATAATTAATACTTAAAGCATCAGCTGACAATACCCCAGAGAAACAGTCCCACATTTTAAAGGAATACCATGAGCCCTTAGAAGTGTCTTCTTTGCAAGATGTAAGACCATCAACAGACCTCACAGTCCCTTTTAAACATGCTGGCTACTATCTTAACATTCACTGTAACCTGCTTTGTACGAAATTCTGCTAAGGTACCCAGCTGTGGTTTATTTTCTCTGCAAAACTGAATGGGAAACTGTGTTTCTGTGTTTTCAGAGCTCTGCTAAAAGTCTCCTAATTTAACAATAGCACTAATTTCACTTAAATACTGTTTCTCCTCCATTATGAGAACAATTAGATATGAACAGTCTTTTATGAGAAAACCAATCTTTAGCCATTTTCCTGTGAAAAAACGAATTTCAGATTCAACTTTTCAGGTAAAATCCAGGGCACAATGCCCTCACTAGCAAGGGTTTGATTCCTATTAATATTTTGAGGTACATTTGTATCTTGAGACCAACCAGTAACAGTAAATTGTGTGAGACACACACACAGTACCTCCCTCGAAGACAGGCACAACGTTCTATGGTGACTTTCTTTGCGCTACAGAACAAGGTTCAATGCAACATTTTCTGCATTTCTCGTAACAATGAATCCCTTTGAGCATCTCTCAAAGTTTCAGCTTCAAAGGCAGAGCACCAAACTGTACCAGCACCTGGCAGCCAAACACTGCTTAAGCAGGTGACAGACCACAAGTAGTGTCCTACACACCATGTGATCATAAAAAGAATCAAACCTCTTTTCAGTAACTTCTACAAGAAACTGGGGAGTTCTCATTAATATTCCCTTTCTTTGCCTCACATTCATGTGTTTTAGGCACATTAATATTAAGCCTGAGGTCCTGTTTTTATGTCATTTTTATGTATAGAATATGAGAATATTAATTTTGGATAAATATGGATTATTTACATGGTCTTTAGTAATCTCCTTACAAAACAGCAAGCAACAGCCTTATCTAAAGAAAGAACAATTTTAAGATGGCAACAGCAATTTACATGACGTATTAAATGCACAGTGTTATTGTTCAGAAACGATGCAGTGATTAGCTCACTTACATGATGATTCTCCTGTTCAGGAACCAGTATTTCCGCCTGTGCCTGTCGTATCCAATGGGCTCGTGTCGGATGTACGGTTTGTTTTTTTGGATTTCAGCCACGCAGTCAGTCACTCCAGGCACCTTATGTGCCACGCAGACCTCGCACTGCCACTCGTCTTCGGGCACCTCCTCCAGGGGGGGCTTCACACACTCCAAGTGGTACACGGCCGAGCAAGTCTCACAGCAGAGCAAATCCCCAAGTTTGTGACAAACCCTACAATGATCATCATACTGAATAACACCTTCTGACATTAACTCCTCACGTGCAATGTTTGTGGTAAGAAACTGATCCACTAAGAACTGCAGAACTTTGATTTTATTCTCTACTGGTCCATAAGGATAGTCCTCTGTCTCTTGGTAAGGAAGAACATGATGGTATTCCTTGTCACTCTCACAATATACCCGCAGAACCTCTGGCCACGTCATTCCATCTATGAAATACAAAGTGGAATTAACGCTATCTTTGAGGTCAGCAGGTCCAAAGGTAGTATTTGAAGTGTCTTCTTCACGTAAAACTGCTTTTAACAGCACTATATGCATCTCTGCCATAAGTGTGCACTGCTCTTGACTTACCAGAGCAGCACAGAAGTCCTCAAAACGAAAAGGAGAGAGGCGCAAAACAGTGCCAAAGTTCCTTAGTACCTCATAGATGGCAATAACATTCATTATATGCTCACTAGGCACCATTAAGTCCTCTGAGGATTTAGGAAATTCCAAGGGTGGGATATCTTTTTCTTCCAATATTGGAGAACGAGGACGATGTGCTCTCTGTCTTCTCCTACCTGGAATAAGAAACAACAGTAAGAATTTTCTGTTCACAGGTCAATGTGTTTGAACATCTAGCATCAATCACTGTGTTAACATTCTGATTGAATGCAAATTAAGGCTTCACAAGCTTCACAGTTACATAAATGTGTTAACTCAGCTAATCATCTTTAACTAACAGTATGAAAATAAAACACAACATAGCTGAAGTTTTGCTTTAGACACATACAGGAATTGCATTTCCCATACAAAATACATCTACTGAAGCTTTAAATGAAATCTAGAAATGTAACTGTTTAAACTACGTAAGAAGAAAGACATTTCCTGCAGCCAAAATAATAATTTTTTCTCATTTTTATTCAACATGACTAGTTTAAACCTGAAACATCAAGCTCCAAACAGATATTTTGTATTAAATGACTGCAAGTTATTCTCCAATCCAGCAAGGGCATCTAGGAAAGCTCATTTCAAGCAGATGCCATAGGACATCAATTTCAACCAAATTAAAATACAAAAGAGAACCTAAAGCACTAGAATATTTCTCTTGACTACCTACAAAGTGAAACCAGAAGATAAATGTGATGCTTTATGAAAATATTTCAAAAATTCTCAATTTCTCAAAACAAACAAACAACCCACCCTCATGCTTCAATAAAACAGGAGCCAATTCCACAAAATGAGGAGGCAAAATTACAGAAGGATGAAGTTTGCCAATAAAAGCTAATCTAAAGAGCTGTTTTACTACCTAAAAGAAAAGAACTGAGCATAATTAATTCAGTCTCAGACGTCAATTCAGATAAGATGCTACACTTCCTTCCCTTGATTCCACTATCCTTGATGCCAAGCAGAAGGAAAAATAAAAGAGGAACATTTTTTTAAATGACACTACCTGACAGACGAAATATTTTAATCTTCTACCAAAATAACCAGCTACATGCAACTATTACTCTGCTATCAGTTAAAAGTTTTAGATGCACTCATTAAGCTTATTTCCTTTTATAGAAAAAAGCAAGTTGAGGAAACCTCAAAAACCATCATCTAGGTTTAATCCAAGAACTGAGATGAAAACCGGTTTTAGGTCCTCTTACTAAACACACTAAGATCCTGGTCAACAACTAAATTTCAAAATTATCCATTGCCCATAGACAAGTGTCAGCAGGATGTGTTTTATGCACAGAGAAAATCCAATGAAAAACTGCAGCTATCCACAGCAGCCATTTCCCACACAGACTTCATTAAAATGGTACATGTATAAAACTTTGTATGTTCTGACACTGAAGAGTGACACAACCAATAGTCTGGAAGTTCAAGATTCACACTCATATTTTTTAAACAAATGCTGCACGTAACAGACGTTCCCAAAAACTGTTTCAATGAAATTAAGAGATAAAGTGAGTTCCAGTCAGCTTGGATGTTACCATTAAATGGAAATGGTTCTCTGTGGCATTTGTTCAACCCACCCTACTCCATTCAATACTCCCAGAAATACAGAAAATAAGTCTAATGTGGGAGAAAACCTGCTAAGGCAGCTGCTGCTGAACCTGAAACACCATCATTAAAACATTCATGCATTGAAAAGGGAAAAAAAAGTTACCAGAAAGAAAAGCCACCTCTAAGAAACATCTTGATGCACAACAAATGATTCCAGAAAAATAAATCAACCCCTAGACTGGTATGGCAAGAAGGTACCAGACACAACTCTCCCTTCCCAATTTTAAAGAATGAAATCTTGTACAACAAATTACACACCCAAACAATATAGAAGATGAACTGCAAGATGTTTCCATTACAGAAGTAACAGGTCAACCTCATCTGTGGACAAAAATAACTTTCCAAGTTTGAGTTCTGACTGTGGAAAGTGAAGGAATGCTTCTATGACTGTCTTCCAACATGCCTCTGCACTAATCAGTGGAAAATGTTTAATCATGGCAAACACACAAAGACAAAGGAGTTTCACAGCCAGGCACAAAGCAAGTGTTCTCTAGATTAAACTCAATTTTTCTATCAACATGATCCAAAATCATATGTGCATAAGCCACAGCTGGTTTAATTAAAAGACCCCAAAGCAAAAGAAGACATGTTCACACAATAAACTACTTTGGGGTCCTGAAGCTTCCTTCAACATGGCAGTCTCAGTTGGCCATGCAGGACACCACCACAGAACAGATACTCTGGAATCACTGATGGCCCTCCCACAGTACAAACTTACAAAAGCCAGCAGAGCTATCAACCAGGATTCCTTCTGGAGCAGAAAAATGTGTCTGTCACACAGTAATGCCCTGAAACAGCCCTTCAAGAAAGAGAGCAGCAAGGACATTAACCCTGCTTTGCCTGAACTAATGAGAAGTGACAAATCCCCCCAGTAACTTAGACAAAGATAAACCAGAGTGAAGTACCACTGCCTGAAAAAAATGGACTCCAAACACTAATTTTGCTGATGTCTCTTTACCACGAGATAAGCATGGTATGGAATCACAGAATCATTAAAGCTGGAAACATCTTCAAGATCCAGCCCAACCATCTCAGCCCCACCACCATGTCCTCAAGTGCCACATCCACACATTTCAGAACACCTCCAGGGGTAGTGACCTACACCAGTTTCCTGAGCAGCCTGTTCCAGTGCTTTACAACCCTTCAGCAAAACAAAGTTTCCTAATATATAATCTAAACATCTACTGGTGCAACTTCAAACCACTTCTATATTTGTCACATGAAAGTAATAGGGGAATAAAAAAAAGAACTTTAAAACAAGGCATTCCTAATATGTTCTGAAAAAGTTAATCTCTAACACTTCTTCTTACAAAGGAAGCACATTGGTGCTATTACAGATCTAGAAGAAATATGTTATCAGGATATAAATGTGTCATAATAACATAATAAAGAATTGTACTTTGGTGCAAGCACAATACAACCTGTGGCTGCATTAGTCACACTATTCCATCTCCTACTTAAAGCAATTTGTGCATTTTCATGTTTGCTTTGGTATAAAGAATAGAAATTTCAAAAGCAATAACAAAAAAGACAATAGGAAAAGCAGACTGGATTATAAAATGTGTGCTTCATTTGTGTTAGGCCTCACAGTTGCAGCACATTATGATATTGTGCACCTCAACACTCTCCATCCACACTGCAAACCACACACCACAGCTCAAGAGCTCAAATAATTTCTCTTTTTGGACGCTGAACTGCTCTGAACAATTCTCAACTAAATATAAACTGCTTTCTAGAGCTAAAAAAGGCAAGTATTCAAAGATGCAGAATATTTTAGAAAGAAACCGTATTTTTCTCAAATTACTTGATGGCACAGCATTTAAAATCTTTCTATGCCAGCTTTTTTCTTTCCAATTTCACTTTCAATTTTTTATTAATATTCTCTGTACTGGGGATGAAGAGCATTTGAAGTTGAGAAGAGAATCACAAAGTGTGATTTGGATATTCAGAAATTCCCAACAATTTGTACTTAAATGTATTACTGACCAATACATCAACTGTGATCTCAAGAAACACTCAGACCCCTTTAAAAAAAACCTCAAAAGCCCAAACCAACAAACCCAAGCAATCTAATAATCTCCAGTGAAAAGGATGGACATTCTCTGCCAAGGTGCTCATAAATCTTGAAACATTGCAAGTGGCTGCTCAACTGAAATTAAAAGTGCAGGTCAATGGAATACATAATGATGTCAAAGTGCTACAAGTCTATTTTTTGAGCTGAAATGTTGGTATTTTACTGGTTGGGTGGATAACCTTTCTTCACTGCTGATTTTTCAGTGTGTGACAACCCACACAGCTCACCCTGCTTTGGAGCAGCTCCACCTCCTGGGTGAGGGTTTTTGAAGACCACAGTCCATGTTTACCCAACTGTGCCTCATAAATACACACAAAACAAAAAAGCCCTCAAACGTTGAAAAATGCCTCCCTACAATAAACATATACAATTTTTCAAGCTCTTCACTTTCAAAGACAATCTTCTTTCTCGTGAGGCAAGTGGGCCAATATTTAAATTCGACATTCAGTGGCAGACATAAAAAACCCATAGCCCCACAAAGAACTCTGGCCACTTCAAACACTTTAGTTTAAATTATTTAAGAGATACTAGGATTTGACAACCTTTTTTTTTTTTTTTTAAACTTGTTGTCATTTGTCAAGGATTTGGGCCCCCACAGGGAAATTTTGTTTCAAATAGAAATTGCAGTGTGTACTATTTTGTTTAACCCCAAAACCACCAAGAGGATTGCAGAGCAGGTGCACAGGCAGGTTACTTCTCCTTTAAGCACCACCACCGGACTGACCAGACTTTAAACTGAATTTTCATGTAACTACTCTAAATTCAAGAAATCTACTGTCAATTTACCCACACTTAAGTTTCCCAAAACATACTCAAGTTTTATTATATGCAAATTAGATACTTCTCAGATTGTTTCTGCATGTTAACTAAGTCTCTGAATCAAATTTCACCTCCAAGTTTGAGGCAGTAGAAAGGCAGAAAATGTTCACTTCTACACCACTCAAATTCCATAGCTTTATTTGGTGGAAAAAAATTGATTTGCCAATAGCCTCCTGCTGCCACAGCTGGAATATTGACAGGATCCAGATCCCCTGGAGTGTCTGAGCACTAGATTTCTATCTAGCACAAGCTTCTTTTAAATGTCAAGTCCTTCACTGGCTGTCTCTCCCTGAGTGCTGAAGCAGTCTGCAGTGGTTACCTGTCCCTATTTTGAATTCTCTAGTTGAAGAGCTGCCTGTAATTAAGATTAAAGAGTAAACAATTCTATTTCCATGGCACATTATAATTATCAGATACTGATAATTATAGTCTACACTTAGGATAATCTACTAAAATAATTTCTATTACAAATATTTAAGCAAACACACTAATGATATTTGAAATAAAACAAAGTTACTCAAGTAACAGTCTAAGCACCCAAAATCAGAATTTGCTTTAAAACCCCACACCATTGCTTTATTTTTTTTTATTTGCATCTATTCAACCTACTTGGTTCAAATGCTGACCCTTTCAGAATTCAGAAATGAAAGAGTTTAGAAGGACCAAAAACCTTGTCACCACATTCATTCACAGACTGAAAGAAGAAAAGGGAAAGTACCATCTACTCTTTACCACAGGTGAATACAGAATTTAAAACTGCTTTAACCATCTTTAACACATCTGCTGGTTTATGTAAACAGAGTATCTGAATTAACTGTAGGCATCAGTGTCCAGAATACAGTTTCATGCTCGTCAGCTTTAGTTGTATTCAATCACCATACACATGTAGGCTAACAAAAAATCACAAAAATCCAGTTTTGCCTTGTCTCACTGACATTAAACATCCCTCCCTTTCAGCCCAACATATTTCAGGTACTGGACTGGTGGATGGACGTCCTAGAGGACAAATATTCTGCCAGAACCACTGTTTTGTTTAAATAGGGACAGAGTGGTGGCTGCATTGGTCTGACCTAAAAAATAAACCCTGGTTCCAGTCTCTCTTGATTTGAAAGCTCACAACTGGTCCCATTTAACTTCTCTCAGAACTTTCCCTTCCTCATCATTTCTCAGCACTTGGGCTCTCCAGCTCAGAGCTCCTGCTCACAGTTGCCATGGAGAGAACAAGCTTGGTAGGAGCACAGGGAGAGAAGAGAGACCGAGGAGTTTCAGATACTTCAGCAACCTGTCACAGGAGGGGGGAAAATACAGAACAAACCCCCACCCCTCCAGTCACCCTCCACTAACTGACCACAGAAAAGACTTTCAATTTCCCCCCCAAAAATATGTAAATTTTGGCTTCAAGTTCCACAAGCCAAGTCAAACCACACTACTCTTACATGAAAG
The DNA here is from genome assembly GCF_017590135.1 of Pyrgilauda ruficollis. Classification (NCBI taxonomy): domain Eukaryota; kingdom Metazoa; phylum Chordata; class Aves; order Passeriformes; family Passeridae; genus Pyrgilauda; species Pyrgilauda ruficollis. The sequence goes on along the minus strand of NW_024529044.1, from coordinate 3,118,574 downwards.
TCCATCTTTAGTAAAGTAGAACTGGGTTGGTTTTGTTTTCCAGATCGTGAGTCACTGCAAAAGCTTCTCAACATAAAGACCAGCTGCCAGTTATATACAATGTCCTGGGAGCACGGGCACTCCTTAGAGAAGATGCCCTCTCCTACATTTTCCTTCCTTCTGGAAACTTTGCCTTTTTACTGCCCTCAAACTCCCTCCTATTTTGGTTTGGTTTTAATAAACACACACTTACTGTCCCATATTGCTGCTTTGCCCCAGGCACGTTTCAAATGGGACTGTACGACAACACACGAGTTTTTGTTAGATATCACTGAGAAAACTGAAAACAGTTGATGACAATGTGTAAGAGAACCTACTTTGGTGTTCTTTCTTTCCTTTCACAGCAGAATGCAGAAACTGGATAGAGCTGCTTGTTTGCCACAGCAATATCCAAACTGGTTCTTTAATTAAAAGTCAACCTCTTGGGAGAACATTTGCTCAGCTTCCACCAAAGAAAAAACAGCAATAAAATGAATGAGTTCAACATAAAATAAGAATATATTATGAAAAGTAGTGCCAAAATAGAAAAATCTAAATATTTTTCTTGGGATGGGCTGAAATTAAAGGCTTTGACTTTCACAAAACACTTTCTTCCCTTTTAAAAATGCCAACATGATAATCATGTTTCTAATATTCACAGTCAAACAGTCTCTTCCAGAAAGATTTTCTAAAATAATAAGATGCATTTGTAACTACTTGTAGGTGCAGCTCCAATTTGAATATTACTCTGCAGCAATCACACCTAACCCAAATTTATTTATTTAGTCTGGAGAAAAGAAAAATCCAGCCATAAATAAAACTTAAAAACTAAGCAAACATTAAAAATGAGGCATTCCAAGAACAAAAAAAGCTTTGGAAGTTGAAACACAAATGAAAAAATCATTGGTTATTAACTAGATCCTGACTGCACTCACATCACACAAATTCTCACATGTGTTCCCGAGTAAAGTTTGACTCCTTCCTTGCCTTGTATAAAAGTAGGTCTTCATGTTCTTTTAAAATTGTTGAACTTTTGGCTGCTTCTTTTTCACTTTGCATGCCTGTCAGCATACACTTTTAAATCCAACTAGGGTTCTCAACTGATTTCACTTTTAAAATTTTAATTTCCCAACATTATGGCCATCAGCACTCCCTCAGGAGCCAGGAATACAAACCCCCCCCATGTTCTATGGAATAATTTTAACATTTGGATAACTAATGCCAATACAAGACAAGCAGCAGGTGAGATCACTGTGAGAAGGACTCAGAGGCACAACCCTTTTGTGCCTAGAACCCAGGCAAAGGAAAAAAACCAACAAAACTACATGCAGCACAAGCAAAATGATTCTCAGGAACAGTTAGACAATTTCTTGCAACACACTCAGGATAAGTAGTAACAAATGTAATAAATTGGTGAGCCCTGAGAGCCAGCCCCAATCTACTAAAATCCGCCTTTATTCACCTTACACCTGTTCTATGTAACACAATGAGCACTTACAGAATTTTACTGCAGATCTACAAAAAAAGTTTGCTCAATAAAGTCATTGCAGCACAGTATCTTTTACAACACACATACTTTGATAAGGGCGAGGTATTTGCTGCTCAGAGCTTCTGAGATGACTGACAAAGCTCTCTTCAGATAAGCTGCCAATTTACAAGTCAATACAGAAGGATCAGCCCCAGATTTACTTCTTTGGCCTTCTACACAATTTCTTTGTTAAGAATCATCTCCTGCATTTTCCAGGACTGCATGACAAACTAGTGATCCTTCCCTCTAGAGCACAAAACAAAGTGCAGATCGCTAAATGGTAAAATAAGAGCCTGCCAGGTTTAGTTTAGAGAAGAGGGTACCCGGGTAGGATGTTTGGGAGGCTGGTAAATCTCCCACGGCACACAAAGGAGGCTGCATATCTTAATGTCTATCTCAGTGTCTCCACTTAGACAATTCTTCAAGAGCATGTTCAGATAAAAAATTACTACAGACACACCAAACACAGCACCTGGTTCCCAGCTAAATTCTTTCACTCTGATGATAAAAGCACACTGTGAAGTAACTGGTTAACTGAAGCAATGGTCGATCCTTGCAAATGCTCAGACAAGCAAAAATCAACTAAAAGTATTATTTATTGTATTTTAAGATAAATATTTTGTCTCCCAACTCCGGTGCTGTGTATTTGTTTGTTTGACAGACTGATGATCTCAGCTGAAATCTAGATGTATAGCTCTTCCTAAAACTAGTTTTCTGATGAAGAAAAATCAATAAACAAAAAATGAAGGACTTCTAGGCATCCTGATTAAACCCTTCTCTTAAAATTCTGCAACATATGAAAAATACTTAGTAACTATAATGCAACAGTGACAAGCTTCAAGTGGAATTTACATTGGACAGGGAATGGCAAAAATGTTTAGTGATACAAGTTATACAGGATACCTGTCCCAACAGTTCATCCACCTTCTGGGGATGCAAAGGGGTGAGAGGGAAGGGACATTACACATACAAAATCCCTCTACCAAAAGTATATCCAGCAGAATAAAAAGAAATAATTGTTGCTCACACAGTATGTTTTTACTGTACCATGACTAAGTGGTATATTAGGCATTTTATCTTTTTTAAGATTCCGCTTCTTTAAATAGTTTAATAATATGATAATAATATTAATTTACTACCATATTATAGTAGAAAGTACTCCTACATCCAAGTTCAAGATAAATCATAAGCTTCCACCAGAGCACAAAACCTGAGGCTTTCTTACCCAGAGACATTGCTCTGGGAGCTTTTAATTCATTATTATATGTAAGTTAGAAAAAACTGTAGCAAGTCCATCCCCCATTTAAGTGGGATGTGATTTAGGTGTAAAAGCTTGGTTGGCAGGAGAGTTTGACTGATATGGCAATTATTCAATACCCAGCTCTCAAAAACACTCTTCAGCCCCTAAGAGTACATCCTGGAAGTGGTTGGAGGGTAAGGCGAGGAGAACTGTTCATCATCTCTTCTGGTAAAAACCTGCACAATTCTGTCAGGAGATGCTCTTGGAGCCCTCCAGCTCAGCACAGGAGCTCTGTCACTGTGTTACACTTTGCCAGGCTGCAATAAAGGACAAAATAACCCCCCTGTATCTAAACACAGCTAAGGACCAACTGCAGCTCAGGGTGTGCCGAGTCCAACAGCCTCGGAGCCCCTGGAGGAACACCGGAGACACAACTCCACACCCCTGCTCCGCTCTGACCCCTCTCTGCAGCGGTCAGACACTGAGATCCCGATGAGAACAAACCCTGCCCTGCCTGGCACTGCTGCTCTGAGGGATCTCCTGCTGGATTGTGCCAGGAGCGAGATTTCCATCAGTGCCACCCCTGCACAGCCTCGCTCCAGAGCAGGGGTTTGTCCAGGATGAGGCACGGACTGAGCTGCCTGAATGAAAACTTTGTGCTTTCCTTGCAGAAGGGCACGAGCGTGTCTGGGAGAGAGGGAAACCTTCAGGCAGCCACTGAACTAATGAGAACCACCAGTAAATTGCCAAAATCACAACACAAACGTTTTAACTCTCAGAAAACTCGGTACAGAGCAAAAGCACCTAAGGATAAAAATGCTTACACTCACACTTCTCTTAAGAAAGTTAACTGAAGGCATCCTGACCAAGTGAGAAATAAACATATAAATAATCCAAATGGTTTCTGATACACCTAAATACCACATAAAACCTGTCTATGCTTGTACAACAATGCACAGAGATCTATCTTCTGATTTGCCAAAACACTTAGCACATTTGAAAAATGGCATACACCCATTCTCTGCAGAACTCATTTTAAACCTGGATTCTCATGCAAAAAATATTATCCTGACCTGGCCAGTTAAAATCATAAAAATATTATTTCCCTGACATAAGCACTCCCAAAAAAGTAATAAAAATGATGGAGAGTCAAAAGTCAAGAGAGTATTTTAGAGCTTTCCTTATGTGAAGCCAGATCTCAATCTTTATCCAAAAAATTTCAATTTGATTGCAGGACATTCCTGCAACAGGTAAACTAACATCTTCTAAAAATGATCTCTAAATAAATTTAGTATGTACTTATTTTGATTCATTTAGGTTCTGAACCATATGGATATAAGTTTAAAATATATATATATAGAGAAACATACAGAGCTTTTTAAAGTACTATTATGAAGTCACAGAATGAGCTGATATCATTAACTCACCAAAATAAAAACAAATGACACATTTATCAGCCAGTACTTCCCCCTTTTAAAAAGTCATCAGCTAACTACTCGGAACTACATTCCTTTTTTAATTAAGATGCAATGCATTCACACCAACAACCTGTTCCTCCCCCCTTCCAAACCAGCCAAATACTGGAACAACAGCAGTGTCTGCCACCCTGTAGCCCAAATTACCTATAAGCTGAACTACTCTCCCGGTTCAGAGACAAAAAAAAAAAAAAGAAAAAAAAATATTCTAAGCTTGAATTCCATTCTGGAATGAGTTCAAATAGCTCCAAAGTGCTTAAGTTTAAATAAAAGAATTTTTGAAGCTTGGTGAATGAACCAATTAAGGACAAACAGAAATACAGGCCTCAAAAATGTCACAAATTTCTCACTAGAATGAAAAAAAAAAAAAAAAACGCAATTATGTTTAATGAATTTTAACCCCAACATGAATTTTAAAGGTTGCCATATCTTAAGATAAACGCAGTATTTAAATGCAAGACCTCTGACTCAACCTCCACCTTTTCATCTTTGTGTTGAACTCAAACTAGGTTTACATCCTTGCAATGAGGCCCTGTGCACTTTTCCCCAAACTATAACAATGCAATCTCCATTTTGAACAATGCACCTCATTTCCCTCCTTGGAAAGCTACTTTTGTCTTAAAGCCAGTAGATGCTGGATCCAGTTATAGCTCTGACCTCAAGAGCCTGAAAATTCTCGGTGTTTATAGTTTTTTGGTTTTTTAAGCCACTTCAACTTACATGTGCTTCCTTTCCTTTCAACATCAAGTTGTATTTGCAAGCACAAGGCAGCCTTTCCTGTATTTAACTGAAAAGACCTCTTTGCAAGGCATGCCTCTCACGTCCCTTGTTTTTAAATTTAAAGTGAATACTCCACAACACTTTTGACATTGTTTGCAACACGTCCTGGTGGATCGCGCATTTCTGCGGTCACCAGGTTCCCCATGAATATTTGCAAAGCATCCCCTTGTTCCAGCAAGTGCCGCCCGCCCTCCCTGCTCCTCTCCGTGCACGCGTTTGTGAGCATCTTCCAATGCTCCCCGCGTCCCCGGGGCTGCCAGTGGTTATTTGCATACCCCTCTCCCTGGGAGTGCTTGCGGGCATCCCTCACATCCTCGCATGGGAGTGCGGACCGTATCTGCCAACCTAGAGGGAGCATGCGAGGTGCCCTCGACTTGTTTGAGTTCGCCCACGGACTCTCTACCTGGGGTGCTGCTGTAGGTGCTGTGGCTCCTGAAGCTGCTCTCAGTGCAATAACTGGCGTCGTCTTCATCCTCCATCTCTTCGGGGTAGTCAGAGTCGTCGTCGTCCTCCTCCTCCATTATCTCCTCCTCCTCTTCCTCCTCGGAGTCCTGGTTTTCCTCGGGGTCTCCCTCCTCCTCCTCCTCGGACACCATGCTCTCCTCCTCCTCCTCGCTCTCATGATCGTCGTACACCACTTTGCTGATGCTCCTCCTGGACGAGGCAGCCCTGCCTTGGCTGTTGCAGCTGCCTCCTGCGCCTCCTCCTCCCCCTGCTCCTGCCGCCCCGGCCCTGCCCCTGCCCTTACCGCCGCTGCCTCCCCCACCGGGGGTGCTGCTGCCGCCGCCGCCCGCCTTCCTCTTGCCGCCCCCCCTGGGCGAGGCGGCGGCGGCGGCGGGCGACGAGGCCTGGGCAGCGCCGGCTCCCTTCTGCTTGGGCCCCGCCGTCTCCGCCTGGGCCGCGGCCGCCCACCTGCCGCGGCTGCTGCCGCGCTGCCGGGAGCGCAGCCCGCCGATGGGGCCTGCCGGGGCCGGGGCGCTCGCCGGAGCGGCGGCCGCCGCCGGCTGCTGCTGCTTGGGCGGCCTGCCGCGCCGGCCCCGCATCGCTGGGCGCTGGCCGAGGGGGAAGGGAGGGGAAGGGCGGCTCGGGAGGGCGCTCGGAATCCGGACAGGCGGCTACGGGCAAGCTCCGCGCCCCGCGCGGTGGCACTGGCGGGGGGGGGCGGGGGGGGGGGGGGGGCCGGGCCGAGCGGGCCGCGGCTCAACGCGAATCGCCGGCGCCCCGCTCCGGATCGCCGCCGGCCGCCATCTTGTTCCCCGCCTGCGCCTCGGCCGCTCCGCGCTGACTGGGGGAAGCGGCACCAGGCCCCGAGCGCCTCACGTGACCGCCGCGCCCGCCGCCGCCGCCAGGGGGCGCGCCCGCCGCGGCCGTGAGGGAGCCGCCGCGACGGGGCGGCCCCGCGACCCCCGGACCCGGCACCGACCACCGACCCCAGATCCGACGCCGGTACCGACATCGACCCCAGGCACTGACGCCGGCACCGACCTCCGCCATCGACGTTGGCACCGACCCCCAACCCGAACCCGAACCCGGCACCGACCGCAGGCACCGGCACCACTCCTGTATGCTTCGCTTGCCTCTTTCCCCCCCGCCCCAGCTCACGGTCCTGACACCGCCGCTCCCTCAGCCGGCCCTGCCCGGGATTCACCCTCTCCCCACACCGGAGGTGCTGGGCCCGTGGCCGGGGTCTCTCCCAGAGCTCGGCCCGAGGGAGCCCCCGAGCCCGTCGGGAAGAGCTCTGAGCGAGGTGAGCGCCGGGCCCCGGGCAGGGGCTCCCCACGAGGGTCTTCATTCCCCGTGCAAGTCAGAGCCCCCAGTGTCCCCTCGGGAGACGCTTCCCTCCGCCATCGGCACCAAGCAGCTCCAGCTCCTCTGACCACTGATCATCTCTGGCCGTGCTTTGACTCCTCGCCCGTTAAACCCTCTTACGGCTCACCCTTACACAGCCAGCGCCCGCGTAAAGCAAACACTGACATCACACACGGACCCACCATCACCGTTTTGCCCATCCACGTTCTCTATTCTCTGCGTCCACAGTTCTCTGGAGCACTAGGAAAAGAGATGGGCTCCATCTGCTTTGTATTCCCTCTGGTTGTCTCATTTGCCAGAGCCTACAAAGAGCTAAAAATCAACAAAAACCAGTTGCACAGTTGGGTTTCCAATGCCACCACCTGAATTCAGGGTATCAGTTTCATAAGCAAAAGCAGTACAAACTGAAAGTCAGCCCAAGGCACACAAATATCTTGTATTTCTTACAGCCAGCCTTCCTTTTCATTGCTAGATCGAGACAGCTTCAGGATTTCAGAGCCAGAAGTCTTATCATTAGAAAATCAGTCTGTTTACATGTTCATTTCTTTCAGTCCCTTGCTTATACATCTGAGCAAGGTAAAACCCAACACTGGTCTTGCCACAAACATGGCAGTGACCTGTCCAATGTATCATTTAATTTGCATTCTTCAATAGTAATTTTTGAAGTTCTTTTGTTCATTAACTTGTTGCTCAGGCCGAGCACCTCATTAAACCCACAAACTTGCCACAGCGTCAAGCACACAGCAATGACAACAGGGTTTAGCCCAATTTGCACTCTATATCCAACTTTTATCTGCAACTCTTTTATATTCAGTGTTGCAGCTGCACAGGCCCAAAGCCCTGGTCTGAACACAGGATGACACACACAGCAGCAGCCAACATTGCCCAACCCCATTTACATCTTTCTACTCAATTTGTATTCTGAACCCCTCAAGTTACCTTTAGATTGCTGGGGCTGATTTTTGCTACCTCTTACAGGGTGGCAGAGGATTGTGGTAACTCTTTAAATACATGAATGTACAGACACACATTTTCCATTATCTCCTTCTGGTATCATGGGAAAAACACCTGTGCATTCTGCCATCTATACACTGGGAATCCAGCAAAGGTACCTAGTGCACCTGCTGCACCAATCACACAGCCTGCAGCATCCTGAGAGCATTAACACCTCCAAAATACTGTGGATTTTGTGTATTTGTGGTAGATCAAAGGTGCTGAGAATCGTGTGCTCCTGAACTGTGAACCAGAGTATCTGTCTCTTAATCCCATCCCTTATTAGTTGTGACGTGGAAGTGCTTAAGGAATAGGACTTAATTTTCATTTTGTAGGTGGAGAAATGGGTGCACAGAGAGGTATGTTACCTTCAGGGACAGGATATAAATTAGTCCTTTCCAACACACAGCTCAGTAGAGAAATCAACCCCAACCCCAAAACCTGCCCATTCCACTCAGAGTAGAACATACTGATTTGGAGCTTGGAGCTCCTATTTGGACTCTGCTGGTAATTAAACGAGCATATTTATAAGTTAATTGAATACAGCAGGAGGAGGAATTTTTGGGTGGAAGCTCTACCCTGCTCCCATCCTTAATACAGATGGAGAAAAATCTTCTTTTGACCAGGCACTTTGGAGAAGCTGAATAGCCCAGTTGTTCCACGCTGTTGTCGGGGTGGGCTCCTTTCTCCAAAGGATAAGGGAAAGAACTTAACCTACAGCTGGGTGGCATTCAGCACAAGTGAGCATATGCTCTTGCTTAAATTATTGAGATGCTTTTGTCCAGTCCTTCACTCCAAACTATTCCATAACTTGTGTTAGGAATTGTATTCAGGTGTTCAGCTCTCAAATCAGTTCCACGTACATTTTTCTAAGCCAACAGTGTTGCTGAGTAACGTTACACTAGAGCTCAGCAGTAGACTGGAAGTCAGGTGTAGGAAGGAAGGGCTTGCATGACTTTTGTCATGAGGTAATTCAATATAGTTCCAACTGTCATTTTATTTAGATGATGAAAACCAAAGTATATCAGTATACTGATATGCTGAATTCTACCAATATTCCATCACATAATTAGTCAAAATGACATCATATTTGCTGTTCTGAAAATGTACTGATTATCTTGTCCCCAACAATCCACTTTACACTTGACTCCAGGAAATTCAGCATTATGCTTCTCTCCCATTTTTCCCTACTGCAGATGAAGTACCACAAGTATCCTGTAACAAGTCAGCTTTAAGTGAATGCCTCATCAGAAGAATAAGTCAACAGATACCTGTAAAATCTTCTACAAATGTTGTCTACGTAAAACTTTAGTTCACCACTTTGTATTTCAAAGACAATCAAAATCAATCTAAGATACACTTTGAAATGCTAGAATTCAAGCAGCATAGGTGACATTAACTAAGTTGAGGCGTTCAGTAGTTGAAAAAGTACTTACAGAAAACATACTGATGTAGTTAAGAATGTTCTTATTTTAAATTCAAGATAAGTGTTTTTGTCCAAAATACTGAAACCAACTACCAGTGCCAAGAAATCCCCCTCTATAAATCTTCATCTGCTACTGCAGGGATTTTTTTCAGACTTCTACATACATTTGGTACTGACAGTGTACAAATACAACTAAACATGTCACCTTCCAGAGTGACTCGAGCCTTTTAACTGTGTGTGCAGCTCCTTCCAAGTTACACAGCCCAAGACAGCAAGTTATGCCCCCAGCACTTCTGCCACAACCATCTTGTGTTTAGCCAAGAATCGTGTGGTATTCTAGAAGTTCTCATGATCACATATCAAAATTCTACACGAAAATATAAGCAAACATCCATCTTCTCATCCAGTCAAAAAGAGAGGTTTTAATACACAAGGTTCAAACTTACAACTCCCATGTAGCTACAGAGTAACCAGGCTCCTCCTATGTAGAAAACAACTTTTGACAGCCCCAATATGGAGTGCTAATACATCCTTGTCATAAAAGGAATCAATACAAAATAAATGTGTTAATGAGCTTCAAATTCAAATGATTTCCAGCACTTCAATAGAATAGGTCTGAGATTCTCTCAGGTGGTTCAGTCTTTGCAATTCCCGCAAACTTCCTTCAATCTTGTTGAGTTCTGAGTAGAACCGTACCTGAAAAGAAGAAAACAGAGACATTTATAGTAAAACACATTTTAATTATTTTCATACATCATCATACTGTGCAACTATCTGTGGTTCTGCACAGCTTAAGATATTTAAACCAAATAAAGCAGCTTTTGAAATCCAAATGAGACAGAGGCAACTGCAATTCATGCTCAGGAAGGAGCATACAGAGGAGGACAGACATGATTTGATTCATTATATAATTTGTTGTCTGTTTCCCCCTGTTCTCAACATCCATATTCTGAATCCAACTGAAAATCAAATAATTATCCCAGAAGATGCAACTTACTTGGGCTCTCACAAACTTATGCAGGTTTGAAAGCAAGTCCTTTGCCTCTGGAAGCATCACCATGACAGTGAACTGAGCATCAAGCAACAGGCACATCCAATCCATGATCTGAAGACAAACAAGAAAAGTCCACTTACACTTCCCAGTCTGGAAATAACACACATTTGGCTTTAAAAGCTGAACTCTGGACATTAACTTCTATTGCAAAATGCATGGGTTCATATGTTCAGGCATATTTTAAGGTATATTTGTATTTTGATTGTTGAAGTGTTACATTTGACTGCATACAGGTTACATTGACGGACAGGTCCTTGTAGAATGAATGCAGATGTCAGCTGATTTTAGATATTCCCAACTCCTCACAGCTACACACCCCAGAAAGAGAAGGAAGCACAGCTCACAGAATGAGCTGCTCACCTGATTTATTGTGGGAGAGCGTACTCCTGGAAGAGTGGTGTTAACTTTTTCACTGCATTTCACATACAGGTAATATAAATACCTGAGAAATAGCTGAAAGTAGAAAAGTCAGAACATTTGTAAAGGACAAACATTTAATAGACCAAGGGATTTTGTCCTGCACACAGTAATAGTCATAAGGGTTTTTTAAAATTTATTTTTTGTTTTTGAATGCAACATAGATGCCTGTATACTAAACATTAAAAACAAGTTTTATGGTTCTCTTACACCACCCATAGCTGGACGTTTGAAAATTCTCAGCAATATTCAGGGTAAATACATTCAGGGGTAATCACTGTTCCAGGAGATGTGTCAGAGCTGAGATCAGCTTTGTTTTGATGTGTGGGGTTTTTCTAAAATCACTGGAAAATCACACATATGCTCAGGTACACACATAGTTCTTGAAGTTATATTTCAGATTTTGAGAAACAGGGGAGTGTGGTGGGTTTTTTCCTAAACTGAGGTGATCTAGATTTGTATTACATTTGGGATTATACTGAGTTTGTTTCTCATATTTTCTAAACTTCTGTTTCTGATAGGAAAAAGACACAGTAATTTAGTCAGTCATTTCTTAAAAAACATCTAAATCAAGGGAAGGTATTATTACTTGCTAACAGAATATGAACTCTTTCCAGGTATGCTGGGTTGTAAAGAGAGTTTCTTACTTACATCTTCTAAAATAAGCAATGACTAGAAATATCAAGAAAATTATGTAAGCATATGGAAAAATGTGACATTCCTTAATATTAAATCTTATGAGGCATCCTAATTTCATTTTCATGCATTAGTTTGTTATTCAGACTCCTGAAAGAATGGTGAATTTCTCATATACAATAGAAAAAAAATCTCATCCCTCTCCTTCACTATGAAATACTAAGTGTTTTAACACTTTTTAATGTTAAAATACTTACAATAGCTTGTTGAGCTGGAAGGTTTTTCAGGTGAGGCAAAAGAAATGTTTCAGTGTAAGCTGAATGGAGAACAGCATTTCTGTGCAGTGCTATTAAGGGAATAACATTGCAGGAAAAATACCAGTTCTACAAACCAGAGTGAATTCTAAAGAAAATATTTCTCCAGGTTTTTGTGAGAAGTTCTATTTGAATCTTATTTCTACCATGAAATATCTACAGCAACTGAACTATTATGAAAGATTTAACTTGAACAGTTCTGTCCACTGCAAGGGTGTAACTGCCTGGTGTGTTTTAACGGGCAAATATCCAAAGCACTGATACCTTTTCTCTTAAGTAGAGAAAAATTATTGCAGAAGTGTAATAAAACTAAGTTTAAATTGGTACATTCTAAAAACTAAATGTTTCTACTTATATTTTAAACAGCTTTTCTACTGAGTAGGAACAGCTCTTGTGAGAACTCAAACTTTTAGCAACAACAGAGGATGTGCCTTTTGGCAATACCAAATATAAACATCCACAGCACGTGCAACGCTCTGGCTTCCCTTCACCACGCAGAGGATACAGCAATGCTGCCTTCTGAAGCCCAACAGGGCAGGATTCACCATCGCTCTGGCTTTCCTTTGGGATTTTGGTATCACACATGTCCTGGTCCATCTCTTCACTGAAACCATTTTCTAGAATTTCAGTCTTAACTTCCATATCGTTCGATTCAACATCGACGTAACAGATGGCAGAATCTAGATTTAGATCTATATTTTTAAGATGGTCTTCACTCATGCTGTAGAAGAAAATTTCAGACATTTAATACTTTTAATTATTAGCTTTAAAATCAGCAATGCCATCAACGCATATAATGAACTCTTTGAAGCTGATTACGAAAACAAAAACAGACTAAAATTTGGTGAAGACAAAAAGGAGAGACTGATTTCGAGTTACCTTAAAAATGCTGTCAGGCAAGCATAAGTAATTTCTTCAGGAATATCTGGAAACCGTTCTAGGCAGATTTGTAAGAGATGCATGTCTTTCTTCTCCAAAGCAACAGCCATTAAATCCGGACATAAACTATAAGAATATGAAATTAATAGGATGCACAGTCCACACTGAGAACTACACTGGTGACTAAGGTAGTGGTACTAATCTTCCTCCCAGGATGGATTTTTATGCAAAACACCAACTTCATCAGAAAATATACACCTTTGGTGCTAAATTCTGATAATTCAAGAGCAGCTTATAAAGAACTTTATTTCTACTTTTTTTTAATTTTAAAGACTACTCCTTACACTTTAAAAAATGCAGAGTCACTACCTGTAGGAGAAGTCCCGGGTTTCAACGATCTCCTGCAGCAAACTTTGAGGGTAGTACTTTGGATTTCCTTTACATCTGTCTGTAAGGGCAGTGACCACACAGCCAATAGCGGCTTGCAGATCGAGGGTCGGTGCTCTTGCCAATAGTTTTTTCAATTCAATTTCCACCACAAAATTAGAAGCACCCTGGAAAAGACAAATAATGTGCAACTCAGAAGTACAAGGCACGTGTTTGAGAACTACCCTGGCATGACCGAGTAGAACCAGACCTGTTTTGGAATTCAAGTTACAAAAATTTACAGAAATCCCTCACCACTGTGTGTTTTGATAGGATAGATTTTCTCAAGCATGGAAAGAGCCAAATGAGGAAATTCCTCACGCTGAATTCAGGCAAGCAGCAACTGCTCATGGATTAATCACCTGTTACATCAGTGACAATACCAAGGTGTCCAGCCACAGGTGAACTGTAGATAAGTTTCCCTTCCTGTGTGACCTATCACAGCACCTGCAGCAAGTTCTAGAAAGGAACTAAAGAGCTTATTGCTGAATTTACTGGAATTCCAGGAATTCAGTGGAATTCCTGACAATTCCAACTTCCTATGGCCAAAATGCCTTCAACAAAATTAAGGCCATAAATAAGAACCTAAACAAGCAAAGTTCAGATGAAATATCCTCCCTTATTTACTGTAAGAGACTGTCATTAAAAATGAACAAATTTGTGCAAGTTTCCAGAACTCAGCTGTTTTAAGCCATGTACAGTTCACAAAACACACTCCTGCGACAAAACTTAATTTCACCATGCCCAAATGCTGTTCTTGCACAAGAATGACAATAACAATATCCTTCATCTCACCTGTTCAAGGCAGCTTGGTCAACCTGATGTGTGCAAGAGGACATGCAAAGAGGTAACAGCTTAAGAGACAACTAGAATATTCTGAGAGTGTCTAAACACTACTTGAGGACATTTGGGTTACTTACTTTGAGTTTTAGCAAGAGCTGCTCAACTGATAAGGTCCCTGACTGTCCAGCAACAGTGCTCGTTCTTGATCTCAACTGTGGTGAAAAAAAGCACAGAGTTATTATTCAGGTCCAAAATATTTAAGGATTTCAAGCAAGATAAAAGGACACTTCATGTGTCAAGTTGCTGCCCAGACTATAATTACTAACTCTAATTCCAGAAACAGTGTTAGAAACAATCAATAACAGATAAAGTGAAATTTCTTTCTGCTGCAACACCTAAGAGTAGCAGCATGGGGAAGAGACAAGACAAACAACAACCTCAAACAACCCTAATGCTAACTCACATTTATTGTGGACTCTGCTTTCAGAGCTACAGACTCCTGGGACTGAAGGGAAACCACCAGCTCTTCATCTTCCAGGGTATTCCAGTCCACAAACGAGGACACATCTGGGAACACACAAATGAAACTACATTAAGATAACACTTACAGCACATTTATTGAAGTATGAACATTGCATCAACTTCTTATGCTAATAGATACTTTCTAAACTATAATGCAAGTGATTTTATGCCAATTTTATTTGCCAGTTTTATTTCAGCAGCGGGTAATTTTATGACCTTTTTTATACTGTTTCTCCATTTTGCCTCTGGGAGCAAGAAAAGTAAGTTATTACACAATTTATCCTGAGCATTACTTGCAAAGTTTTACCACTGCAGTGTTTAAAACCACTATGACACTACAATTTTAAACTGAAGTTCACAAACTAAGGTTTGACATTGCCCTACCCAACCACAAACTCTTCAAAAATGCTTTTTAGGAAACAGCACTTCACTTTGTTCTCAGTATTCATCACCAGTATTCCAGTGTTCTCAGTAATTCCATTATCTGAATGACAACCCAGGTGAAGTGAAGTGAAGTGAAGCCACAATAAATTCAGACATTTATGTGCTTTGGTGTTCCCAGCACCAGTAAATTTAGCAGCCAGAAACACAGTACAGTGTGAAGTTGCTTCAAGCTGTTTAGATTCAATTAATTAATTTTATAGGACTGTATTAAAATAATTTTTATACAATTTCAGACATCTTCCTTTTATAAGATCTTTTCATTGTAATTGTAAAAAAAAAAATCTTACCAAGGGTTTGACTGTCCTTGAGCTTTCCCACAGCAGCTGCCAAGGATGATGTTTCACACTTGTACATAATTACAGTCAGCACTTTCCCATGAATTAGAAAAAATTTTTCCTCATAACACCACAACTGCAAAATATTAAAATGTATCATAAATGAGATAAGCAGAAAAGTGAGTTCCTGCACTCATGTGTAACTCCTTATTGTAAACTTCAACTGAAGTCAGTGATCAGATTATTTTAAATGAAGTGTGCAGTAACTCCTTACTGTAAACTTCAACTGAAAGTCAGTGATCAGATTATTTTGAATGATTTTCAGTAGATTTAACATTTGTTAGCAGCAGAAATTACAAGTGTTGGGTATTTTTCCAGGTATATCCTAAAATATAGTGGTTGCTCCAAGGCATTAAGTCCTCTGAAAATGTCACATTTTAAGTTTCCTCTTGTGCAATTTTAAGACAAAAGCAGTCAGCTGTTCTGGTTCACTAGTGCATTTACTCCTTAGGTGTCATTTCACTTATTTGACTCTTGAATAGCTTGAAGTGCTGCTCAGGTGTTCACAGAATCATCTAGTTCTTCAACTGCAAATTGCCTGAACAGAACAGACACTGCTGGGTTTTGTGTTCAGTGATTTTATTCACACCAAATAATAATGATCATGAGAAGTGACCAAGTACTAAACGATCACAGAAATTCCTACAGGCCACCACTCTCCCAATGAATATTCTGAAAGAAAGTGTTCCTCAACTGGTCAGTATTAATTTTGCTGCAGAAGTTGCAATTACTGCTCCTCCAGCAGCAGCAGAGCTCTGCAGCCCAACAGTCCCTTCCCTGCTGTCAAATGCACAAAGCTCAAGGACCCCAAAGCCATGGCTGAGCTTTACCTGGCCGCTGGTCCCCATGGGCAGCTCCTTTGAGGTTTGCAACGTCTGAAATTTTGTATTCCATATTGTCAGAAGCTCTGAGGGAAGTAACAGATAGATAAGAACAAAAACCAACATAAGCACTATGCTTGCCTTTGCTACTTTCAGTTACAAACGCTGGAGGAAACAGAAATAACTGTTTCAAAACAGCCCAGCCAGTATTTAGCATTAGCAATTACATCACTTAGGTTAAATCTCAGTTCAAAGAAAAGTTGGTTTTCCAGGGAAGAGCTTTAAACCAGAGGCTGGGACAAGAAGGACAGCACAACTTTCCCACCCAGTGCTTTGCCCAAGGAAACTTTAGACCTTACAATATCTTAATATGATTTTTCAAGTTACCGTTGGGTTTTTGCCCAGGTACAGGCAGACTGCCCAACACTGCAATGTGGTCTTTGTCCAGGACAACTAAAGATGCTACTTTCAGAACAGCTCCAGATACTGAAAGTTTTAGTAGTAGTGACTTGGACAAAATTTCTTCTTTCTTTTCTTCTTCAGTATCTCGTTGTAGAGGTATCAGAACCTGGTATATACAGCCATTGGAATCTGTCAAAAGAAAAAATAACCACTCATTTCCAGGTTTTTTTTGGTGGAAAAAACCTGTTTGATATCATATGGCAAAAGGACATTAAAAAAAAACCTCACAATATCCAGTTAATGCCAAAAGAAGAATTAATGCAGGATATTTAAGGGACTTAAAATCCAAAGCAGCAAAATAAAAGTACAGTAATAAAGGTGCAGTGAGATCTGCAGGGTACAAGTGATCACAGGTAGGAACAGTTGGCCTTTGCAACCATTAAAGTACCAGGAATCTTTCTTTACTACTTGCAGCTGTTTTAGAAAGTTTAAAAAACTAAAAATATTAAACAGCATTTAATAAAAATGAACATTTTATGCCCTCTCATACAGTTCTTTGCTTCATTATCACAACCCATTACCAAATCTAACTTACACAAACACAGAAGCGTGACAGTCTGGTTTGTTATATGTGCTGTGAAACGCAGTGGCATGGCTAGTTTCTGTCGTTCAAGCTTGTATTTGTGTAGAACACTCAGCTTAGGTTTCTGTACATAGACAAAAATATCCTTATCCTAAAATAAAAAAAAAAAAGAAAATTTTCCCTTAATTTACACAAAGAAGATATAACAAATTCAGGTATCAGTACTGCTTAACTTTGGATGTTGTGAAAATTAGGAAATTGTGTTTTCTATAGGACATACAGAATCATTTGGAGTAGTCTGCAGACTAACAAGTAAACAAAATTCTTATTTGATGCAACAAATGGATTTACAGGAAGAAGCATTTGCACAAAGACAGATTCATGTATAATTCCTTTTTTAGAAACATACATCCCATTCAACAGATCTTCACAATGAGTGATGAAGAGTCACACAATGTCTGCTGTACTTCATCTTATTAATTGTTCTCTGCAGTTCTAGGAGCCCAGCTTCTCAGCTCTGAATGCAAAACAACTTCCATTTAACTGCTGTGCTGATTAAATCAGGATAATGATTCCACTAAAAGCTCTTAAAATCAAATGAAAGCAGTGATGGATTTTGAAAAAAAGCACTCAGGTCTCCTGCTATGAGAATTTTTAAAACAAAAAGTATTTAACTCACTTTCTCAGTGGTGAAAATTATGACAGGTTGTTGGCCTTCCATAAAAGCTCCACTCCACCTAAAATCAGAAAGCTGGATGAACATCCTCCAAATTCTAGGTTTACACATAAAGCCATATCACTATACATTAGGCACCTTCTGATTTTTAGGAAATCTCTATAAATAACTCTAAGATTTTAAAAACAAAGTGTCGGGAGAAAACACCCAACTCCATGATCTCGGTCTTTGATTTTCCCCCATCTCCTCAAAAGAGGGAACAACTTTGATCATCACAGTCATTTCCCCCGAGCAAGAATCCCCACAAAGTGGCACCACTCACCTGATGACCTCAGCTGAGATGAGGTTCTCAATCTCCTGCTGAGGGGCTTCCAAGAGCACATCCAGTGTCCGAACCGCCCCTCCCCTGAACAGCACCAGCGGCCCGCCCTGGGGAAGGGAGTGGATCCTGTACACGTCTGCTGAGAGCTG
Organism: Pyrgilauda ruficollis; assembly: GCF_017590135.1. NCBI lineage: Eukaryota > Metazoa > Chordata > Aves > Passeriformes > Passeridae > Pyrgilauda > Pyrgilauda ruficollis. The sequence continues at coordinate 3,100,542 of NW_024529044.1, read as the reverse complement.
CAAGAACAAAAACAAACTCTGTTCTCTGCTACACTACCCTGAAAACTGAGTGCTTTATTCATCATTCTCACTTTTGCCAATAAACTTTTAACAGAAAAATTACAAATCTTTAAGATGCTTAGAAACGTAGATCTGAACGTTGCTGATTTGCTGAAATGCCACAAATAATGCAAATCACGACCCAAAAAAAAGCCAGGAAAGTGTTCTGATGAGCATCACATCCCTGAATCACATCAGAAAATACATAACAGGGTCAGGAGGTCATACAGCTGCGCCACAGCAACACACAAAGTGATGTTTAACACATCAACCAGCAGAACATAAAGATCTGTAACTGAACACAATTCATCATCTTTAGAAAGTCCTCAGAAATGCTGGCCTTGGCATAAAAATCACTTCAAGAGAAATATTCTGATTATAAAGTCAGAATACTTGCAATACTCCACAACATCATGAAGCACAAGGTAAGCTAAAATGCAATATGGCCAAGACTATGAAAATTGCAGCAGCTTTTCCCTCCACAAAGATCCAAAACACATAAAAGAGAACAGCTGAAGGAGACTTACTGTTGCTTTAAAAGCTTTGTCCAAGTTCATGTCTTCATTCTTCCATATTCTTAAAACCTTTAAGAGAAGCATCATTTAGGTAAAACAGTAACACACAGACTTCTCAGCACTCAAAATACCAGCAACTGCAAGAGGACACAAGGAGCATTCATAGTAACCTGAGTGGGAACTGCCCCAGGGGGGAGCAGAAACAGCAGGAATGGAAACCAAGCTCAGAAATCCTGAGCTGGAAAGAAATGACAGGAGAGAATAAAGAAAAAGACACAGCAGAACTCTGAATTAAAGTAGATCAGAGTGATGGAGACAGGTGAGATACAGATGGCCTGATTTTCACAAGCAGTGCAAGGCCAGGAGTGATATTTCACCAACAGCAGTGAAAAGCCAAAGGCTCAGCATGATCTAAGCAAATGCTACATAAACACAAGAGAAACTTTAAACTGTGAAACAAGAGCAGGAAAACAAGGATGGGGGCGTGAACTATTGTAACCATTCCAGTACAGTGATAATGCAGCTGTAAATGCCACCCAGGCTGCAACAGAAGTAACTCATCCTTCGGGAGTGCCCGCAGCAGGCACTGAGCATCTCCGGTGTCTAAGGGCCACCAGAGCATGGTGCTCAGCACAGAGCCTGCTCAGGTCACCAGTGTGCTGAGGGCACCCCACACCTGCAACCAGAAATGTCACACTGCTGATTGTTTCCTACCTCCATTCCCTCAGGAGGACCCACCCACTCCTTTGTCCCTCTCTAGAAGGATGAAGGCTCTCACCTTGTCGTCATGAACTGCAATGTACTCATGGGTTTCAAAGTTGCACACGACAGGACAGGTGAGAATCTGCCCATGTTTAACCGACCAACAGCCCAGGGGCTTCTGATCCGAAATCTACAGTCAGAACAAAGACAATGCAACATGTAACACATGAAAGACCACTTTGGGCACTTCTCTCATGACAGAAAGGAAATGCGAGGCAGCCACATCTGACGTGAATGAGAATGTTAAAATATGGAAACTGCTTTACAAAATTCCTCTTGAGCATTCCTGTTTACACCTCTAATGCCAACAATCTCAGAGTAACAGGAAAGAACTCTACATTAATTAGATTTCTTTTCATGTAAGAAATAACTTTGATCTAGAACAGTCTGAAGGGGTTATGTCATGAAGCACAGGTACAAGGCATGGCTTTTTCAAAGGGCAAATATTCGTTTTATCACTAGTGTGATTTGTTTTTACTGACTAACAAAATCACACACAGACTTGTGCTTTTTCTCTTCCTATTTCCAGGTGAGTTGTTGAGCCAAGAGCAGTCTGAGCTCCTGTTCTGTGTGATCCACAGCCGAGGGCACTGGAGCCCCTCTCCTCCCTCCAGAGCACACCGGGTGTGTCTACAACAGTTGTGTTGTCACATACGGTCTTGGCAGAGGGAATGAACAACCCAAAGGAGGTTGTATTATCAACCCACTTAGATCCTGGCATGGTTTAGGTTGGAAGGGACTACAGACCACCAAGTCCCACTGTGTGCCATGGCAGGGACACCTTCCACTGTCCCAGGGTGCTCCAAGCCCTGTCCAACCTGGCTTGGACACTGCCAAGGATCCAGGGGCAGCCACTGCTGCTCTGGGTGCCCTGTGCCTCACCACCCTCACAGGGAACAAATTTTTCCCAATATCTAATCTAAACCTACTTTCTGTCAGTTTAAACCCATTCCTGCTTGTCCTGCCACGACAATCCCCAACCGCGGGGATGTGATAGTCAACTAAACACAGAAACTCAAATACTTGCCTTAAAGTTTCTTATTATGGTCTACTGAATAACAGACACCAGAGCACATTTTCATTTTCAGGTGCTGCAAACTAAAGTCTTCCTGCTGCCAGCAGGACGGCAGCTGACACTGAGCTCAGAGCCCAGAACCTGGCACTGAGGGAACACGTTGCTGTGGCTTAGGGAAAGTATTTTTTGGGACGGGGACGGGAGAATATCAGCTATCAAAAAGAGAAATACACGCACAAGCACCCGAGCCGCCCCGCGTTCCCGAGCAGAGGGAGCGGAGCAGCGGGGAGCGCAGGGGGCAGAGCACGGCCGGGCCGGCGCCGCTCCCCGCCCGGGCTGGCGGCAGAGGACAGCGGGGCCGGGCCCGGACAGGCCGGGAGAGAGGGAATGCGGGAAGCAGCGCGGCCCCGGCCCTGCCCGGCACACCCCCACGCCGGGGCTGCCCGGGGCGGCGCTGCCGCCCCCCGAGCACGCGCGCGCGGTACCTTGAAGAGCGTGGCGGCGCGGCCGCTCTCGGTGAGCAGCACGAGGTCGCGGTCCGGGCCCGGCTCCAGGCACAGCCCGGGGCCGCCGCCGCCGGGGCCCGGCCCGCGCAGCGTGAAGCTCTCGCACAGCGCCGCCATCTTGACCAGGCCCGGCTCTCGCGAGAGTTGGCGCGGCGCGCGAGCGCCCCCGCGTGACCCGGGGCGGGGCCGGACAGGGTCGCGACAGGCCCTGCGCTGTCGCGACAGGGAGCGCGCGCTGCTGCCGTGCGGCGCTGCCCGGCCGGGCCTCGCCTTCCCCGAGCGCGCAGGGCGGCTCCGCGGCGGGCGGCGGCTGCGGGCGTGCGAGCGAGCCCGCTGCGCTCCGAAGGTGCCAGGTGCTCTGAGCGCTGAGCGCTGAGGAGAGCGACAGCAGATGTCCGCGGGACAGCGCCCCCCAGCGGGGCGCTCAGGGGCCCGCGGGCACTGCCCTCACTCGGGGGTCCCCGGGGCCTTCCGAGCCCATCGCTGCCGCGGCGTCCCCCCGGCAGGGCCGGCCGTGTGCCAATGAGGGCTCAGGTTTACCTAAGGAATGAGTCACGTGCAGATGAAAGGGGTCATGTCGGTGGTAATGAGGGTCACGTGTATGCTAATGAGACCGTCACGTGCGCGCCAATGTGCCCGCGCCAATGTGCGGTAAAGGCCCCGCCGGGCTTGGGCTGCCCTGGGCCAGCCCGTGCCCGTGCCCGTGCCCCGTGCGGCACGGGGGGAGTGTCCCCGGGGCAGCGGCACGGGGTGGGGGGAGAGGGGGGATTGCCCCTTTGAGGCACGGGGGGATTGTTCCCGGGGCAGCACAGCCCGGCCCCGCTGACAGCGCAGCCGCAGGTCCCATTCGGGTTTTCACCGCTTTGTATTTTCCTGTGTAGGATGCTCAGTGTGCGCAGATCTCAGCGCGGCCCTGCCCGGGAATAGGAGCCCAAGCTGTGAAAGGCCAGCGCGGTCGCTGGGGTCACTCTGGGCGTGGGCGCTGCCCCGCCTGCTCACACACACCCGGCTCCGCGGGGAGATGTCCCCGGGGCCGCGCGGGCTCTGTCCCCTCTGAGCCGTGCAATTAACAATGTAAAACACTTCCAGTCCCCTCTTTGTTCCCCCTGCCCTGTCCCACGCTGCCCGGAAGCTTTTCCCTCCCGAATGAGCGCTGCCGTTCCTCTGGAGCAGGGAAAGCTTCGTTTCTATGGAGGAAGTCTCTGTGTAAAAGCTTATAAAGAACCGTTGTGCAAGGGAAACTTCTGTTGACCGAAATGAACCGACTTGGAGACAAGCCTGAGAGGATTCGAGTGGTCTCTTTTCCAGTATTTTCCAGTTGCTTGGTACAACACTGAGCTGCCAAACCCTGCATAAAGAATTAGATTCCCCAGTGAAAAACTTCCTTGTCAACCAAATGGCCATTTACAAGTGAATGTGCTAATGCCAGACCGACGGGGCACCTGCCCCGGTAAAACCTTTACGGAGCTGGGGCACAACAGGACCCAGGAGAGGCTATAAGTGCTTTAAATTTTCCTCACAAAGTTAATTCTTTGTGCTATTTAATTTTGAGGAAGTGACTTGCAGAGCTGGGGTAGAAATGTCGATGTTACTTGTTAATGAGGAGGTTTCTGCTTACAGGAGACCCAGTAAGAGAAAACAGCCACGGTTGTAAAGAATAGTTGTTGGTAGTTTATTTACAACAAAATGCAACGAAAAATACAATATTAAAAATAATAAATAACTTGGAAAAAAACAGAAACTAAGTGATATGAGAAAAATGACAGTCAAATTCTCCTGCTGAGCCTTGCACTATTGAACGTGCAGAGCAAATCAAGACTTGGTCCTTCTTTGACAGTGGTGATGCATTGCCTGATGTTGCCATCAGTGCTCTAAATAAAAAGAAATTAATTACTGGACATAACAGAATCACGTGGAATTATCACAGAAATGAAATAAACCAGTAAAACCTGCTTTAGTGACACCACAAAACTACAGGAGATCATAATTCAATGACCATGCTGTTCATTTAAAGCAAAACATTGTTAGACTTATTTAGCAATTTTAACTTACACATAGAAAACCAAGTCCAAACAATGGCAACAGAAAATCTCCTATGGACAAGATTTTGAGTTCTCTCTTACTGCACTCACTAATTCATAAAAAGCATATACATTTGGCTTATTTCAAAGGATAACACATTGTTTTGAAGTTATAGTGCAGCAAGCTTCAAAGCAGTTTTAGCAAAGTATAGCGGTCTTGTTACAAACTGAAATTCAAGGAACAAATATTTCAGTTTCAAAGTCTCTACAGCAGCAATTAATGCAATTTGGCTACTAGATGTCACAAAATCACCTTCCAGAATAATCAAAAAAGCCAAAGAACAAGGTCAAATAGTTTCTTTCCATAGTATTTATCCAGTCCTTTACAAAATTAACCATTACATTCATAAGAAATCCCATTAAGTACATGTTTCAGGAACAACTTTTGTAGGTCCCTCCCTTTTTGATTTTTTAGGAGATTGACCCTTCTGAAGCTGCACTGAATTGCCAGTTGTTTTGTAATGATTGTTCCGTCCAAAAAACACAAAAGTACAAGCAGAGCCTGGAGGTTTTCATAGAAACCTGAACAAACTCATCACAGTTTTTGCTCTGAACTGTATTCTCCTTGATAAAAAATTCCTTGCCAAGTCCTAGCAGAGCTGCATCACGGGGTTCTTGTCACTGTGGCAGAGAAGAGGAACACAGGCTGTGTTCACCAAGCTCTGAGGCTGCACCCACTAAATAATCAGAGCGTTTATTTTTGCAAACAAAGTGAGGAACACCTGCAAAACTCTCTATTTTAATCCTAATAAACGTGTCTGAAAACACAAGAGAAAGGGAAAAATCAGCACTGAAAACAACCCCTTCTCCTCAAGGTGTTACACTGATATACTCAGACCTTCCTTCTCATTTCATTTAATTTGATTTCATGTGTGCCTGCTGGGAATATTCTAGAAAAAGCTATCTTACCCTAAATAGCAGCCAACCAAACAGAAAAAGGCATTTAAAGATCCTGTCATTGAGCAGATGGGTGATGACTGCTGGGGAAAGCAAGGCAGAACTCAGCACTAGGCACTTCCACAATCAGTGAAAACCTGGGGTATTCTTATCCAAAGCAGGGACACATTACAGATCTTTTAATTGGCCTTGATTGGGCAGCAGCACAGGCAGAGTGGCTGCTCCTGACCCTGCCAGTCTGGGGACACTAAAGTTGGGCACAGCAGGGAGAGCCCTGTCACTGACACTCCAGGATCTGTCTCTCTGTTACATCTCCACCAGGCAGATGTTCAAATCTGTCCTGTTTAATGATTTTCACAAATTACTTGTCCCCAAACCTACTTAATATGATGATCAATGTATTGGAAATCCATCAGTTAAATACGAGTGAAGATGGAACTGCTGTGGTCTAATAATCTGTGTCAAAGCCAGATTCCAAAATGTGAATAGAAACAGTCACGTGTGAGCACCAGGACACCGAGCAGAGCTGAGCAAGTTTGTATTGGACAGATTAAAAATCCATTGAAACAGACTTTCAGGTGGAGCAGACCTGAACTATTTCTGTATGGGCCAAAGTCAGGCAATGAGAAAAGAACCAAAAAATGTTTTATGTTTTTAAAGGTTTCCCTTTGCTGCCAATGTTCCAGTGTTGATACTAAATCAATAGTAACAACAAAAAATTACACATGATCCTACGATTCCATAATGTGCAGCCTTGTTAAGCTGAAATCATAAGCCAATGTAGGAAAGTTTTGTTTTCAGTATTACAGCAGATTCTTTTTAAACAAAACAGCATCACCCATCAGGTCACCAGTGAGTCAGAATTACCAGCTCTGTGAAGAAAAGCAAAGCCAAGCATGGACAGGACATAGGAAAATGCAGGAAGTCGGATCACAGCAAGCCTGCAGAGAGCTCCTGGATTTTGCTGGCTGCAGGATTTTCACTATCAGACAAATGAACACTTGTTTCAGTGCAGGTTGGCAGTGGAATTACTTCTGCTCCAAAAACCTCCCCCTAAATACCACTCATTCCACAAAACTTGTGCTGCAGCTGCAGCCAGCGAGGAGCTCAGTGCATTTCAGCCACTGTGCCCCAGGTTTGGGCACCCCCAAAGTGAACGTTCAATATTCAGGGACAGCTCAGCTCTGGAGAAGTTTCTTTTTTCCTCTATCCATGAACTGTCAGTGGTGGCACAAAGTACCACCCGCTGGGATCATGATTCAGGTAGGAGCTGTCATTCCCTGGGAATTGAACAGTGGCTCACTGATGTCACCAAGAGAAGGAGCTGCAGCAGCCATCGAGCAGCAGCTTGTGTGGAGGAGAGCAAAGTGTCCCACAGAGGGGGCAGCGAGGAAAGGGTCTCACCCAGTTCATGCTTTGAAGAGGAAGGAAGGAAGGAGGGAAGAGACCACTCCTGCCATTTATTTTTCTCCTTCTCCCACCATCTACACTTCCCTCTGGGAAACATCCTTGTCAGCAATTCCTGAGATTGAGGAGTGATTTCACACACACACACACACCAGGAAGACCACTTCTGGTTCCTCAACAGCACCCACAACTGGTTTGCTTTTTGAAGTGACTGATTTTGTCCCCCTTCCCCAAAGGAGGCAGTGCCTGGACCCAGCTCTCTGTCAGATTGTTCTGTTTAGCAGAGATGCGAGGCAGGAAGAAAAAGGAGTCTCCTGTTTTCTTCCCTTTGCATTCAAGGTCTCCCAGCCTGACTACTGCTCTTCTTCCAGTGAGGAAAAGACAGAATTCATTGCTTTTGTTTCTCAACTGGCACAATTCAGCTTTTTCCAATGTCACAGAACACCACTGATGAACACCAACACTCTCAGCTCACAAAAGGACAGGGGAGAGCTAGTAAAATACATTATCTACAAGAAATAGGTGGTTCCTGTTACAAATTCTGTGCAAGGTAGAAATAGTTCAATGGCCTCAAAGTCAGTATAATTAATTACAACTGGGGCTTTGATACAGTGATATTTTAGGTTTGAAAATATTTGTGTTTCATGTTTTAGGCCCCAAATCCTGAGTCATATTAAGCAAAATGTGGATCTGTTGGTGTTCAAGTACAATAAGTTACAGGTCAAAGGTTTATGAACACACAGGAGAAGCCTGAGAGTGGGAAAGATTTTAAAATTTGTTATAAAAGAAGAAAATGGAAGGGGTTTTTTTCTGTTAACCCTGCATTCTAGTTGGCACTACTTTGCCTCAGAAGTCCTTGGCAGATTTACTTAATACCTACTCCTAATTATAAATGCTGTGACCTAGATGAGGGTTTGCAGGCAGAATACTGCTACTGAAAGATTGGTTTTCGTTTATAGCATCCCCTCAGACTGTTCCATTGGTGTCAGTAAGATGCACCATATGGCTTGAAACACTACTTTAGGAATATATAAACTACTTTCTCTTGCATGCACTTTTCAGAAGGTTTTAAGGATCAAGTCTGAGGAAAGGAGTCATCTTTCCACACCGGAAAGATTATCTGAAACAAACAAAAAAACCAACCAACAAACCACCACGACCTTGGTAGCAATTGAGTTATGTCACTCTTGCTGTGGCAGACATGGCTTATCAGGAGGAAACATGCAGGGTTAATTTAAAAGGTTTTTTTTGATGGATCTGGAAGAGTGAGAGTTTCTGGAGCAGACTTTTTCCGAGGCCGATCTTTGGGAACTGTTAGGAAATCAGGAGCATCTGTGGAGAGAGGGGTTGATGGAGCACTAGATGGAGCACTGCGGGTTGAGGAAGGCGTGGAAATGCTAGAGATAGATATTGCCGGTGGGCAAATCCCAATCTTCTTGTTGGTAGCTTCCTGAGTGGCTCGTTCAAACTCTCGGACTTCATCCATTGTCATGTCTTCAACGAGAAGGAATGAAAGACAAAGGCATGTTAGAATAATTTCAAATAATCACTTCATTAACTCAGTTAAACTACTTCCATCCAAATCCTAAAGCAGGGAATGACTGCTTATCATGCATCTCATTAAGAGATTCTCCGCATGAATGCCTCCGCATTGTGGGGCGCTGACTGGAGCACAATGAACACAATGTAAAGGAAACAAAGTTTTAAGTACATTAATCACGTACTAATGGTTCCTCTACCTGGGTCTGAGCCGAATAAAGATTGCCGCCTCTGGAATTGCTGGGAAAATCCAGCTATTCCACAGGCAACTAAAGAGTACATTTGGATACAGTCAGCAGGTAGCATTTTTCAGAACTTCAAACAAAATACAACTGAAAGAGGTTTTAAGTTTTTCATTTAGATTATAAGGCCAAGTGGGCAAAGGCTTGTCATGGTTTGTTCATCTGCTGTAATTATCAAGGGATGAAAAATTCTCTCTCCTTCCATTGACTTGAGCTGCAGCTTCATGAAAGGACCGAGCCTGTTTTGCTTTTCCGCTAATAAAGCCTAAAGAATTCGCTCTCCCTTTGCAAAGCCACACCATTCAAAGCCGTGCTTCCAACTTTCCATCCGCAAACTGCACTTAAACCCCGGTGGGCAAGTGACAGCTGCACGGCTCAGTTCCCTGCGAACCGAGGGAAAGGAGGTGAAGGGTTAAGAGCCCTCGGGAAAGCCGGGCGGGCAGGCCGAGCCGGAGGTGTCCCGGTGCCGCCGAGCCCCGCAAGAGGGCAGCGCCATCCCTGCGCCATCCCAGGGCCATCCCTGTGCCATCCCTGCGCCATCCCTGCGCCATCCCTGCGCCATCCCTGCGCCATCCCTGCGCCATCCCTGCGCCATCCCTGCGCCATCCCTGCGCCATCCCTGCGCCATCCCTGCGCCATCCCTGCGCCATCCCTGCGCCATCCCTGCGCCATCCCTGCGCCATCCCTGCGCCATCCCTGCGCCATCCCTGCGCCATCCCTGCGCCATCCCTGCGCCATCCCTGCGCCATCCCTGCGCCATCCCTGCGCCATCCCTGCGCCATCCCTGCGCCATCCCTGCGCCATCCCTGCGCCATCCCTGCGCCATCCCTGCGCCATCCCTGCGCCATCCCTGCGCCATCCCTGCGCCATCCCTGCGCCATCCCTGCGCCATCCCTGCGCCATCCCTGCGCCATCCCTGCGCCATCCCTGCGCCATCCCTGCGCCATCCCTGCGCCATCCCTGCGCCATCCCTGCGCCATCCCTGCGCCATCCCTGCGCCATCCCTGCGCCATCCCTGCGCCATCCCTGCGCCATCCCTGCGCCATCCCTGCGCCATCCCTGCGCCATCCCTGCGCCATCCCTGCGCCATCCCTGCGCCATCCCTGCGCCATCCCTGCGCCATCCCTGCGCCATCCCTGCGCCATCCCTGCGCCATCCCTGCGCCATCCCTGCGCCATCCCTGCGCCATCCCTGCGCCATCCCTGCGCCATCCTAGCGTCATCCCGGCCATCCCTGCGCCATCCCTGTGCCATCCCAGCCCATCCCAGCGCCATCCCAGGCCATCCCTGCGCCATCCCAGCCCCATCCCAGGCCCATCCCAGCGCCAATTCCAGCGCCATCCCAGGCCATCCCAGCGCCAATTCCAGCGCCATCCCTGCGCGGAGCCGGGCATGCAGAGCCTCCGACAGACCCCAGCGAGTGACATCTGCTACCAACTGGGAAGCTGAGCAGAAAATCAGCAAGGCTCTTCTGGAACCTGCTGCTCCATGTCTGCAGTGCCTGCAAGACGCCCACCGAGCCAACTGAAGGCAATGTTAAGATTTTTGCTGAATGTCAAGTTAAATTCATCAATTTGAAGTATTCCATTAGACCATTTATAGATTCTTTGAGCCACGAAAGCTCAAAAATGTAGAAATAAAACCAGTAGTATTTTAATCAGTTAAGGAGTCTCACATATTCGAGTGTCTGAAGCACAGGACTGGCAGTGGGGATTACCAAATTTGTGACAAAATCAGCCTTTCAGGGCACTGATGCTTTTTACCCCTGCCCAGCTGCAGACATGTGCACCCTTGGCTGTGGAAGCAGCTTTCTGTTGTGTTCCAACATCACATGAAATAAACAAAAGCGTGCATGGTGCTGGCTGCCTTCGCTCCCCCCTGCACCACATTCCAGGGACCTCTCCAGCCCACACTGGCATCATTAGGAGTGAGAATCTGCCTGTTGCAGATCTGACAGAAGTGCTGGCAATAAACAGATGGTCCCAGCAGAACTGTACCTACTCATGTTGGAGAGAGGTTTGAACCTGTTTTGCTGCTTTACATTTCATTTCACACCCTGTAACAGTGGGTGAGCATTTCTGCACTCAAAGTGTCCCAAATCCTGCTGAAATCACAGGGATTTTGATTGAGGAATTCTGTATGACAAGAACCAAAAGCTGTCTTGGACAAATGAAGGGGACAGGAAGGTTTCTCAGTGCACTGTCCTTTGAAGTGAAGTCTTACTGAATGGAGCCTCCAAGACTCTTTATTTTCAATTCAGACATTAAACACTTCAATTGACTTCTACTTTTTAACCTATATTTTCTTTAATTTCCTTCTGCTGTAATATACACTCAAGTAAAACAGCCCTTACACTGAGCTAGGAAGACTCAGGCTCACTTTCTTTTTTTTTCATTAATAACTCTGTTCTGACCTCAATGACAGTTTTTCCACATGGAAACTACAGGTGGCAGACTTCATTCAGAACCAAATCCTGAAGTGTAGAGCCAAAATCTGAACTAATTCTCTGCTAAGGAGTAACCTTGATGTCAGTGAAGCTGCTGTGTCACTAGCACAAGAATTACCTTCCCAGGGACTATGCAGACAACATCTCCTCAGGCTGGGGCCAGCTGGCACTGAGCAAGAGCCAAGGAAAAACTTGGAGCCCTTCAAGCCTTGCCCCACACTGACTTCATGACTAAACCCAGCACTGAGTTCCACAGCACCATTAGCAGAAATAAAGGAATAATGACATTTCAGGAGCAAGGGCCACTGGATCTTCTCAATTTGCAGAGAGTATCAGCCTGTAAATTTAGGCCTCTAGTTGTGGAGCCCAAATTAGGTAATTAAGCACTTTATGAAATCTCCAGACTTTGAACCAGAGAACTTACACAGAAACCTGCTCTTTTCCCTAAACTGTTACATCTGAAAATACTTCCCACCTTGTTGGTAGCTAACCAATGACGGTGACATTAAAGTTACCTTGAAAAGAGTATAACTAATGAGAATAACTCATTAGACTTTTTTTTTTTCCTGGTGAAAGAAAGAATCTTGTGAGTCCCATAGAAGTTTTCCACTCCCCATGTTCTTGGCTTTTTGACTAGACCACTGTGAACTCCTGCATTTTTTAACTATTCAAAGAATAGAAAGTAAAAATCCTCTTTAACCTCCTCTTTATGCATCCAACTGAAATTTGAGCATTGTGTTTTCCTGGAAGCCAGGGAGCTGTATATGAGCCCAACCCCACCCTCCCTTACATAACTGGCAGGGTTACAGTGCAAACCAAAGGTAGGATTGCACTTCATGGAGAAAGATTCTGTTCTTATTGAAGCAAAACCTCCCCAAAATTCCACTGACTGATCAGCAGTTGGTTGCTCTTTTCTGGTCTGTGCAGATGCATTGGCTGAGGATGGGCAATATGTTTTAAAAATTAGACATACACTTGCTTTGGCATGGCTCTCTATTTCATCCACAGTAGATGAATGTTGGTTGCAAACTTTAATGTTGGTTTTTTCATGCATATTTTTCTCGTATTCTCGAACATCATCCATAGTCATATCTGTAAAAAGTTCAAAATTGTTGGCATTTTCCATTGATTCAGTGCAAACTTAATTTTTTTTTTTCCTAAGGAGAAGGTTCTAGGAACACAAAGTCTTTCAGCAGAAGCCAACAAAGGATTTTTTAAAAAGCAAGGAGCAACTAGCTTTATGAAAATTGCCTCATAAAGGTAGTTGTGTCAGCCAAGGAAGGTGCGAGGTTAAGTCAAAGGGAGTCAGAGAACAGGAAGGAGTGGAAATTGTTTAGGAGTATCTGTGTGATGTAAGGTAGGCAGGAAGTACTGAAGTGCAGGCCTTGACAAAGGCCAAGATCTTCTAAAGAAATTTTAGAAGATCCTTTGGAACAAAGGATAGATACAGAAATATTAGAAATATTTACTTACCTTTCCAGCACTTGCAAAAAGAGTTTTTGTTAACTTTGCATTGTACATCTCATAACCAGAAAAACTGTTAGTGTTAGAGCCCACACCAGTTTAGATTCCAGAAACTAACACTTAAACTGGCAAGTGAATTAATAGTAACATGTTAATGGTTGTGTAGCCTCAAGCAATTGAATGAATGATGAAAATTAGAAATATCCCTCAAATGAGGCTGATCCCAGCAGCAGGATCACTGTGCACTGCCCAGCCTGCTGGGGGTGTCACCCAGCACAACCTGTCAGGTGTGGAACACCAGGCAATGGTTAACACCTTTAACAGGATTTGTCATCAACCACAAGTCCAGCAAAAACATAAAGAATCCAGTAATTGACCTGTGACTCTTCTGGGTATTCCCATGCTTTCCATAAATGCACTGGGGAGTGAGGAGTCAGAACAGGAGCAGTGTCAGAGTTTGGTCTGTTCTTTACGATGCTTTGGTAGCTTCAGAGCCTCGTAAAAACAGCCATCAACTTTTGACTCAAAACACTCAAAGAGCATTTTATTAGCACAGGCTGCTTGCAAATGGGTGCCCCTTTGGTCATGCACTGTGATCTGCTCTTGGGGCTCCCATATTCCTCAAGTTTATGATGAGCCACTGGGATTTGGGAATTCTTGTATCACACCACTCCCTGTTCTGTGCTGTGAGGCTCCTGCTGCATTTTATGATGCAGCTTTTAAGGCAAGATACAACTTCAGCTGTTGTAGTGGCAGCATCATGTCATAATTCATCAGTAAAAAGAAATGCAGTCTAAAATTTTGATCAAGGAATTTGAAAAGGAAACATGGAATACCCCTAGCTCATACTCTTTCAGTCTTTTACTGCTGTCTGGAATGAGAAACAAGCTCAGAAGCTGTGTCAGTAACATGCTGGGATGCACTCTGCCAAGCACAGAACATGCTCTTTATTAGTAAGTAACACTGAGAAAATAGAATTTCTTAATAATAAAGCTAAATAGAGTTTAGTAAATTAAATGACAAAACACATTCATACTTACAGGGTCAGTAACAGCAACCAGTCATTAACATAACACATTCTTTATTACACTGATTATTTGATTCAGTTTAGCTGACTACCATAATCTCCAGGTCTTTCTCAAACTTTCATTTCAAAAGGTGTTAATAGACACTTAAAAATATATTTTTGGTGCTAGATTATTATATCTATTTTATTAAGCCCAGATTTTTTAGGTTTTGTACTTAGGCTGATAATTAAGCTCTTAGAAATACACTATATTAGTAAAAAGGCTCACTCTGACAAGGAAAATCCACAAGATAATTGTGTATCACAATATTTCATCTGTGGAAAGAATATTTTTGGCAGGGAGATTTTAGACTTAGGAGGGGAAAATCCACAGTGAAATGTTTTTGAGCTAAACCTACTTGGTATGTTTAACTTCATGGCTATTCATTTGTCATCATTATCAGTAACTGCTAAAGTGCAGCTGACACTTTGCTCCTCAGTAATATTTTCCATCTCTCACTGTATAGATATTTTGGGTAGACTGGGAGCAAATTTATGGGCTCAATTTTTACATGAAGTCAGGCTGTTTTATTTAAAGTTACCAGTTTCCCTGACTTGATACAGGAAAATAGAATGGATTGTTCTATTTCAGGTAAAAAAAGAAAAAAAAGAAACAAATCTAAAATTTAAAAAAAAATAGCCTTGAAGAACTCTCTCACTGGATATAAAATTCTCTCACTAGTTTACAGCTATCCCAATAGAAAAAGATATTTTTAGCAGTTTCAGTATTTTTATGACCATTACAGCATAAGATTTTCATGCAGTATTAAATTTATAAGAACACTGTGATTTCAAAACAATTTTTTTCCTATTTCCAAACAATGAGCCCACTGAGTTGGTGGCTACACTCCAGTGCAGGGCTGTGACACCTCTGAGATGTGTTTGCAGCAATGACTGTTCCTGAGCAATGCACAATGGTTCTGAGCTCTGGTGAGAGAGATGTCCCTCACCCACGAAATGCCCAAATTGGTGTTTCCTGAAGCTTGAGGAGGGCCTAAATAAACATTCTAAATATATTGCCAAATTCCTATGGTATTTCCATGGCCTGTTTCAGAGCCTGTTTTGAGAGTAGCTGTGGTGATGGATATGTCTTACAGAAAATGCATGTAAAAGGTACAAACCCAGTGAGCTCACTTTAGACAGTGTGATTTCTGGTTTTATATTCAGATTGCTCTGTTCTACTGGAAGTGTCCATATTCCCACAGCTGCCTCATGGATTCCCAACACTTTGTGCATGCAGCTGCTGCTGAATCAGACCCTGTAGGATTTATGCTCATGTACATCTTTTTCAGAAAAGCTCCATCTTTTCTTTGTTGCAATCCATATCAATAGCTTAAAACTTTCCTAAAAAGCTGGAAATGTGTTGGGTCAGAGGCCTTGGGATTTTGCAGTATGGAAATGGCTGCAAGTTAAGGCAGCCTTATGAAGAAGCTTTATTCAAACCTGCACGAGGTTCTCCATACAGACAACTCCTGCTTGCAGTGCAGGTCAGGGCACTGGTGCAGGTCCACTGACATGCTGGGATGGAAAGGCATCCCTGGCTGCTGCCTGCTGCCTAAATGCCCTGGGCATCCCAGGATGCCCAGCATCCCTGGAAGTGTCCAAGGCCAGGCTGGATGGGGCTTGGAGCAGCCTGATCTAGTGGAAGGTGTCGCTGACCATGGAAGGGGGTGGAAGGAGATGATCTTTAACATCTTTAACATGGTTCCACCTCCTCCATGAACAATTCACCTTAGGACCTGACGATCCATGGAAGCAGATGGGAACCTGCAGTTAATTGTCCCAGGGTTGTGTCAGCCCCCTGAAAGGGGATGGCTCTGGAGGACACTCACCATACCACTCATCCACCCAGGCAAACGCCTGCCGGTGACCGATCAGGAGGATGTCTCTGACCACCTGCAAACAAGGAAAGGGTTAAAGGCCTCAGCAGCAACAAAACATCTCATCTCTGTCGTTCAACAGGATTGAAAGTGAGAAACCCTCTGGCAGTTCTGTGTCTAAAAAGAAAGTAATTCTGGCCCTGAAGGGCTCCTAGTCCAGCTTCCCACTGGAACTGGATCTGTTGCCAGCACTGAATCATGGCTTTGACTAGCAAGGAATCCATTTGGGAATGTGTAGAGATTCCACTAATCTTTGGCCAATTAGACATTCTGGACCTCTTCTTTTCCCTTCTCAGTTTTTCAAACATGTAGAAGGTCAATACTATGAAAAATTTTATCACCTCGTAGTTATGCTATTCATGAATTGAATTTTTAGTAGATTGATTGGAAAACTTCCCCACTGTCTGTTTCTCAGGGATTCTTCACCTCACTGCTGTGTGTATGGGACCCCTGTGTACTCAGAAATACTTCAGCTCATACATTGGTCACAGCACTGAAAATGTTATTGATAGTTTTTCTCAACCTTAGGCCTGAGCAGCTCTGGGCTTTGTCACGTTTGTACCCAGAGTGAAGTCCTGGGCTCTGCTCCAGCTCCTTGAGACCTTGTGAGAGGTCTGAGCAGACTGGGCCGAGCTCCCAGGCTTCTCCACAGCCGTGGCCACATTCCTGTGAGTGCTCGAGTTCTGTGTATATGAAGGATAAGGAACAGCTCCTGTTTCACTGACCTTGTGTACAAATTGCTCTACTCTGGTTTGAAGTCCCCAGACTTCAAATTTCACAGTCACAAGTTTGTAGGAACACATGATTGGCTGATGGGTCTCTCTCCAGCCTTCTTTCAATTGGCCTCTCCCAGTTTTCTGTGACTTGAAGTATTTGGGATCCTGCAAAACAAAGAAAACATACAGGGAAATGCAGGAGGGGAAGCTGTGTTTGTCAGTTTGCTAAAGTAAAAGTTGTGATAAGACACAAAACATGCTAATAAACATTGTGAAAAAGTGATAGGAAATTGACTTTTAAAATGCAGTAGGATATCCTAAAATCCAAGCCTGGCAGTGAATCAATGGCAGCATATTCTTGGAGATGCATTGACAATAATATCATCCAGGACGTCTTCTGCTGTGAGAAAATCTGTTATTGCAAGTCATTACAGTGCAGTGCACTCCAAGGGTTATTTATGGCCTTGGGAAAAAAAAAAAAGGAAAGAAAAAAAAAAAGTGGCTTCTTCAGAGCCTGCTTTTCCACTGCCCCTTGGTGTGAACTGCTTGTACTTTCCACCTGTACCTGTCTCCTGAAGTTGTGTCCAGTTGGAGCTTTGACACTTCAACACTGACCCTGACAATGCCACCTTCAGTTTAAGTGCACTTGTTCATCCTAAGCTAAGTAGGAAACTCCTGCAGTTTATCCATTTCTGGTTACAACTAAGTTATGAGCAGACAATGAGTAATCCCAGCTCTGTTTCTCTTTCAGGAACTGGGAAATGAAAGAAACTACAACATTGAAATTACAACATCATTTCATAAAACCATTAAAGTCATTAGTTCATCTTTTTAAAGTTTACATTCATCTGTAGTAGATACAGTTTTATCTATGAAAGTGTTATTTTCCATATTGGTATAATTCTATTTCCCTTTATGTCCAATCCTGCTAATTATATCTTGTAAATAGAAATAATTTATGGTTAAGTACTGGTTGTCAGAACTTGAAAATTATGTCATTTCAGAAAATTCATAGTGGAGCTTCTAAAATCTGTCCTGAAGAGTAACCAGCAGTGCTCAGCTGTGTTCTTTCTCCAGTGCTGAGGTCTGGGAAGATCCTTTGTAATAAAAGTAGTTAATCATGTACTTAAATAGTGCTTAAATTATGCATTAAATGGATGACAATCAGGAGAAAAACCACAAAAAATTGATAACTACTCTGATCTTCATTTTGCTTCATTCAGTGTGAGTTTATGTATCACCCAGCATTCCTGTTCCCTACTGTTCAGTTATCTCTTGACTTCTGGTTTTATCCTAAACTGAAGCTCTGCCATTAAAGTTCTCTTCAAAGCTCTGATGAAGTGATAGTCTTTCCTCCCTGTGAAAGTCACTGCTTTTATTGCTGACACAGGCTTTGCAAAGGGGAGACTTTGAGCTCACAGTATAATAACGTTTCAATGTTAAATCACCATAAAAACAGTTCAGCATCATCATTTATCAGAGCAACACCCCCTGTACAGCACAGCTCATGGTCACAGGCTGCTGCCAATCTTCTCACCCAGCAAAGCTCAACCACAGATGGATCTACACATTTTCTGTTTGAAAGAGCTGTTTAATAATTGATCATTGCCTGAAGCAATCAATGTAATAATAACACCAATAAAAAGAAAAAAGGGAAGAAAACATAATATTCAGAAAGACATAACATTCTAGTTGGAGGTTCCTTAAGAAAAGAAATCATTACAGAAAATATGATATCGAATATGCTTGCAAAATATTCCACTGTGAAACAAGAATCTCTAAAAAGGAAAATAGTTTACTATAAGTCAGGGGCTGCTGTTTTTTACACACACACACAGTGCTGGTGTGATGGAGCCATTGCCTTGATTCAGCATTTCAGATACACACTTTAATAATTCTGAGTGTTGTCCTTTACAGTCCTTCAGAGATAACCAGAACTATAATGGAATAACTTCAGTGCAGTCCAAAGGGATTTAGTGTAATCAATTTGAGTCAGTATCAAATATCAAGAAATTCTAACAAAAAAAGAAATAATTAATAACTGCCTTGCATCACTGCTCCTTCCCAAGTTTTATGGGTTGGGTCTGGTTTGGTTTGGTGAGTTTAACAGACAGGGGGGACAGACAAGAGGACACACAGTGGGAATCACTCTGAACTTGGCGGCCCACAAATCACCCACCAACTGTGTGGTAAATGCAACTGATCCATGACATCACTCCCAGGTGCAATTCCCTTAAGAGCACCCAGAGATGGCACCTCTGCATCCCTTAATCCTGTCCTTCTTCTTGAAGGACATGAGGATTAGTCACAAATTGGCTGGAGAGCTCCACGGGAAGAGCCAGTTCAGCAACTCACATCAAACAGCTCTTAGGGAAATTCCTGCCTCTCTGGAAACATTAACATATTGATACTATAAAACTGCAGACTATGAATGGAAGCCAGGCCGCAGAGGAACAGATTTCCAGCCTGCTGTATGAAAGATCAAGGTGTTAAAGACTTTCCTGAGTGCTTGCTCAGGGAGCTGAGACTCAAAGGCTGCACAAGAGCCAAGCAGGGGATGCAAGGCACACTGTGACGTTGGGCAAAGTCACTTTGAGAATTCCATGTCTGGGCCATCACCTCAAAGGACACAAATGTTTGACAGAGGTGAGCTCTTGTAAGGAGCTAATATCCCTGGGCTTTAATCCAGCTGCTAAAAAATTACATGTTTAACAACATCTTGACTGTTTTAGAAACACACAAATTCTGTCTCAGCAATTGCTTGTGCTATGGATCATACAAGGAAGCTTTTAGGGGAAGAATCTCTACATTCACCTCTATATTTTTACACTTTTCCTAGCTTCTGCTATTGACCACAGCCATGGGCAGCAGGCCATGCCAGAGGGACTTTGGTGGAACCAGGACTGCTCATCTTCTGCTCTTCAATGCCTGATCCAAAGGCTACTGAAATTAGTGAGAACTTGGACAAGAATGATTTTATGTGCCTTACTCATGGGTTCAAATTGCTAAATTAAGACTCACAACCTGGAATTGTTTCTGCAATTAGGCACAGAAGGTCCTTCTATAACAAAAAAAATGAACTAGGGCTGATAATTTTCCATTAAAAGCAAACAGAAATTATGTTGGTACCCAGCACTGCTTCTCTCGGCAGCACTCATGGCACACGTACTTGAAGCTTTTCTTCCTGTAACTAGAAGCTGTGCAAGCTGAACTTTGCTCTGACCTCACTTTCATGTTATTATTTAGATAATTAATTTTGTGTGTTCCTTATTTTTGCTTTTAAACACCCATGCCTTTCTTCCTAGAGAAGGCATCATCCAAAGAATACTGTATCTATTCACTATTTTCCCCTTGATTTATCTACTGGCAAAATCCTCAATCTGTTTTAAATGTAATTGCATAGCTAAAATCTTTTTGTTTAAATAACCTTCTTGTCCTTTTATCAGACACAATTTATTAGGAAAGCCCATCTGGCAAATCCTTTTGCTAGAGGAGCAAAACCTACTCTGTATTTGCAATACATTATTGCCAGGTGCAGAGTGATTTAAAAATAGCACTTCTGCCAACAGAGCAGAAACATCATAACCCGTGAGCTGGGCTTAGTTGAGAATGAAATGTAAAATTACAATGAAATAAAAGCCTCTGTATGTGGGATATGGATTCAAACATAGCACTCTCCCAGGTTTTATTACTTAGACCACGAGTCAAAGTGTTTATTGATAGAGTCTATTATTTATCATTTAACATTTATTTACTTAACTTTCCTCACGGACGTCACGGGCATAAGACGTGGAATGGTAACGCCCTTTCCAGGAAGCAAACCCAGCACTGGGTTGTTGCAATGTCTTTTCACAATTAATTCTGACCTGTTACTTTGTACTCAGAGTTAAATAATGAAAGGCATTTGTTGTTTACAGAAAACCTCCAAATCTGCCTGGCACGCTTGCCCTCAGCTCTGCCATGGTACCAGGCCTGATTGGAAGCTGCCACTCCACCCTGGAGCTGGCAGCACCTCCTTGTGTGTGCTGGCAGCCTGCATGGGACACCTCAGCAGCCTTGTCACCCTTCTGTCTCCCCTGGCTGCTTGTGTGGCCCTTCCAGCATGGGCAAAGGTCCCCAGGCTGAACCTGCTGCCAGAGGTGAAAGTGCACCCTGCTTGTGCCACGCATCCTGTCCTCTCCCTGGAAGTACCCAGATGTCCCTGAAACAGATCCTTCCTTCTCTTTAATGCCTGGATTAATTTTTTCAGACTCCTATGGCAATATCATGGTGCTTTTGAAGTGCAATCATTTTTTCCCTTTTTATGCTGAAGACCATTTAGTTTCATCTTGAATTTCAGAACCAATCATGGGTTTAATACCTGTCATCTGGCATTTCAGCATCAGCTGTAGTTGCTCGGTTTTAGATTTCAGCTTTTATAGCCAGGGCTCAGGAAAGATTTATTGATGTAGAGATGCTATCATAGACATTTATGTGGAGTCATTTTTTAAGGACTTTTTAAAAAATTTCTATTAAATGGTATTTTCTGGAAGATCCAGCTAAATACTTAAGAACTGTAAATATCGGGACAGTTCTGAGGTGTTAAAACATGATAATCCAGCCAGCCTTTATGTAAACTCACACACCAAGGGAGTAAGGAAAAGGAAATGTTCGTACTTTTTCATATCCTTCACTGAACTCCTGTGCTGACACACTTATGGGGGGCTGAGGCAGCTGGCTTATTTCAGCTACCATCATTTAGTGATGTGACAGGGGTTTTGTTACTCTGAAAGCACTTGGACAGGCGTAAGGTGGACCTATCCCAGAGCAGCTGTGCTAAAGGAGAAAAGCCAGCAATGCAAGAAGGAAACTGCAGCAGCTGCATGGAATCTGTTTAGAAGCAGCCTGGAAAGTTTATTCCATTTGTCCAGCTCTCTGTTGCTTTGTTATAAACAGGAAATGAAACATTGTTAATTCTGAGAACTTGAATATGTTTGCACTGAACATTTTGCTCAGTAGCTCACAGCTATGATAAATGTTTCATTTCATGAATGATTCACTGGAGGCCCTCACCCCTCAGCATAGCTCAGCTTTGTTCTTTTCTGTATTTCAGACAAATATATCTGTCTGTATAGCTACTGATACATATTCATTGATGCTAAAGTCACAAGGAAATGACTTCACAAAATGTACAACTACTCTTACCCTCTTACCTGGCTGGTACATTCTCTGTACAGAAATACAAAATTCTGTACTTGATGCAATACGTACATCCAGGTTTGGAAAACACATGGCTCCTTACAGATAAACAGGCAAACTTGTTAGCTGAGATCTAGAATCAACCTTTCTCCATTTGGAACCTCACATTTAGACTTAAAACTTGAAGGATTAGACCCACACTTGTAAAAAAATCTTGTATTTGAGATGTGGCTACTTCACAATGGAGTTTGTAGGTGGTCATGAAATTAAAAGGAGATCACCTGCTTTAGGACACCTGAATTGCTGCAGTTTCACCTCCTCCAGCCTTCCACAAAGACAGAAATCAGCTCAGCCCCATGACAGAGCTGGGCTCTGAAGGGTTTGTAATAGCTCACAAAGCTGCCTTCTGATTCACTATTGACCTGGTGATTTCAGTCCCCTGTGCACACTGCCAAGCCCTTCATCCTTAAGGGCATCCCAATCACTTGGAGGATTCTGCTCAAGAGATCCCTCAGTGTTACTGGGAGAGGCTCCCTTGGAGTGTCCTGCAATGAAGCAACAGCTCTCCTTAAGCCTCCAGCTAACTGGATTCTTCACTTTTCAATTTTAGTTAATATTTAGAAAGAGAGAAAAGCAAATATGCACACAGTTGAATTCAATCATTTTCCCTTCAGCCAGGACATTTTTGCGGAACACATTTCCCCTCTCAGCACCGGTGAGAATGAGCTGTTCAACTCAAATGGAATATTATACATACAAGGATTATTTATATATTTTGTCTTTTTATGTGTGAATCACTATTATGGAAATGAAAATGGAATCTGTTTTTAAGATTCATGTCAGGACAACTGAAAAACTACATTTTAGATCACAGGTGGGAGGACACAGTGGCTTTGTCCTTCTACCATCAGGCTCGTAAGTCCCAGCACAGAGCAACCAGAGGAAGTAGTGTGTGAAGGCTTTAAATTATTTAAGCCACTCTCTAGTATGCAGTATTACAGCTAAATAATGACATTTGCTGTTAAATCTCAAGTATATTTTTAATTGAAGAGGAACGAGCTTTCATCAGGATGTAAAGAAAACTAAAGCTCATTTCTAGAAGCTGCCAAACATGCTGACCCTGATAAAGAACTTGCTTTATTTTAAGCCTGTGAAAGAGCCACCGAAATGAAGAGATTACTGACATGCCTCAAGTTAAAATTGTTCTCATTGGTCTTTCTGGATGGGAGTCAGGGCATTTATCCTGTGGGATCTAATTGTTAAATCCTGAGGATTGCACTTAATTTTTAATCTTTAAATTTCATATCAGCTCAGATTACATGATTTAAAAGCAGCCAAATTGTTGTTATTAGTGCAACTAAAATACCTTTCAAAAGCTTACACAAACTGGGTTTATCGGAAGCTGCTATTTGGGAAACACAAACCCTTTCTCATTTGCATAGAATTGCTGTTCTGATTGAAAACAGATGTAAATTACATTTACAAACATAAATAATCTTTTTATAGTCTCTAAATTATGAAGGAGGCCTCATCAGAAATGGGCATTTGGCTTCATGTTCATCATATGGTAGCATAAACCCCCCGCAGTTTGTAAACTTTGAAAGGTCCACTATTTTCAATTATTATTAATTCATTATCAATTACAGCATGTACACAGTTAAATACTAAAGGTGTTCTTACTGCTCCATATGAATTCTGAAACAGAATCTGGTAGTCAACAGAAAAATTATCCATCAGTACAGAAAAAAACAACAGATGCTGGGCTATTTTTGTTGTTTAAAGCCATATAAAATTCCATTTCGCTTGGAATTGGGTTTTTAGATTTGTCTTTGAAAGAGCAACACAAAGACTCTGAAATGCTTTTCTCCTTTAAGATGAGCCTGTTTTTCTGTAACAGGAGATTAATCACAGGGAAATTATGCTTAATAGTTGGCTATTAAAAATGAGCAGGAAAGTTGCAAAACTGGTTGTCACCTTTGTGTTTACAATTTCTGAAGTGCAGAGAATGAGATGAAAAATCTCACAGGATTTCTTTAAAGTACATTCAAATGCTGACCTGTTCCATTAGCAGCTCAGTCCTAAATGGAACCAGAAGCCATGGAGCTCAGATAAGATGATGGGACCAATAAGCTGTTTCATGAGAGGTTATATAATTTTTGGTACTAAACAGATAAGTTTCATTATCTAAGGAAAGTAATAAAATTACTTTTCATTCTACTGTAGGCTCAGTTTTGGTTTATGACCCGTACATAACATTCAAAATAGGATCTATATAAATGGAAGATAACAAGTACTCTACATTTTTAGTCTGAAAATCATGTCTCCTATAGTATAGAAATATATTCCTTGGCAAGTCCTCACTTTCTATCCTAAAAATGATTATGTAGTCTCGTTTTAGATAGTTAAACAGCTGCCATACTCACTGCCAGCTATGAATATAGACTTGGCTCCAGAGGCAAATCATATCTCTAAAATTAAATGCGAGCATAGATCTGATCATTCCTCTCTAGCTGCTTGTTGTGAACCATCATTTATCAACTCTGAGATTAAAACATTGAGACCTCATCTTCATTTGCATGGTGGCTGCTGATTTC
This sequence comes from Pyrgilauda ruficollis, assembly GCF_017590135.1. NCBI lineage: Eukaryota > Metazoa > Chordata > Aves > Passeriformes > Passeridae > Pyrgilauda > Pyrgilauda ruficollis. Next base: position 3,076,196 of record NW_024529044.1, on the reverse strand, counting down.
AAGCAGTGAATTGCATTGACCTAGAAGAAGCACGCTCTTCAGAGATGCGCTCCATCAAATATACATGGGAGCAATTTCCGAGGGAATTTTCAGAGTGACTCTGCCTGCTGCCATTGATGCTTTTTGGCAGATCTGCTGCAGTCTGCAGTGTGCTTCAGTCCCTCTTGGTCTTGTGACATTGCTCCATTCAAGCAACTGTGCATCAGCCCCTTGTCACTGCAGCACATCTGTCCTTTGCAGCTATTGGACACTTTGCAGGGTTCACTGATCTGTGTGGGATGAAAGTAAGGACAGCAGGGGTGTTTAAAAGTGCTCAGATCTGCAAACTCTTCACAGAGCTTCATAATGCAAAGGAAAAGCCTCTTCTAGTTTAGACTAATTCAGCTGAATATCAAAGGTCTGGTACAGGATGTGTTCTGATAAAGGTAGGAAAGCATTTCAAAGAATCATCTGCAAAAGAAAGTGTTGGGCAATCTAGACAGAGGCTGCTGGCTCCTTCCCCTCTGACCAAAGGCTCTTGAGATATTACTGACCAGCAAGATTTTATACAAAAATAAAATGGTTTTGATTCCTATCCAGGCTGTTCTAAAGCCTCTTACCTTCCCTTCCTCACCAGTTCACAGCCAAGTTGCCTCTTACCTCTGATTCCTTGTAATAGCGCTCGGGAATCTCATCGCTGGCAATATCAATAAAGCAGACTTCTCGCTCCAGATCTTTAGCTTCTTTGTCAAAAATCTGCAAGAGTTAAAGAAATTCAAGGCTGTTACAGAACAACACCCTCACAAAATCCACCTGGAATAACTGTTACAAGCAGTTTCAATGACTTCTGCAACAGAATGTATTTTAGGCTTGTGCCTGAACAGCTTTGTGTAAAATGCTCGAGTTTTTGCAGGAACGCATTCTCCACCCTGCTGCTCACATCATGTTCAGCACTGCCTGCTCCCACTGCTCTTTTTCCTTGGATTTTTTTTGGAATGGAGACTTTGCTTACAAACATTAAGGTCAACAATTTGGATTGTTTTTACTGTATTCTCCAATCTTCTGTCACTGTGTAAAAAAACCAACTCTCTGGACTCGGGGGTTTCCCCCTCTAAGGACTACAGCAATGTGCAGGTGTTTGCTGGGAACAGTCAGTGTGAGTTGTTGTTACACTGAAAATCAATATTTTGGTTGAACTGCCTCAGTGGAAGCTGCAAGCTTCCCCAACCCACCCATGCACACACATTTAAATCCTTTAGGACCTTGTTTGGAACAGCAAGCCTCCTGTTCTACGCAAGGTGAACGATGGAGATATTTTGAAAATCCAGGTCATTTGCAGCTGCAGCACAGTATCCTTCTGTGGCTGTGTCGATAATTTAATTATTTAGGCATCTCAGTGACCCATGTGACTTACACTGTGTCTGCAATACATTTTCCTCATGATTCTGAGACTTGGAAACAGCACTGAGCTAAAAGGCTACCATGAATTAGTGCCATGAAATTCAGGGAAGTTGTGCATCCACTGTAAGAATCAGTAATAAGCTCACAATGTGCTTTTTCCTTTGGGGCACAATGTTCTATAGCTGATATTTCCAGGAAGCAAAAATAATTTTGTTTTCTTTTTTTTTTTTTTTTAAATAAATGCATTGAATGCTCTCTTGATTTAATTAAATTCTAGAGGAACAGTTAAAAATACAAAATGCCAGGAACTATTTAGTAACAGAAATGCTACTTCATTATTTCTGAAAGCATTGGGGCTGCCCATTTAAAGCATTCAAAAAGAGCAATGGACTCCAGGGAACACAGGAACCAGCTGGTAGGAAGAAAATTGCTCAGGAAATCGTCTTTCAAATACAGGAAAAGCTGAAGTTTGACTCTACAATTTTAACTTGTCTTGGTAGTGAATAAAACAGGCAGCACTGAATGCTCACTGAGCTGGATGTAATATGTTCACACATCTGAAACTGCTGAAGAACTGAGAAACTCCAACCTGGTTTTATTTGTATTATTATCCTTCTCTAATTGCTGTTTTGCAAAAACTTGTGTTAATTATTTGAGCAAAGTGGAACTTTGAAGGAAAGCCTTTCTCCTGTAGTCCTCCTTCTCTCAATTGGGTACATTGATGTAAATCACTTCTGTGTTTATATATATAATATAGGTCACCTTTTATAAGCTTCCTCCCTTGCTTTTTTCCTAAACAAATTCAGAAATACAGAGCAAGCCCCGGATGAAATCAGTTGAACTATTTAAAAAATAAGATGCATTTCACCATAATCTGTCTAAAATAATGGAAATGGCACTTAAATGGACATTACCAGGTCAGCTGAGGCTTTGAATCTGTCCATGGCTTAGGCACAACCCCATAAATTCAAGCACATGCAAATCTCTGTCCATTTGCAACGGCCTAAATGGAAATGATTACCCAGTATCTTATCCAAAGAAATGTGCCCTGCTCTGTCCCAGACTTGATCCACATATTTCACCTCACGTGAAAATAGTTCTAAATTCCTTTTCTCTCTTTAAAATGCTATGATGGAAGTGGGGATGACAGATGCCTTTGCCAATCTGTCAAAACCAGGAGGAATTTTTCAACCATTTCAACGATGCCTTATTTGCTACCGAGGCTGTCTCTGACCATTTCCTTTATTCCAGAAGTTTGCTGAATGACAGTCTTACTTCCCTTTGCCAGCAGAACTTGTTGTCTAATCATTTATGCCTCTCCCTTTCTCAGATTGTCCTCACAAGATTTGCAGCTAGAGATTTAATCTTCTCATTCTATCAGCAGTTGAAAATAAGAAGTCATTAGAGAACAAGACTGATTTCTTTCTTAGCTCTAATTCTCTTATTGCCTCTCTTAGCCACAGAGTCTTGGACTGCCTGAAACCCTGTAGGGAGGATGGGTTTATTGTGGCTGGGATCAAAGACACTAAAGAAACTTAAAAGTTTTAAAGGAAAAGATTAAAGGCCACAAAAAGAAGCATAAGGCTCCCAATCTGTGCAACTGTATTTGCAAATGTGCAGAAACTGAATGGTGAGAACAATCTGTATCCTTAAGAAGATGATGTAGAAGCCAGATTATTAAATATTCTATTGGAAAGGACTGGACAGGCTTTACATTTGGAAGCCAAGTAATTAATTGAGATTAAAATACACAATCAAATGGAAAACAAAGAGCAACATTCAGACTGAAGTGGCCTTTTTGCCATGGGTTTTGGTTTTATTTTGGGGGGAGTAACATGACAGTTTTTTTACAATGAACATTTATATACTTCCCTTTCCTAAGAGGAATGAAAAGTCAGCATGAATTAGACTACATCACCCCCAGAATGACAGAAAGTGGGAGAAAGGTTTCAGCTGGGTCTTCTTTATGACTGTCAGTAGTTTCTTCTGGTGAAAATTAAAAGAAACTCAAAAAACAAAAACCAAACCAAAACAACCCCCCCCAAAAAAACCCCAAACCAACAAAAATAAAAACCCCAACAAACAAACAAACCACCCCCCCCAAAACCACTAAAAAACCCCAACCAACCCACCAACCAACTTCAAACCCAGCCAATCAACCGGCCAGAAACCAAAAGTTAAGTTCACAAACCACACACCCCCCCCACCCCCAGGCAGGTGATTCCAGAATCTCAAGAAAGACAGCTCATACAGGATACTGCAGAAATGTAAGACCTGGTGAACTTAAATTTCATTCCTTTGTTTCCCTCCTGCCCTACAAGGACATGTCCTGGCACATGCTTTGCTAGCAACTTCCCTTCTCCTGGTAGCCACAGTCAGAACAGAAATCAGGTCAGGATGTGATAGGAAATTTAATATCCTCTTTTCTACAAGCATTTTTTCCTATTTGTTAATTTTTTTCTATGTTTAGACTAAGTTGCTGGTTTCAATTTTATTCAAATGTAGTTAATCTAAAATATAACTTTATGGCCAATCTCCACAGCTAACCTGGACTGGATATAAGCAGCATAAAGCCAATTTCTGCTGAATGCGTTTATTCCATCCACACTGGCAAACTCCTCACTCATCTGCACCACCAGGACTCCAAGAGTCACATCTGTGCCTCTGGCTTGGCTTTGTTTCATAATACATGATTCTCTCTTGTGATGTTTATTTTCCATCTTCAAGAGCAAAGGAACCATCCAAGGGTTTACCAGCTGGAAAGGTGTTTGGCTCTGTCATTACTACAAAATGCTTTTTTTTTTCCCAGCCTAAACACAAGGAGTTTGCAGTCAGAAGGCTGTAAAGAGACAGCTAATTCATGGCAGGGCTGTAATTGTGGTGAGGACTGCAAGAATAATCCTTTTCTTCCATTAGAAAAATGCACAGAACATACTCTCCACCTTGAAATTCCCATCTCTGCAGACTGCCGTGGCCAGAACCACTGGCTGCTCCTCAGTGTGTTGCTGCACACCTTGAGCAGGTTGTGTCACCTGCTCCACTGGAGCTCTCGTTTTTCTGAAAGAAAACTCCTCAGAACCCAGACCCACGGAGTTTATTCAGTGTATAACTTTTCAATAAGTCATGCTCCAACCTCAGCTACTTCCAAATTCCCTAATTTCCTTTTGAGATTTACTTGGGCAGAGATGACAAGAGTTGACCAATTTCAAACCTGTTTCTGGGATAAAACTATTTATGTGGACATGCATAATTGAAAGCAATTTTTCTATGGAAAAAGACCGAATCTGTCTTTGAGAAAATTTGGCTCCATGAACTGGCTGGGAAGATCCCTGTGTGCCAGAGTAGGAGAGGCAGTTACATGTTCATCTGCAGCCTTGCTCCCTGCTCCTTTTGATCTCTGTGTCATGACTCCCCTATTATTCCATCTCCTATAAAATATCTCATTAAGATTTGTGCTTTATGGACAGAGAACTGGATTTTTATGTAATTATGTCAAAGTGGCTGTGCTTCCAAGACCACAAGAAACTCTATAATATTTACTGGGATTAGTTTTTTAAGTCACATCCAGTTCAGCTGCCAGATTTACTGACTAACTTCAGTAGTTCATTTAGAAAAATGAAAAAGTAGAGGAACAACCATATCACTTGTTCACACTCTGTCAGTGTGGGCCTTGTCATATGTTCTGTGATAGCCATATGTGCTTGGGACATAGGATCTGCAGTTCAACAAAGAGAGCTCTTCCCTCAGGAGGAATTTCAGACCAACCTTTCCACTTGTTTGCCTTTATCTTTTCAGACTTCTTAGAGGGGGGAAAAGCATTATAAAATCATGATTTATTCATTACAAATTATGGGATACTCAGTACCATCATACAGGAAAAGTCCAGCTGCAAATCACCCTCAAAGTGTCCCGTGCTTTGACTTTGCCATATTTTGAGTGATGCCCAGCAATCCTTTTGACAGTTTCCAGAATGAGATCCTGTGGTGCAGGTTAAACCAGGGCACAGCTGAATCCTTTTCAGCTGAAATCAGTGTTTCATGGCAGTTGCCTTAAATAGTGAATTTACATTTAATTTCCATGTGCTATATTCAAGTTTGTTACAACCTAGTTCCACATTACTAAGATAGAAGACAAAAATAGAGGAAAAACCACCCTAAACTCAACCAAACTAGAAATGGATTTTCTTGTTAGCTGCCATATCTAAAATTTATTTTATTTTAGTTGCATAATCAAGATCCAGACACTGAGTTTGCCAGAGAAAAACGTTATGCTACGAAGAGCAAGGCACTGGAAATTTTACATACAGTGAATTTTCATTATTGACAACCTTTGAATTATTTGACAAGCTGTACTTTTTTTTTTTTTCTTTTCCCAGACACCATCAGATGGCAAAAAATCACTGCCCAAATATCAGCAGCAATTAATTCTGTGACTAAAAAACAAAACGAAACAAATCAACAGAAATCACTCAAACATAATGATCCTTGTGCAACAAATAGGAAAATGGAATGTGTCTGTGATTCAGTGATTTGCTTGAGCAGTGTCTGTCCCCAGCCTGCCTTTGCTGTACCTTCACTGCCTTGCAGACATTTTCCCAGTAGCAGAGGGTGACACGCAGGGACAGTGTGGCGCTGCCATGTGTGACATGGCTGGGCATTGATTGCAGCAGCCACTGCAGCCATCTGGTGTGGCCCTGCAATCAACACAGCTGATTGCAATGCACAGTTGGTGCATTCCCCACGAAAAGGAAAAAGCCAAAATGTGTGTCTGTAGTGCACACTGAAACAGTAAGGAAAAGAGATGGGAGAGAAGTGAGAGCGAGATGACAGTTCCACTAAATCAGTCCTTTGTGACACAAATACTGAGCAGGCAACGGATTGTTGAAAGAAAATACCTGTCCAAATAAAAAAAGAGCTTACGGAAGTGTTCTCATGGAAAGCACACACCCAATTTATTGACACACAAGCAGTAACTCCCACCCTCCTGCCCAGATTTCTACCATTTCATTCAGTAGAGACCTGTAAGAATTCTCGATGTAAGGATGTCCCTTATGTTGTAAATATTCAGAATACAGACTTTATCAATCTATATTCAAATTCCCAAAGTGGTAATTTTCCTTTGGGAGAAGGGTGTGATTACTGTGCCCTTTTACACTGCTCTGTATCCACTGAGGCTCTTGGCTGTAGGCACCTGCACATCCCCCTGCCCAGCACTGCCCAATGGAAGCAGCTCAGGATACAAAGGGAAGCAATATTTTCATGACTCTAGAGATGCCACTTCCCATGTCATTTACATCTCACAAAACATTCTAATTTTTAAAAATTCCATTTTGTCATTTAAAATAAAAGTAAAATCAAAATAAAATTTCTCTTTAAGAAGTTGACTTTTAATTTAAAAGATCTGCAAGAGGAAATACTGACTGGCCTGACTCACTGGTCCAGTTTCTGACAGTGTTAATGAAGCTGTAAAGCTACAAGGTAGCAGGGACAATATTTGATGTACTCACATGCTCATCCAACACTGGCTCTGTTTTTCTAAGAATAGAGTTGCCATGGAACAGCTACATGGGATACATTAAAATCAGCTGCTCTGAGCACAGAAATCACAGCTCAGTGGATTTATGGTTCTGCACTACTACACAAGGTTACCTAAATAAAGACATTTATTGTCCATTGTTCTTTCTGTCAGTATTTATATTTGTGCAAAACAACTGCAAACTTTAACAGATTGGAACAAGAATGCTTTAACACATTTAAAATAGCTTAAAATGGTAATGAATTTTAAGACACAGAAAAATCAGGCTCCAGAGCAGACACCACCTTTCACTAGTATTACTACTATCTTCTGTCATGCCAAATGAGAAGAAAAATCAGTAGGAACTTTGCATCAAGATATATTGCAATAATTAGGTAGAATTATACCAGACAACACAACATGTTAAATGAAATAATTCTAATAACATCCTAGCCTACCAAATAACAGGAACCCAAGACCATTTATATTGCTTTCTTCCATTGATCAGTGGAATTAGTTTTAGTATCCTTATGTCTGAGTATTGCTTTTCACAATCAATATCTACTTTATCAGACAGTATGGAAATGAAGAATAGATCAGAGTGCAAAGATTTAAAAAAACCTGTATGATCTAAAAAAATACATTGAGAAATAGCTGAGTTAAAATCAGATTTGTATAATTGCCCTCATTACTGTAACATTAATATTCATTCAGTCTATTTTGCATTACAACTGCAAAATTTACAGAAGTATTTTTTGGATTAATTATTTCTTCATCAGACAAGGCTGATAGTTGCAATGAAGGAAAATACAGTGTATCTATGGAAATCTATAGGAATGGGTGCTGTGATTCCTACTGTTTTCTACCCAGACAAACAGTGACATTTAATCTAAACTTGTCTGACACAAAGAAGAAATGCACTTTGCAAGTTCTTAAGGGAGGTTTAAGCCTGCCCATTGAGCAATGGAAATGAGGTTGGCTCCTGCTCCTAGTTCCAAGGGGTTTGGATTAACAGAAGCCTCTCCATATTTAGGAACCTTCCAGCATTTCAGTGCTGCACCAGTCATGTCTGTGGTCCCAGATAAAGATCATGGGAGCACAAAAATGTAGATCTTCCATTGGTTTATGTGTCCACACCAGGGAACAGCACATCTCTCAGAATTACAAAATCAGGGAAATTAGGGCTGGAGTACAACCCTCTAATTCAGCTGCTCTTTCTCCTCCTCAGTTCAAGCAGAGGTCAGTGAAATCTCTTAATCTAGGCAAACACTGGCTTAGTCTGTGACTCAGGTGCTGCAATAGAAAGGTAATGTGATATTACCCCACTGGCAGTCTGGTAAAAATGACATTGGAAGAGCTGGATTCAAGCAGAATAGAGTTTCTTTGATTTACATCACTGGAGTATCCCACCTCTGTGCCACTTTCATCTGAATTCCATGGCTGGATACTGCTCAGGGCTTGATTCACAGTATTTTAGCCACAAGCTGACACACTGAAAGAATTCACTCTGCTTAAATAGCTTCAGTTCTTCCTCTGTCAGACAGCAGCCCAGATCATGTCTGCTCACTGCTGACATTATAATGCACCAGAAAATTAGTCTGCACCCTCCCAAAACCAAAGGTGTGGGCTTGCTCTGAATTAAAGTGCTGCCAAAAAGCAGAAGTGAACATTAAAAAGTGCACAAATTACACAATGTTCATCTAGCTGGTAATGTAATACACTTCTTTTTAACTCACTCACTGATCTGGCTTAGAGTAGCAGCGACTGTGAGTGGTTGGTATCTGGTGGTTAATAGATGATCCCTGTCATGTTCCCAGTGGGAAAGTGTCTGCATGCCAAAAACATTATTCCAAATTCCACCTTGTTCTTGTACATGTAATTATTCTGCCATAAGCAGTGCAACAGCTGTCAGCCTCATGAACAGGCAGCCCCAGGGGGCTGAGGGAAATGTACCTCCCACCTGGAGAACAGAACACCTTCCTCTTACCAAGGCTGCTGGAGGGGCACCCCAAAACACTGGAAGGCTGTGCTCAGACCCCTTAAAATCTGCTTGCCTGCCTTTTTCCTTTTCAAGAATGAGTTCAAACACCCCAACATTGGGTCTCTGTTTTACAGCTCAAATTTCCACACATTTAAACTTTGTTCATGCCTACAAGAAACCTCTTCCCAGAAGTCTGCAACCAATGCATACCAAAATGAAACAGGAAGAAACACATTTGTGTATGAACCCAAGGTTCAATCTTTACATGCCAGGCTTTAGTGAAAGTTATTCTTCTATTTTTGCAAGGTAAAAGCAGACTCTGCTTTGCTCTCTGCACAGCAAAGTCTGCTTGACCTCCTGCCCTCTGATCCTGAGCCTCTCTGATCAGCAGCTGCCGGCTTCTCACTCCCACCCTTCCTCTGCAGAGGGTTTTACATAGTTAATTGTCCTTCTCATCTCTAAGCTCTACCTCTGAAAATTTTTAACTTTGGGTAAGTGCCTGCCAAAAGCATTACCTAAGTGCACAGCCATTGCTCCCCCAAGCTGCTTTCTGAGATCTCTCATCTCTGACCATTGTTTAGTTTCCTGTTTGTCCTTCCTGACACCTCCTCGGAATTCAACCCCCTTTATTCAGAGATAATAATGTGAAACACAGAAAGTGGAATACCAGCACACCAAAAAAAACAAAAACCCAGTCATCTTTTCTTTACTTTCCATAAATGTTCATCATGACTAAATTCACATATGTCAATTATGCTGTGTTTAGAGAAGGAACAAACAGAAGAGGCAGAAAGGAAGGTGTGTACACAGATCTTTCATCTCCTGGTACTTCACAGGTAACTCCTCTGCAGCTGCTCAAGACCAGGACACCCAGGGAGGGGCAAAGGCACAAGTTTGATGGGGCTTTTTCCCAAATTGAGAGACCTCCAGGCCCCAGACAGACTGTGGTTAACAAAGAGCATTAAATCAACTTTTGCACAAGGTGCCATACTTACACTGTCATTGCTTCCTTTGTTGTCCTCATATTTTGTCTCTATATGAATGGAGAATTTAGGCAAAAACGAACACTGCAACAAAAGAAAAGTATGTTTAACACAAAAAATATGCCTTGCTTCATCAGCTGACACATTCAGTACATCCCCTTTGTATCACCATTCTTATTTTTTTCAGATTACTTCAAGAAAAAGAGTAAATGTTCCCAGAATTTAAACCTGAAAGGTTTGATGGTTCTGGAGGGATCCAGAGATTCTATCTAAAAGCTGAAAATTATAATGAAGATATAAATAAATCAGTATAAGCAGTCTGGAATAATTAGATGCAATGGTTTTCATGCTCACTATGCCCAAGAGTATGAATGTCCTGAATGTCTTGTTAGAAATTCAATTCACTAAGATCTTGAGAGCAACTTGATATCCGTCATTACAGACCAGCCTATCCCCATATAGAAAAACCCAAGGACACTTCACCAGATGCAGGTCCTGACCAAACAGACAGCAATGCTTTCATATGTGAGGACTTTTTCTTAATTTTCAGTGAGAAATGAATTTTAGCATCATTTCCTATTAATGAAATTTAGATGGATTATGAACCCCTGTGAAAAATCCTTTTTACTAAATCCAAATAAATCTTTAGATAGTAATGCCAAAAAAAAAAAAAAAAGAGATAAGAAAGAAGAATACACCAATGTTTTCCTCTTAAAGATGAATATTCTGTATTTACATGGGAATAAATTTATTTTTCTGAGGATTGTTTAGCTTAGTTGGCTTATGAAAACTAAAATTTGTAATACTAGGCAACATAATTCCATCATAATAAATATTTCAAATATATTTTATTTATAAATTCACAGTTCTTCTTTCAAAGCAAGTTTGCAGACAGGCAGATAGAACAGCTGTCTAACCAGCTCTAAATGACACTAGTTCAGCATCTTTCCCATTAGTCACCAAGGCTTTCCCTGCATTAACTGCCAGTTCCTTGTGTGATGCATCACTAATCCCCTATGGCAAATGACTCCTTCATGGGCTGTGCATACAGGTTATACAATGAGGGTGTTTGGACACCTCAGTGTTCACACTGCTGCTGGTCCAAGTCCAGGCTTGAAAACATTCAGAGAGTTCCTCAAGGGAGGGGCTGGTGAGTAAGGTGAGTAAGGGAAGAGGGTGTTTAGGAGGCCAGGTGTAGTGCAACAGCTGAAATCTAAGGCAGCTCCTTGGAGACTGCAGCAAAGACATCCCTCCATCAACGGGTATCACCCAACAAGTCATTGTTCAGTCTTCTTCTGATCACAGGATATCCACTATCAATCAGCACATCTAGAATAAATCCTGGTCGAAAAAACAAGTGAGACAGTTTCCTCAAAATAAGGTTCTGGTGCTATGGAAGGCAAAACCCCCTTCATGCCGTTGATCTGAAGCACAGCTGCAGTTTCAGAGGATTTATGAATAAAACCAAATGTCAGATTTCCCTTTGACCTTGGTATTAAAGAAATGCCTGCTATTTTCAATCACTGTCAGGAGGTTGCCAGCAATGAGTCAGGTCATGACACCGAAATGTCACCGTTCCATGTACTGAACGTGAGGCTGCATTGGGCTGCCTGGAGCAGCTCAACAAGCCACTGCTTGAGCCTAGCTGTTGATTCCTGTGACCCAGAATCTAAACTCTAATTAAAACAAGAGATCTTCTAACCTTGTATTTCAAAAACAAGCACTAAGAAAAGACCAAGGTTCCTTAGACTACCATAGAAGAATGGTGCCATTTACCTCAAGCCACCTCATTAGAGAGCCACTTTCTGTAAAGCCACCCACAGGCAGCCTCCCTGTGTGTTTAGTATGAAGGAGAGAACTGTTAACAACCTAATTTGAGATTATAAATGGCAACATGGGTTTACCCCAAATGAAAATTCAAATTCACCAGAAGTCCTCCACCGCAAAAATCTCTCTCAGAAACTCAACTGGCTGGCAACCACTGCTCTAGCAGCTGTGGGGGGTCTTGCTGTCTTACAGGAACACTTAGCAGGGTCCCAATTTTTGAACATTTCACAGAATGTGTCTCATGATTCATCAGCTGCACTCTGACTAATTGGCAGAGGGCTCTGGCAGAACTAGAAAACTGTTTATGCATCATTCAAAAGACTATTATTCATCGTGCAAAAAGTTGGGTTTTTCCCCTCAAGTGGCGGCATATTTACTTAACTGGGGATTAAAATTGTTATGCAACAGTCAGAAACAAACTGGGGAATGAATAGTAGGTAATAAACCTTTTAGGAGATTCTTATTTTCTTCTGAGCACCAGTCCCTTTCTGCTCTGCCTCCTCTGGGGCCCGTGTTCTTCCAGCACTGACCCGGAGGCGATCGATCCGAGCGCACACAGGAATGCACAGGGCACTCTTTCCAGCTCTCCATTTCACTGCCTCTACAGTTTGCAAGGATCCTCTTGGGAATGAAATAGTAGCAAATTCAATCTTTAACTTGAAATTAAACTTAAGTTCTACAGAATAATTCAAAATCTTCAGTCAAAGGTCTTCAATGATAAGGTGTCTTTGTGTAAAGCTCTCAAAGGAGGCATCTTAGGTATTGTCACCTCCAGACTTTTTAGATGTCTTATAAACTCCTTTAAATTTTTTATTTTAGCACACTTGTGACACTCAAAAACAAATAAGGGGAATATTCAGAGGGTTTTGTTTGTTCTCCTAATCTTTCCATATTTGGCACCTCAATTTTGGAAGAACCAGGAGAGGTTTAAAGCTCAAGAGAGCACCAGTGCAATAACAGGAGAGTGAACCAGTAATTACCCACGTGAGCAGGGGTATTTCCACCTTAGAATGAAGGGAATGAAAGCAGCATATGGAAAGCACAGCCCCCAGTTGCGTTTGCAATTCCCTACATATAACCTCTTGAAAAATACAAGGCCTATTTTTAGCATGATGATTGATTAGCGTTGCCATAGCAATAAGCAACACTTACAAGAACAGGGTAGAACCGAGGTGTGCCAAAACACTTGCCAAAGTCTTAAAGAGACAGTCAAACACAGGCAGGGTGTGACAATTATTTAATGGAGAGGGCTGTCAAATTAATCTTTGCTAGTATTTACACCTGAGGTGGCTGTGGGAATTACTGCAGGTGTCAGCAAATATGTTGGTCTGAGAGAGGCTTCTTCACTCTCTGGAACCTGCTTTGTGTGAACGATGCCAGTTCATCAATGCTGCTGCAGCTGGTTTCATTCTGCCTGCAGAATGTTCAAAGACCTGCTAGAGACCTCATCCTTGCTCTTCACCTCTCCTGTTCCTTGTGAATATTATTCCACAATCCTTGGCAGTTATTTCTGCACAGAAAAAATTAATCCTTTTTTTTTTTTTTTTTTAAGCAGCAGAAGCATATTTCCCTAAATCTTAACACAAAAGCCCAGCAAGGCAGACATTTCATGCAAATGTTCTCTCTTATCTTCCACCACTTCTCAGACTGATGATTTTTTTACATGGTCACATATGAATTATTTTGACAACACAGGTGGAACTGGATTCTTTAGAGAGTGATCTCCATGAAGCCTAAAGACAAAGAACAAAGTGACTGCTACAATAAGGTGAGAGTGTTCAAGCAAATGAAATCTTTTCCATAGGGTAACTCCCATATATCACATCCTTTAAATTCAAATTTTTTGGGTACTATTTTGGTATTCAGCGGGTAACAACAGCATTTCTTTAATGAAGATCAAGAACCTGGGAAACAGAAATGGAGTCCCAACTTTGCTGTGAGCAACAAAGGGGATGTGGGACTGTGGGGTGATGGAAGGTGGAATATTCAATGCTTTTTGGAAAATGGACAATGGGGAGTTATTGACTCCCCTCAGATTGCTGCAGACAGAGCTGCTGTGTGGTCAGGTCACCCAGACACAAACCAGCATCAATCAGGGTGACAAGGCTGGAAGAGAATAGACGGAAAGGGCTGGGCAGGGTGATGGCATTTGGAAGATGTGACTCAGTGAGAGGGAGGAGAATTTGGAAAGCAAGATAAACACAGGAAGGTGGCAAACAGCAAACAAAAGTACTGTTGAGTGGAAAGGAAAAGAACAATGCAAAAACAGGGCTTGAAAATAAACAAGGGAGCAAAACTCTCATAAACAAGCAGAGGAAGAAAACCACTGTCTGTATTGTGTACAATAACCTGGAGATGGAACGATGAGTAACAAGTTGCCTCCAACCGCTAGAAAACTCTTCTCTCTGGCTTTGGCTTCCCTTAGGATCTCTTTCTTTGATACATGGGAACAGTAACCTCCTTACTGAAGAAGAAATGAAGTGAAAAGCAGCGTGCACAAGTGGAAATGACAGTCCCATCCATCAGAGAGGGGGCTGGATTACTTTGGAATAAGGCAATGCTGGAAAAAGGGGAATTCTCCCAAGCAGTTTGAGTTACTTGTTTCAATGGGATTAAGCTATTAAATGAGAATAGAGGTTTGCAGTTCTCTAAAAAATGTATTATTTTTTTCTTATAAATACTACAGAGGTCCTTCCTTTTGCTGGAACCTCTCCTAAGGGAAATAAATCTGTGTTTTCCCAGGACAATGGCATCAGTGAGCCTGTTTTCTGAGCTGGGGGGGTAAGATGGGAGGATGCTGGTAGCAACTTTGCATTAGGCTCTAATCCTGCAGTATGGATTCTTTGTACTCCATTTTTGATGCAGACTGCTTAAATCCTCAAATTGCAGAAAATTTCAGCCCTGAAGAGTGAGGGGTTAGATCCAAATTTCAAGGGCTGGAAATCAGATAAGGAGAACACAGGAAAAAACTCTACAGCAATGTTTATCTGAAACAACTGTTTTCCTTCTCAAGTCATCTCATTATAAAAATAACAATACAAAAACATTCCTTCCAGATAATTTACTTCATGGATAAACCAGCAGCTAAGTGAAGCACAAAACATGCCTGTTCTCAAAAGTAATCAGAAACCAGCAGGTCAGTAATGGACCATTTAGCAACTCTCACTCTGGGGCCTTGACACATACCAGATGACATAATTTTATTTTCCTCAGTCATTTGCTGTAGAAGAATAAATGTCATTGTGATAAATCATCAAAGGAATTGTTGTCTCCTGCTTTCTGTTCCATAACTGATTTTCATAAATATTCTGGGTTTATATTCTATTCATGAGGATGTTTGGGACATTGGCATGTTGAAGGAATGCTCCTCCCCCTTGTACAGAGCAAACAATGCCATTTTAATGTTTGTTTTGTCTATATAATTGTGAAACTAACAATTGTCCATAAATTACACACAAAAAAATTATCCAGCTGTTTTTAAACTTCATCCCCAGAACTGAAATATTGCTAACACCACCAAAGCCATTCAGGTCAGGCAAATCTCTTTGAACTGATCCTTGGTAAACACTTGAACTGCACCTTCAAACCCAGAAGAGTTTGCTTAAATTCTCTTTGTATTTTTCCTAGCCACTTTCTACTCCAGTCTGAGAGCTAAACTTTGGCTCATTTTCAGTGTACTTCGATCACATGAAGATTTTGTACTATGGTTTAGTCACCAAACATGGTCTGATTATTTGTTTGCTTGAGGCTCCTCTATTTTTTTGTCCAGAATCTCCACTGTCTCTTGAGCAGGTCGAATGGATATTTGCTCTGTGCTGTTTATTTTCTAACAATATCCCAATGCAGGTAAAGAAACTTAGTTCTATGCAATTCTTCTTCGTTTGGTTTGCAGTAGACACAAGTTTGCTTTCTAGTTAATTATTTCTAATCTTGCTGGGCAACCTCAGAAATAAAAATAACAAAGCCTCCTGAAAGTTCAGTTGTTCTTGCCACCGTGAATAGCATAGATATTTTCCACTAAAGATACATATTTGCTGTGACAAGCTGGCACACAAGGGGTTATTGAGAGCTGCAAGGCATCTTGTCTCCATCCCCCAAGAGAAAAAGGCCCTGACTAGCAAAGGAATTCTTCCAAAGCCAGCAGCTAACAGCACCCATTCCCCAGGAGCAGATGTAGCTGGGCAGGAGGCGCCTGACCACACCCAAGTCCTGGAATTGCTTTTGGAGTGGAATTCACTGGAGTTACTCCTATAGGGCTGCATTTCTGCTGCATCCTAAATCACAGGTTTATTATCTTAACATCAACCTAATCACAATATAAATGAATCTGTAGATAAAACCTAAACGTGTATTTTAGCAAGATATCTTGTCAGGCTTCTAATGACAAGATCAAAACCAAAGCAGCTTCAGTGTCTATCTTGAAGACACTTTCTCACATACAGGTCTGAAGTAACACCCCAACCACTAAGACTTTGAACTTTACAGGAATATCTTATTCTCTAAATAGCACCCCCAAATCTGGATGACTTCCTTTGGCTTCAGCTCTGACAGTATTTTTTGACTTCCTCCTCCCTCTCCGTGTCAGCAGGAAGCTTTCAAGGATTAGCTCCAGCTCTGATGCAGCACTTGGGACAGTCCCCACGTGTCACCTTCCTGAGAGGAAGTCTTCTGTATGGCAGCTTTAACCAGGTGCATTTGCAAATGCTCTCCTGATGTGACTCTACAGCACAAATTGCACCCCACAAAAGCATCACTTGTGCAATAGTTCTGTTAAACTCATTATCTCAAGTGTGGCTTTTGCTTTACATGTTGTTAACATGGTTGTCAATACCCAGTAGCAGATGTGGTGTTTGTTGTCAAATTTAGGGGGTTGCTGTGTAACAAATACCATTGCTTAAAGCAGATGCCATCATAACTGGATCCAGATTACAGAGGACTAATATCATGACAATATAATTTCCATTCCTGTTTTCATGCATCCAATTGCTCTTGGCTTTTTATACAACCATGGCACAGAACAATATTCTGAAAATTATTTTTCAATGCCTGATGAGCATTTTTTCTTAGGTGCCCTAATTTCAGGTCTTTAAGAAGGTCATATTTATGAATTCCATAATATTCACAGGAGAATCAGATTGATGAAATTATTCCATACTGCATTTCTAAATGCCAGAGTATGGGCTTGAATGCTATTTCTCAACAGCTTACACATTTTAGAACTGAAAAACCTTAAGACTGTCAGTAAGGTTCAGTCTGCTATTCACATCCTCTTCCAAATCACTAACACACACTGAAATAACATGCTGAGCCTTTAAGGTCCTTCTCTTTATTTAGAGTGGAATTTACAAGGTTAATAAGGTGTGAACATACCACAGAGCAGTACGTACTTGACTCGATAAGATTATGCTTTATTTATCCAATTATTGGCCTGCCTTTAGAATGAGTTTTCCTTGAAATGAGGCTCAATTTGACTCTCACCATTTCTCACAGACCCTTCAGAAATAATTTATGATCTTTAAGAAGAGGACTTTCAAGCTATCGTACATATTTTAGGCAATGTCTGTGGGCTTATTCTTTCTTTCAGAATTCTCTAATGAATACAGAAGATCAAATTTAGAGAAATATTGCAGACAAGGATAGCAATTATTCCCAGTGGTATGTTTAACATTTTTGTTCTAGATTCAACAGTTGGAGGCAAAGGCACTGTCTCTGTTTTCCGTGAAGATAAATTCATAGCCTATCAGCTCCATTAACACATATTTTAGATTTTTGTCTGAAGTACAGTTTTCCTTATCTCCTCCCAGTACTTCTAGTTCTGTTTCCTTGCACCATGGTAATTAGTCCCCAGCTCCCCATGGCAGTTACAGTGTCACTTAGTGATTGTTTTGCCTACCTTCTAAATTTCTGGACTGATTTAATTTTTCTTTATATGTCTCTTCAACGCTGCAATCACTTCTGCTGATGCTCTTAAACATTTCTGTAGCTGGTACCTCCAACCTGCACCAGGTGTTTCACCAGATCAGACAGAGATCACCTCCTGAATCAGATTCTCTATGTACAGCACTGCTGTTTGGCTTTAATAATTTATTGCATTTCAAATTTAGACACATATTCTGTCTGCCACCACCCTTTGCATCATCCCCACTTGTCTCTCTTAGTTAAAGAAAAAAAAAATCAAAAAATCACATTAAAAGATTCAAATTCACTTTCAGTTAAAGAAAAAAATTTACCGTGGAGATATCAGTGCAACACAGCAAATGTCAACTTCCCAGCCTAAAACTAAATGTGCTATCAAAGGTAAGCCTTAATTAGTGTAGACAGACCCTACCAAAACTCTCTTCTGGCAAAACCAGCTGAGAATCTGTCCCTCATCACTGCTGTCCATTCTGGGACATTTGGGTTTCCTCTGACAATCAAATGAATATTCTAAGTACCTGTGGCACATAGTGGAAAGCACAGTTTGTTGCTTTGGGTTTTCAAACCTGGCTATCACAGTTGCAGCTCTTGGTCTCTAGCATTCAGATCTGAGCCTTTAAATCCCTTTATTTTTTTCTTTTTATCACACTATTTTTTCTCTTTGTGCTTTATGAGCTTTTTAAAAATCTGCACAAACATTTTGAGCACTGCAGAATTAAGAGAAACATCTGCATTATGTTTTACCTGCAGTCAGAAGTTCAAGCTAAATCAAAGGAAGAGTTTCTGAAAGGTCCCTTCACCTGGAAGCTCCTCACCTTCCAAAGGCTGCTGGAAACTTATTGCTATTATTGAGGCCAGCATCTTTAAACAATTTTTTCTCATGATTTATGTGCTATATTTTGCCTTAGTTCTGTGAGAGGGAATAGCTGATTTTTCTGGGCACTGTGCCCAGATTATCTTTAATTTTGTCTACAGATTGTACAGTTTCCCAGATACTATACCAGAGATGAGCATTTTATAAGTTAATAAACCAATAAATAAAATCTGTTCTCATGTCTCCATGTAACAATTGGAACCTTAAAAGCCTCACCCTTTTTAATAGAAGGTTCTCTTTCTTACAGTTAGTAAGTACAAACATATCAAATTATTTGGAAGTGATAAAGAAAAATAATTTATAGGATCCCCTTAGAAATACTTTGAATTTCCCTTTAAATTGCTTCAATAACTAAAATAAGGTTTCATTATTGAATGCATTATAAATAAGTCATATTAAAAAGGGATCAGATTGAATTCCACTACTATATTTTACATAATTTTTCTATTTTTGGAATAAAAAGAGAAAGAAAAACTTACTGTGTATTCTGATTTCCAATTGTCCATTTGTAAAAAAAGAAAGAAGAGGGGAAAAGAAAAAAAAGAGAAACATGAAATAAAACAGTGATGCAAGATCCTTACAGTAAACACACATTAATAATAAAAATGATTGTGTCAGATAGTCTGCAGATTTATATTTGACTAAAGTCTAAGGGACAATAAAGGACACAAGTCAAACAAATCCAAGCACACAATGTTTTCTTTGCAAGCAAGAAATTGCATAGATACAACACCAGTTTTTGCCTATCCTTACTTTATAATGTTCATTTCCTGATACCAGTAAATATAAGGTGAAAAATATATTCACTTCAACTGGGGTTGTTAAAGAGAATTGGTGCTTGTAATTCAATATAGAACTTGGAACTTCTGAAGGTAAACTAAATATCCCCAAACCACAAAGCAGCAATCATTTCTGACACATTCCTTACCTGTGATTGTGTAAGGATAATAATTCCAGGCCTTCTCTGTGACATAAAATATTTTGGGAACAACCGCTCTAGCCCAGCTAGGCAGTTTGCTGAAAGTAAAAAGAAAATATAAAATCAGAATATCTTATGACTTATGACTTATACTGTTAGAATATATTATGACTTAAAATATACTATGATGTATTGCAGAAATAAAGATACTACCAAACTTGCCCATCATTTGTGAGGCGTTTGAGGGAGACAGCAACATCCAGACTTCCCAGGAGCATTTTCCTTTCTGCCTCAGCTGCGCTCCCCTCTCACAGGGAGCAGATCAGGGCCAGAGCAAAACCTTCGAGTGGGCTGGGCTGAGGCTGCTCATTTTGGGAATTCATGGCCTGGAACCTTCGGCCACACTCTACAGGTGAGGCCAAACAAGGTGTCCCGGTGGCACCGTGTGCTCAGCCACAGGGAGGCACTCTCTAACAAGAGGTCAGGCGGAAATGTGGGATTTCAGTCCACTTCGAATCCATTATTTCTTCTTACAGGTTTTTTTTTTTTTCTTTTTTCGTGTTCTCTGCCAGCCCTGAAACCCTCGTGCTCAGCTCACCTGGCACGCAGCTGTTCCCACACTACCAACACCAATTCCTGAGTAGGAAGCTTTTATATTAAAATTAACAGATCGCTCAAAACACCTCGTGAGGCTGGTAGGCAGCATTAGTCCCATTTTGCTGATGGGAAGAGTAAATAACAAAAGTGAAGAGAATTAATGGAACTGATGTTACAGCTCAGAGCTCATTCTGTCAAGAAAACTCACCAGTGCAGTGGTGCAAAGGCAGCAAAATCAGAAATCAGACAGATTCACCATTTGCAGGGATCATTGAAGGATAATTGAATAATACTACGGAAAGGTGGCAGCATTTTTTTACCCTAGCTCTTGGATCTCTCATTTCCAGCACTCTGGTCACAGAGGGTACCAAAAACTGATGAACAAACAAATATTCATAAAGGCAAGTTCACTCTAATTCATCTTTCAACCCTCTCTTAATGACTTCAGTTATAAGCACTGAGGCTGCCAGGAACAAAAGATGCAGAACTAGTTATTCCAAGGACAGCAGACCTTGGACACCACAAACATCCCTGTGCTTGGGGGACTCAAGTTCAAACGGTGTTGGTCTGGCAAAGCACTGAGCAGAGCACCCAGGCCAAGACTGAATCTGAACTGAACTGCAGGAGATGCTTCCAAACCTCGGTTTCCCAAGTGTAAATGTTTGAAATAGTTCTGTTTAGATAACTGTGTGCAGAAAGTAAATTAACTTTCCATATTAGC
The DNA here is from genome assembly GCF_017590135.1 of Pyrgilauda ruficollis. NCBI lineage: Eukaryota > Metazoa > Chordata > Aves > Passeriformes > Passeridae > Pyrgilauda > Pyrgilauda ruficollis. The sequence goes on along the minus strand of NW_024529044.1, from coordinate 3,055,484 downwards.
AAAATTCTGAAGAAAATACATTTGGGATCATTAAGGCTTATTTAACCATGATCTGGCTACATATAAATATTTTATTTGTCCAGAGGCAAAATGCAGATGTTAGTACATTATATACAGATTCAAAGCCAAGTGCATTGACTTTTGCTGTTTGATGACATTGCTCAAAACTGGATTATTTTCTTTACATAAACCTTTCTTGTGTACAGACTTTTAAGCAGTATTTTACATCCTGCATAATAGACTTCCCTGTATCAGATCTTCTGTTTATTTTGTCATCCTCTGTCAGAGCTTTTATGAATGCTTCCCTTACCCCTGCTAAACTTTGCTCTGATGCCTAAATCATAAATACCAGAGGATGCAGACTTTCAGCTTCTGAAAACATTGCTCCAGCAGAAGAGGCAATAAACAATTCTAAATATAACTAAGGTTATACTGACACCAGAAAACATACATCTGCTCATTTTGCACTTTTTTTGGTTATTGTTGTTTTTAGCATATTTGCCTGTCTACCTATCTTCACCAGCACAGAACATTCTGAAAAAAAATAACTTTATAAGCAAAACACAGATTATATTCAGAATTGCAAGCAAGTCCCAGTCACAGACACACATGAATTCTTCCAAGGTCCACTCCAAGAAAAGATACTATCTCTATTTCAGCAGTACAGGTATGAAGATCACATTAGCTTTTTTTTCTTTTCCTTATTTCCTTATTTCTTCTCCATCCAGATGAAGTTCAGTCTCAAATTTCTTTAAGAGATATCAGTTCAGATCAAAAGAGAGCAAAGCAAAGTTTGTTAGGGCAGTGGACCCAAAAAGAAGAAAAGCTGAGGGAGAGACCTGTGCTGGTGGAAGTTGTGTTCCTCAGCAAGCCAGGCAGAGGAGAAGTTTCCAGCACATCCTGTATGGAAACACATCTCCTTGAGTGAAATCCTCCAGCGACATCCTGGCCTCTCAGCAAAATCCACAGCAGCCTGAAAACCTCCTGATACTTTCCACAAAGCTTCAACAGAACTGCAATATTTGGTGGCATTGTGATCCCACAGCCGGATTCAAATAGCAAATCTGGTGATGGAGGATTCAGAATTATCATTAAACTCACTGAACCTGACTTCAAACATCCATCACAGCTTTAGGTAACTGTCCTGAGTTGTTGTAGGGACAAAGATCTGCTTTGTTAATGTTTGTACCCATCTTTGGCTAAGAAATCCTGTGTTCCATTGCCTGCACTACCAGGAATCACGTGCTTCCCAAGTATAGTTTGTACATGGCTTCGAGGTTCTTGTGGTCATTCTGAATTGCCCTGAAGTGGCAATTGTGAATATGATCTTCTGTGCTTAAAGCCTTATTTTTAATATGCAGGAAAGAAATACCCAGAAACACTTTTAAAAAATCCACAACTTGTGGGAGCTCTACAATGGGAACACATATATTGATTTTTCCCAAGTCCTGTATCTAGCCTGTGAGAGAACACTTACAATCACAATAATATGAAATGTTGGCAAGATATATATTATTGAACTCTTCTGTGTGTGTGTGTGTGCAACATCACTGCTGATTAAATTTGGCCTGAATTAAGGTTAGATATGTCAGATTTGCAGTGCAGGAGGAAAATGTAATGTAGAAGCAATAGCCCCAGTGTTTGTATGCTCACTTCAGAAATGCTGCAGAGCATAAGTTTAATACAATGAAACAGGCCCAGGAGAAAAGAAGAACTTCAGGAAAAGCAGTGGTATTCAATTAAATCAGCAGTAGTAAAAATGGGAACAGATTGTGCAATATCTCTCATATTGCACAAATATATATATCTGAACATCTCCAGCCTGTGAGTGTGGAGATGTTGAACCTCAGCAGTATCATTTCAGCAGAGGAAGACAAATACTTCACTCTAAGAAATGATGGAACTTCAGGGAGAAAACCCCCAAATTTTCCACCATGTCTTTAAGCCTAATGATCCAGAAGGCTGATATTGTACAATGGTCATTCATAATGTCAATTAACTTTGCTGAGGCAAAATACAGTCAACAAAAATGCTGGCTCTGTGACATGATTAATTTTGACATGACATTAAGTTTAAACCTGTCTAATGGTTCAGTTTTATTTTTCTTGGAGGGTGGTTCTTTGCTGGTTTTGCTGTTTAGTTTTTTGGCTCCCCCTCCCCAATGATTTTGGAAAGCAGAATGACAAACAATTAAGTGTAGAAGAAAACAAAAGTTCTCATTTTCAGTATATTCTGAACTCCAATATATATTCATATTTTTCCTTATATTCCTTATAATTCCTTCTCGTGGAGAATAATTATATGCTTTAGAAGGAATAGCAGGTAATTCCTCTATTTCAAACCACTGATCTATCCCACCTCCCCATGGCTACCAGGAAACACTGTGGGAACATCTTCTTATGAAACAGAAAGGCTGTTGCCTGCATTCCTTGCAAAATTTTCTTACAGTCCATGCTGGGAGAACAGTTCTACTGCACTTGCCTGTTGAGATAGACTCGTTTTTCTGTTAGCTGACCATTGCCATGGTTGGGATCTTCATAGGGCTCGTTCTGCACCACTTCCACACCCTCCCCTCGGTCACTCTGCTCATGGCTGTGCTTGCTGATCATGTACAGCTGTCCAATTCTGTACTGCAAGGCAAAACCAAGAACAAAGTATAGTAGTTTTATGTTACACATGCATTTAAAAGCAAATCTTAGTCAATTATATACTACCACGTGTAAATAAAAGGTAGTGTGAAGGTGAAAACCAGTATTTTTGGGGTCCTCCCATTATCTTATGAAGTCCATAGTGTCACTTGTGGAAAAAATAACAAAACCTGTGTGCATACACATGTAAAGAATTAGGCCAGTCCTCTATTATTAGATTATATATTTTTAAGTATATTAGTTAAGACTAAGTAAACAGTTAATCTAGTGCTTCCACATGCTGAAATGTAAAGGGATTTTAACCAACAGGTGAACTCTAAAATTCTGTGGGACACAGGATTCTCCTGCCCTGCCAACACAATGAAGCCCTGCAATAAGATTTGGGGTAACTATGGCTGGTCCACAGAGACAAGAGCACCATCTCTTAAGGAAAAAAAACCATGTAGACTCCAAGTCCTTTGACAAAAGAAGTTTGAGTCACTTGGCAATATTATTAAAATGCATTTAAGCACTTCAATGATAATTTTTCTATAGACTCTCAAGTAACTTAGGAAGCCAAACACTGTGAGGATCAGCCCAACTTTTCTATCATAAAAAAATAAATTGTTGCACTTGATTTTTTTCTCTCTATGTCGTCTATCTGCATCAGGGCTTTTGCCTCCAAAGAAATCTACCAAAAATATATTGTTGAACTTTCATTAACAAAGGTTTTAGAGTAAAGTTGTAGTTTCCCAATCATATTCTGGTCTGAAATTTTATTCTCAAGTTCTTTGCACACTCTTGAACGTACCAGGGTTCTTCCAATAAAGTGTCTTTGGAGCTATCCAGTTTTCTTGATTGGACCCCTCTCTCCCTCAGAGCAATTTGTTTAGGCATATACTTGCTAATCACTTCAATCACATCAATCCCCCTTCAAATACAAAGAACAACCTGTTAATTTAGAGAATGGCTGAGCTACCACACAAGCTGCCAAGTACCAACTCAGCACAGGCAAACAAAAGGCTTGTGACAGTCTGTCCTCAGAAAATTCGATGAGATTCTTGTGGTTATTGCGTATTATAACAGCAAACCTATCACATACTTTAAAGAGCCCAAATCAAAAGAGCAATTAGCTCAGAAAAACCCCCAAACCATCGCAAACCTTATTAGCAACTGGCAACAAGACAGTCTTACTAAACAAAATGATAATGAATAGGAGGATGCAGGGCACCCTATATTAGTTCCTCAATTTTGCATAGTCCAAATTTTTTCCCCTATAGCAATAGGCCCCAAGAAGGTAAGAAATTTGGAACTTCCATCTTGATTTAAGAGAGTAAGTCTTAACATTGTTTTACTTGCTAATCCACTTCTCTACCTTTTTCTCTACTGAATCCTTTTTCTCTGTCTCATCTTATTTGAACATTTTGTCCTTATCGCAAAGGCTCTGAAGAGCTGCAGACCACACACATAACTTTTAACTAGATCCATGACAAATTGTTTTCTCTTTTTCTCTAACAAAAATGAATGTATTGGTGCACAGTGAAGGCAAAGTTTGTAGTACATTTGATTTGATCAATTAGTACAGTTTGAAAAAGAATAAATTTCAGGCACACAAAGCTGTTCTTCAGGTCTGAAATCAAAGCAACACACTTAAAAGCTGAATACAAGTTGAGAAAAAATGCTTTGCCTTTAATTAGATATGTATCAATTAGACCACCTGGGAGCACAGACTTCCTGCCTGTAGAGTGATAAGGATGGCAGAAAAGAGGAAAGGTGATAAGGTCCTTATCTTCTAATGGAAAGAAGAGGTCAGTAATTTGTATCCTGTGGAATATGAAAAGGATAGATGAGGAGTGGAGAGAGGAATTACAGTTTGACATAAAGTCAATATTTCGATCATGATCTCTATTGGGATTTTTGTTATCCCATAAAGTTATGAATTTTAGTTGCCATGGACACCTCTGGAAAGTGTTTCATAATTGCACATATCAATTTCCTATGTCCATGTAGTCCTTTGCAAGTTTGCTCTCACTTTTAATGGTCAAATACAAACACCTCAGTTTCTGTTGGAAATGTTGGCTCAGAAATATCAGGATGAATGTACTTTCCCACTGACAACCAAATGTGGGGTTGTACTGATGCCCTCATTTGTCTCAGCAACATGAACCCCCACAACACCACGTTTTGTTAACAGGTTGTTGTTCTTTCATGGACCCACCCCACCATAAAATGCTTGCAAGATGCCAAATCCCAAAGACTGTAAATGAATCTGAGCAGAAGTTTAAGGGGGCTGAGCCTTGTGCCCACTCTGCAGATGAGGGTCACTGCTGTCAAAGCAACTGCTTTCCAGATGCTGCACAGTCAGTGCCTGAAGGAAGGTTTTCCTCTGCTGAGGCTCAAAGTCACACACGTTCCAGTCGTGCCCACGATCTCACAGAAGGTATCCAGGCAGCCCAGCACGGTGCCTCCCGTTTGGAAGATGCTGAAGGGAACAGAAGGCACCACTGCTGGACAGCTCTCCTGCAGGAACCCCACTGCTCCCGGCCTTCTGCAGGCGATGACTTTCCATAGCTGTGGATCTGACACCAGTCCAGTAGAAATATCCACCTTCAAAGCCAGCTTGAATGGAGCCCTGAGCAGCCTGGTCCAGGGGGTGACATCCCTGCCCACAGCAGGGGTTGGAATGAGAGGAGCTTTGAGGTCCCTTCCAACCCAGCCCATTCTGTGACCTTTCATAACAACTGAAGTGGCCAGGCAGGCCTGCTGGAAAGGAGCTGCATTCAGCAAAGGAAACATATTTGTACATGTACTTTAAAGTAGCTAACTTAGCACTTTGGTGTGCTATTCATTTGTTTCTACCTGCTGTACAAAATGTTAAAATCATTCTAGAGCAGAATGGAAAATGTTAACTTTCAAAATAATAGTACTTTACTAAATCAGAGAGTGCATAACTATTATTTCAGATAAAATAGCATTTTTTCAAGTGTATGTTTCTACTTACATGAATAAAATCCAAGGCAAAGATGTGCCTTTTAGAATTTGCTGGAATTTAAATACCTGAATAAAAAGTCACAGCTTTTTCTTAGTTCCTATGGATGTTGTGGAGAAATAGCACTTAAGAATCGTTTCACAACAGTAATTGATACACATTATTCCTGCAAGGGTAAACTGACGTGCCACTACTATTTATTTTGCTCTATCACAGTCTGAATTTCTGTGTTCTTAGCTGTAAGATAATTTTTCAAGACCATCTAATGTTTCAAGGAATTCAGTAAAATTTCACACAACGGCACCTGATACAAATTTGGATCTGGACCAAAACTCTTTGTAAATTCTTCAGTTTAATAGGGGAAAATTTATTCAATATCAGAGCAAGAACTTCAATAAACAAATGCACAGAATGTGGAAAAACAGCCCTGATGTTTCCCAAGCCCTAATGAGTGAGAATTTGTCTCGGTGGTGACTTGCCTGCTCCTTCAACAGGCAGATGGTGTTTGCTGTTGGGATTTAGTCATAGAAGAAACAAGGCTCATGCTAGCAATAGCATAAGGATGGTCAATCTGATTTTGTTTAAAATTATAAGTGAGACCAGAAGCATTTTTATTCCTCAGATAGGAGGGGGGGAAAAAAAAAAAGAAAAAAATGAAAAAAAATTTACATCGGGTCCACCCCACCCATCTTTCATTTGTAGAGCTCCCACCATCTCCAGCAGGAGCTGCACAAGACATCTTTGTACAAACCACGTCTGAATTTTTTCAGCCTGACTGCCTATTGCTCAGGTTTTGATTTAATGCAAGTCTCAGAGTACAAACTTTCAAACTTCAGGTGGAATATAAAAAATAAAACTCTCTCAAAGGAGAAATTATGCCAAAATGATCTCATATCTGAAATTTTCATATGACTCCTTGAAGTTGTTATCTGAATGCTCACAGAAAATTAACAGTTTTATCATTGGCTTCGTCTTACATAATTCTCATATTCAAAAGAATGGTTGAACACTTTCATCTACTTTTACTTCTCTGTAACTAGTCTAAATCATCAGGGATGGTGCTGCCATTTCAATTTGTTCAATTTTTTGTTCTAAGCCAGTAGTGAGATCCCTTTCTGCAGAGAGGAGCTGGAGTCCAGAACACACTGAGTGTCTTTTCTGCCTGCTCAAGGTAATGATTGTTTGGTGAGCTGCATTTTGACAGTGGAAAGTATTTCTCACACATGTTCATGCTAAAACATGCCAGTGGCTTCTGGTCCTGTTCTCAGAAAATTGCAAAGGTAAAACAGAAAAAAAGCAAAAAAGCAGCAACAAGTAATATGAAATAGATTTGTCCTCATGCACAAAGGCAGCTCTGAAGGTTCAACCCTGCCTCCACTGATGGCAATACTTGTTTTGTCATTGACCTCAATTTAGTTAAGATTTATTTCTAGCAAGAAAATACAATTAATCAGCTTCATTATCAGTTATATCAGTCCAGCTACACTGAAACCAAGGGCATGGATTATGGTAAAAGAGTAGCAATTTTATAACGGAATTCTGATTTATAGAATTCTGTCTCATTCACAGAAAACAATCTTAAAATTGATTGATACATTTCTGATGTATTTTTAGGTCTTAGTCTTTGCAAGATGCTCTGTGTGCTCCTTGTGAATGTGTTCCAGGACTCAGGTTTTTTTTTCCACTAAAAGTATTAACAGGAATATTACTTATCACTTTTCCACATTGTGAATTATTTAAAACAATTGCTGATTATTCCTCAAAGGACTACCATGACACAAACATGCTGATCCCCAGGTAAGTTACTTGTCCAAACATGCACAGCCCATCACTCCCAGCAATCTCTTCCCAGCAGTTTTACAGAGATATTTTACCTCTGGAATAAATTGTTTGGAAATGTACTTGCTTGAGTAAATATCTTTGTTTAGGAGGATACACTGAGGTTTCCTACTGTGTTTGTTTTGATGTTGAGGGCATTGTTTTCAGGTCCTCATCAAGACATAAGCCCTACACTGCTATAGATATGAAAAGCCTCCAGTTAGACACTGAACATAGGCAAAGAAAGTATTAACCTTATTTCATGTTTGATTAATTGAAACAGAAATTAATACATCAACCTTAAAAAATATGTCTGTGGTTGAGCAGGGAATTTAGCCTCCATGATTCCAGCTCAGTGCTGTTACCACAAGACACACCAGTAATTTCTTTTTAATTCTTAATGATAATTACTTAAACAGAAGTGGTTTCTCTAATCTCCCTCACTAACCATAAATCCTTCATGTTAGTATTATTAGACATCATTTAATCTGCAATGGGTGAATCCTGATGCATCCTCATGCTCTCACGTGTGGGGAATTACAGCTCTGGCTGGTGGAGCACTGAGGTTGTGCCCTCTGATCCCCAGACTCCTGTAGGTGATGATTCATGGCTATTAACAATAATTTCAGGAGTTCTTTCCATGACACAAGCTTCAGCTTCTGACAAAGTGATTTGTTTGCCTTGTTATTAACATTCCTACATTGGTTTTAACAAGAATAGAGGAATGTGCAGTGTGCTGGTATCTGATTTTTCATGTATGGGTGGGTTTGTTTTGGCTCCTCCTTGGTTGCTTTTGGAATTAGGAATTTGGTTTGGTTTGGTTTGGTTTCAGTTGGGGCACAGAGCCACCACTTTGCAAGCAATGGAGGTGGGTATCCCTTGATAACCACCAGCTCAAGCTTTTACTGCAGGACATTGCTATGGAGAGAAATCAGTCACTGCAGAGTAAAAAAACTTACCACTGAAATAATCCCTTTTTCCTAGAGAGGCAGAAAAAAAAGAAGGAAGAAAATAAATTCAATGTAAATTTGAATTTGGAAGCCTCTCTTATGTAGCACAATTTACCAGTGTGAAAGTAGTGGTTTATATTTCCAAAACAGTGATTTTCCTGGTAAAATAATGACATTGTGGGCTAAGGTCCTATGAAAAGAGGACTGCTGGGTTTGACTGCTTGGGAAATTCTGCAAGGAAAGGATGAACAGTAAACAGAGAAGGCAGAAGGGGGTGGTTCTTACAGCCCAGTGCAGTGCTGTGCGGAGATTCCCAGCCTGCTGACCTGACCCTAAATCTCCTTTAGCCTGGCCAAACAGCAGTGTGGAGTCTGCACTAATGGATTGTTTGACTTCCTGTTTCTAAGCTAAGATGTTTAGAGCAAACCAGGCATGTTTGCACTGCATTCTCTTTGTCATGTAGAAACATCTAAAGTGCAAAGAAGTTTTTAGGAACTGGTATTTTAAATGGCTGTCCCCGAGGAACAAATATGAGAAAGTAGCTCCAGGAGCAAAGGTAGACTTCCAAATGTTTGTCCTCAAAAGGAAATCTGTTTTTATCTATACAAAAGATCAATCAAGGAATAACACCAAACATCTAGGTCCTAAAATCTAAATCTTAGCATAATTCACTGTAGTGATTTGAGGCCCCAGCAAATCATGCAAATTATTTGGTTGTATAAATGTCACTCCCTGCAGTAATATATAAAGAATCTGACCAGTCAGAGTTTAGAGTTGAGCTTGAAATTTTTCTTTCAACTAATTCCTTCATGCATCTGTGAATCACAAAGCACTACACATCTGCTGACTTGCATCAGCAGTATTCTTTACTGTTGCCCAAATTCATGGGAACATGCTTTTGTAGCCTCACAAACTAACAGTTGCAGTAGGAACAGTTGACTTTTGCATGCTGTGAAGTGCCATTCTTACTGCTTTCATGTTTGCTTTGCCTTTTCAAGGAAGAAATTACATCCTCAAGATACTTTATCTGCCTAAATTCCCATGAATGACAGTACAGCAATGACACACTGGATGTTGAAAGTCGGTATCTTCCTCTGGTATTTTCAGCTGAAGCAACATGGCCCACTCTAAGTTTACGATACCCTGGCACATAGTGGCTTACAGCTAAACAAGTGCTACTGAAACCAACAGGAACAGGTCTAGATCTCTGCTTAATAGGTGTACAATGAAAATGAAAATAAATGAAAATTAAGTTGCAAATGTTCAGCTTTCATGCAAATGGTTTGCCAAATATAGCTCGTGTCCTGTTCAAATTGTAGTCATTTTATGCTTCTACACCAGCTGTGCTATTGAGAAAAGCCAGCTGTTTATCTGGAGTGTACAAGCTCATACAATTTTTAAGAATCAGTTTTCATTAACAATATTTTACAGTGAGTCAGCTGGTTACATTTTTCAAGCGTGTACACTATGTGCTTTGTACATAAATACTGATGATATTCTATTATGTAGATTTATCCATGTATTTCCTGCAAGGAATGCAGATACATTTCCGGAGGCTGTCTCAGAAGTCCTCTGTGCACATAAAGAACAGCTAAAAGGGACTCACTGTGTGTCTTGAGCAGTCTGTCAGTGCTGCACACTGGCCACTCTCCACATCTTCTCAGCCCTCTTTATGAGTACCTGCTCTGATTGATTGTCTGCAAACATGCCCTGCCTTGATTCCAGCTTCCTGCTTTTCATGCACAGTTCACTCTGCTTTACAGTGCACAATCAGTTTGATAACTATCAAACATTACTGAATCTTCTTCTAAGGCAAAAGCATCTTTTATTTGTTTACTACAATTCATTCATGAGGTCATTGTTAATTTAAAGCCTGAAGCTTAAGGAGTTGTTCAGTAAATATCTTAAAATTTTAACTTAGACTGCAGTAAAATGAAGTAAAACTGCAACATAATTTTTGTAGAGGTTACTAAAGGTTTTTCAATGACATAAACTCTTTTCCTGATATTCCAGGAAAACATTATTTCCATTTCAGATATTCCAAGAACAGCCAGAGTGGAAAAGTGTGGGCATTCTTCTTGATCCCTGTCACCAATCTCTTCCCAGCAGCAGGCACGAGCCCTGCACATGGGGTGGCACAGGACTCTATTTCACTCACAGTGAAATGGAACATTCTCCATGGCTCAGTGATGGTGATGGAGAAGCTTGCTCTATTAAACCTGACAGCAAAAGCTGTTACCTGTTTTTTCCATTAAAACAAACATGATTTGTGGGGGGAAGAGAAGAAACTGACTCATGTGCCCTGCATATTAAACACATTTTAGCTGGCCAGAGCTGGGATGTGCTGTGGCCAGCCAGCCACACAATGTGTCAAAGCTGGCTTTGAACAGGCAGGTTGACTTCTGTGAAGTGCAGGATTTAAAAAATTTAGTTATTTTAATTCAGTTCAGGTTAAGCTGGGAGTATTTAGAGTTTCATATGTCCTTTGACCCTTTCAAAATTCAATGAAGTGCAGAAATAGACTTGAGAGTTAGGTTTATCTTTAACTATAAATGGACCAAACACGTGTGCATCTATTCATGCTTTTAGAAATGATTTTCTCTTTTTGCATGGCTAATGGTATTTGCTTAATGTTTAAGTAGAACTTCTTTCCCCTCAGGCTCCTTTTCTCTAATTAGTCTTCTTCAGTAATTACTCATTTTTATGACTTGAAAAATCTCTCTCACGCCAACACCATCAACTTTCAAGTGCAGAGAATTCAATGCTTTGAGAAAAAAATTTGAGCAAACTTTGAGTTTAGAAGCACCAAAGAGACTACAAAGGATTCCATAAACTTTGTCAGAATCACAGCAGGGAATAATTCTGCAATTACATTTTTTGGCAAGCAAGTTCCTTACAATGCATTTTAGGCAATAAAATTCTGCTTATAAATATGGAAAAATGAGAACTTTCTTAGTATGCACAATCTACAATGAATAAAACAGCATCAGAATTTAGTACTTAGTAGTAACAAGCTGAGCAAGACAAATTCCAATCTGCCTTCTGATATTTTATTCAGAAGAAAATGAAATTTTGTTTGCTACATACAGTGAAATAAAAATATATTCACAGTCCAGAATATTTCATTTTATTATCAGAAATACTTCATCCTACTTTCTGATCTTCTAAAATAAAACTGATTCCAATTTAGTTTATAAAATGCACTTGTTTTATTCCTGCATCCTATAGATAAAAATAATATTATAAAGAACTCAGTGACTGTAAATAGTTGAGGTCACTCCTGCATCTCTGCATCTCACACAGGGATCAGGATGATGAAAATATTAAGGTTATCTGAAGTCATCTGATGGAAGGAAGCACATGAGAGCAATTGCATAAGAAGGAAATTAAGACATACTTTCCTCCCCAGATTTCTGAGATACACTGAAGTCTCAAAACTAATACTGAAAGAAGATATAATTTTCCCATTTTATTTAATTAGAACAAACATTTGCAATTTAAGTACCTACTCTATATATCTGTGACGAAATGCCCCCATGCTGAAATGAATCACTACCGTAGGAACTTATTACTTTTGTACCTATGCCTCTGTTACATGCATGAATCTCTAATAAATCTTGGGAGGACATTTAGGGGAGAAATCTGTTTGCCTGCTACTGACTTATGGAAAATCAAAACTGCAGCCAAATAAACTCTTGGGCAGGAACCTGGGTTTTGCTGCAGAACAAAAAGCAGCTGAGACACCTGGGGGTGCACATGCTGGAGGTGTCAGGGTGCTCATGTATTTGTCTAGAGTTAGAGCACACAACCTTTCATTTCAAACTTCTCCACCTTGAAGGTGCAAGTTCTCTGATGATGTACAGCTGAGCAGCATTGCTGCCTTCCAGCACTATGCAGAACAGAAGCTCTTACGTAAGTATAAGCAAAATTTCCAGGAAGGACCACATTCCTGACTGAAAAGCTTCCAGAGCAGACATTCCTTCCATACCACATGTAGACTAATGGGAGAATGAAGGCAAAGAATTCCTGACAAGGGACTCTATAGGCTTAATTCAATTTTATCATAATCCAGGAAAGTGAAGCTGTATGTTCTCCAGATGTTTTTGCCAGATGGGGCCACGGCATTAGGCATTCCACCAGTGCTTATCTGGTTTTAGTGTTCTGTAAGGGAAGTCTAGAACATTACATAAACACAGCATCTCCTCTGGGACAGAACCTGAAAACAGCGCAGAGGGAGGTGCCGGAAACTAAAACCTGCAGATGTTAACCAACACAGAAGAATGACGTGGGATCATCATACTTAGGAAGATTAGAGAGGGTGATAATGTTTGGGTAAAATGGGATATAATTTCTCAAGCTTATACAACAAATATGTATCTCTATATTCCACAGAGCTACCTGCAGTCTGGTTATGCAGGGGCTGTAAGACACAACTGGCAATTTATCAGTGCGGATATCAGCATCTGAGAGAATCCAGTGGGACTAAGGGAGCCTTGACCATGCACCAGGGAACTAAAAACTCTTCTAGGGCAGGTATCCTTGCTTTACCCCTTTGGATACCAAAACCAGAAGTAATGATCAGCACAAACAGCAGAGGAATGAGCATGTCCTGGTTCTGTGCTGGACTGAAGTAGCTTGTACATCACCAGTAACAGATAAAGCAATTTCTCAGTACCTCTAAGTGGGAATATCTTTCTTTCCGCCATGAGAATTTTGTTTTGTGATATGGCCTTTTGGAAACTTCCAAGTACGAAGAAGTTTCCAAAAGGCCACTTCAGCTGGAACAGATCCTGTTGAGCCCAATGGAAAGCCTCTCCTGTTGACTGCATAAGTGAACAAACAGCCTTCCTGCACTCCCTGCTCAAGTTAACCACTTCCTCCTTAGTTAGAGCCAGCTGCGTCACTTGGAACCAATCCTTTGGGTATGAGAGTTCATGGTGTACTGCAGCACCAGGGAATAGAGCTGAAAGCCATAACAACAAAATGTATAAATAGATAAGAATTCTGTATTGAAACCTGGTTTTCCTCCTGCAGTCTCTCAGAGCAGCACAGTGCTCTGAGACAGTCATGGGAGCACTGTTTATGTGAGTACTCCAGGCTGGATTCTGCTAAGACACATGTTTGAAATGGAAAACATGTAGCTCAAGGACTTCAAATGCACACACCCTGTAAAAAGCAGGGTTTGGAAAAAGTCAGAGAATTAATGTAAAGCATTCTGCTGAAGCCTTCAATAATTGACAAAACCCTAAACAAAAACCACACACACACAAGCTGAACAAAAACCTCTCCTCACCAGAGTCTAAAAATACAGTTACAAAGAGATCAGCACTTCCTTGCCTGCCACCCAGGGCCTTCTACTCCTCAAATGCTCCTGTCATTGGTTCAGACTCAGAGAGGAAGTGGTTGCTGCAGCAATGGCAACCCAATGAAAACTCTTTATCTCCTACGATTTTGATTTTTTTATAGCATGCAGAAAGACCAGACAGCAAGACCGCAAACTTGTTGCATGGCAACACAGTTTGACCTTCTCTATTACTTTTCATAAAAATAAAGAATTCAGACAAACTTAGAGAATTCTTTGACATATGTCGTGCCTGTAAATTATTTCTTGGGAAACACAAAAAGGTATAATTACGGAAAAAGATGGAAAAAATATTAAAACATTAATGAAACTCACTAAAAATATCCATGCCCAAACAGGTCTCACAGGCTGGTCAGTAATCTAATTTCAGTCTAACATACTTTTAAATGCATGTGATTCAGTCAAACATGTATAGCAGTACATGTCTGCATTACTTTTAAGTTAAAACATTGCTTTTATAGTAGTTTAGATAATTTCTACTATTTTTACAGGCTTTTGTTATGACAAAATTTTTTAGTCTAAACACTTTACGAAGTCTCAGCTTTGTTAACCAGATAATGCCATGCTTTAATGGGAACACTCAGGGATTTCTCCAGCAGCCCAAAGGCTGGGTTGAAGAATTTCCTCACTAACAAATCAAGTGCTCTTGTGGACAGCTTCTCAGCTTTGTTTTAAATCTCTCTCCCTTATTTGAAAACTTTTGGGGTGGGAAGAGAGAGAGAGGATGTCACACTGACTGATAGGTGTTACCAAAACAGTGAAACCTCTAACATGTGGTACTTCATGCTGGGCCTGGGAGCTTGACTAGGAAGATTTTAGCAAAGTAGTTCAGGGAACAGCTTTAGTGGGAGCTCATGGCAAACTGTTCCTGCGGGATCCACACTGTCACTTTCCAGACACTTGTTAATCTTTAGAATATTCCATTCCTCTGTGTCTCACATTCATTTACAGAGTGAATACATATAATACATATAAGGAATGTTAATGGTTAATTATCCAGCCTGGAAACCTAACGTCTCTATTTCTCTCTCTCTCTCTCTTTTTTTTTTTTTTTTTTCCTGGTGGTTGTTTTGCCTTGTGCTCTGTATGGACTGCAGGATTCTCCTGAGAGGCAGATAACCATCTGGGCTCTCTGAATTCCTCACTGCCACGGCTGAACTGTCTCCAGCACCTCAGACACACAAATTAAAGCTACACAGTGGAAAAGCAGAGCAGGGATATTCCTCAGCTGCACCTTCCTTGATCCTCAGCATCTGATACACCTACATCCCAATCCTGGATTAGCAAAGCCACCACAGACAACCCATCTAAGCAGTGCTTCTTTAATATTTTCTTCTATCCAGGCTGCAGACAATTAGCTAAACCCAAATAAATGAATGCATCTAATTCTACTCTTTGATTGAAAGGATGGTAATGAGCAGTTTGCTGCCTCAACTGGTCACAACTGTCACCGAGAGGCAGCCGCTAGTTTGGCTCTGTGGGAAGCTCACAGTGTCACTTTTGGAGCCAAGTGGACATCTTGCTGTGAGCACAAATGCTGGCAAGTAGGGCAATATGTGGGGAGAATTCTGGCATTCCCAGTGGGATCCATCAATGCACACAAGGTTTATGTCTATGTTATACTATCTACTATATTCTTTAGACTCTGTATACTCGAGTTGACCACACTAAACCTGCCGTGCCCATTGTCTTGTGATTCTGAGTTAGCTCCACAGCCACCTGATATAATGTGGATCATCAATAACTCACACTAAATAAACAAATAACACACAGAAATAAAGTTACTTTAGAAAAGAAAAAGCACTCCAGATATACAATAAAATAGAAATGATAACACAGTGGTCTTAAGAATAATATTTAATGCCAAAAAGGGGGTGGAAATGAAAAAATCAAAAGAAACTTTTTATTCCAAAGAACTTCCAAAGAAGTTCCAAAGAACTTTTTATTTTTAAATTTTTTAAAAATTTAAATTGCAAAACCACTAATTACTATTGAAAAATATTTAAGGTGTTTAAAATGAGGCCTAAACACAGAAGAGAAGTTAATGTTGCAAAAAAGCTGGTTCAGGGCAAGGAAAGATGGAAGGTTGTATTCAGAGCTGTTGGATGACAAGTGCTTTCATGTCATTTTCCCATGGCACTTAGTGACATTAAAACTACAGAATCTGGCAAGCATGACTGATTATTGCTTTATTTTCTCATTCTTCCTATAATTTCTAACACACAAACACATAATGACCATCAACAGAGAGTACAAAAGCTTAGATCCAACAACCAAACAGGGCTTCCAAAAGGGCAAACTGTCTGTTTAATTCAACTGGTTTTAGTGACGGGTCAGGGCTCTTCTTTCACAGCTCAGAGGATTCCCATTGCCCAGTTCTTCCTGAGCTACAGGGAACAAATAAAAGTTTTGCATTCTAGCATCTGAATTACAGTGAGTGGAAGAAAGAAAATGAAGTGTGGGTTTCAGCCTTGGGTTCATACAGTATTTCCTGTATTACCTGTCAATGCTGCCTTCGTGAAGGCCAGAAAATTCCACATGGAGCAAAACTGCATCACAGTTCCCCCCAAAGGTACAAATCCCAGCTCTCATGGCAGTCTTCTATCTTCCTCTATTTATTTTTTTTTTAATGGGCAAAATAAGATAGAACTAGGATGACTACGCAGCATTATGGATCATTATGGACCTGGGTTTTGGTGGCCTCCTAACAAAATTTAGGAAACTGCTTGAGCAGCACCAAGCACAGGACTGGTAGAGAACACCCTGACTGCAGGTGACTCCCTGAAAGTCACTTCATTTTTGGTGCCAGAACTCACAAACTGGAGACTCAAACTCACATGTAGCTGCCTTAACTTGGAAAGGCTCTTTTTCTTAAAAATAGACCTTCCATTTCTCCTCTCAGACCTGATGTGTGCTACAGAGACACAAAATGCTTCTTCTACAGCCAGAAGGTTTGAATTTGAGGCTTGCTATTTATACAGTTATTCCAGTCCTCAGCTGTGCCACAAAGCCCTGACAGCCCCAGCTATTCAACAACTGACTTCCCCAAGACAAAGACAGCCAGGATGGCTGAAGGTCATTCATATCAATAAATACCTATGAACAATCAAGTTCCTCTGTGTTTTTTTTTTTAATCTGTGGACGTGAAAGGATAATTCAGTAATTTCATTACAACAGGAAGATCAAACTAGCATTGGTTTTCCACTTACTATTGAAGGCAGTCCTGCAGGACTGAAATATTACACCAGTCCTTGCCATTCCATTTTTAGTTCCTTTTCTTTCCTGTTCTTTTCTATCCATTGGTGAGATTCATATCACAAACCTCTAAACCTTTACAAAATAGATGCTTTTATCTTTGCAGCTGAGGTGCCTGTGAAGTCAGAATGATGTGAAAGGTTTTCTGCATTTAGTTCCTTTGCCACGTGAGTAACTGGCAGACGTCACTGTGGTGTCACTGTCCCAGCTTTGTGAGGACACACATTTAGGGAAACAATGAAGCACAATATGCACTTTCTCAAGTCTAGAAATGCAATCCTGAGGGGAAACTTGCAGAGACACTCTTGCCTCTCCACTCATCCATAGACCAAATGTTTCCTTGAGGCCATTTGAGTGACATTTCTTCTTCCAATGACAACAGAAGGAAAAAGTGACATTAAATGAATTCTCAGTTACCATTGCATATCATTCTCAAAATGATTTTCTACACATCACAACACCTTCATTGAAATTCCTAAAATTGCAATTGTCTCTGCAAGAATTCAAAACTATGAACAAATATGTGGTGTTTTAGAAATACAACGAAAGATAGAAGAAATTCATCTCAGACAGTGTCTCAGAAAACACCATCAGCTTGAAGATTTGTATGAGTAGTTATTAAGTGAGAAGCTCAAAGAAGTGGAACTGCCTTGAATTTTTTCGAAATGAAAAATTAGGTGTGGTTTTGAAGGTTCTATGAAAAAGATGCTGAAAGAAGATGAGTTTTAAGAGCTATCAAATAATTAACCTGTGAAACAAGATGAAAAAAATACAGAATAACACAGACATGGACTGCAGTGCACCTCAGTGTGGGCTGGCTCATTTGGCTGAACCGCTCTGTGCTCCCATGGCGAGATTGTTTCCAACACTCAGGCCAATGTTTGCAGGCAATCCAGGTGGAGATAACCAACCCAATATTGCCCTCAGGACTGTCCCTATTGCCTTTGCTCTCTCTTAGCTTTTCTTAACTATAAGTTCTTTTTTATTACTGTTTTTTTGGAACAAAAGATAAAGGACCTTATAACTGAAGACTTACAACCATTTTTATCTCCTGCTGGTCTGTATTTGACTTTACAACGGCCACTGTCTTGCCGAATCTGGCCTGAAATACCAAAAGCAGCTGGCAGTTTGACTTAATCCAGTCTTGCTCTGACAGTAATTCCAATGAAGGCACTTTAGTGCATGTGTTCTGTATTTACTAGCTGTCTGTTTATACTGCTAACGATGATGTTGATACTGCAGCAGGTTATTGCCAGTTAAGTAAAACACAAGTTTATGTTATCATCAACTATTTCTTTTAACACTGACATAATCAGTGTATTGTGTAAATATGTAGTGGTATTTTTCTATTAACAGAATTGTATTTAAAATTCATGTTATCAGTAGCAGTAAGTGGTTCATGTAAATGAAAATGAACCACTTACATTGAAGAGATTTGTATCTAAAGTATGAGCAGAGAAAGTAACAGATGACCAGTCATTAACTGGCTAACAACTGCCAATACAAGAGATTCTTCTCTTGCTGGTAAAAACTCCACTGAATTTTAATTGCATGTTTTACTGTGTCTACTTCAGGCTCAGAAAGCCACGATGAAAATGGCTCTGGAATGTTTCAGTTGCTGGTAAAAATAATAGCAATTATTAAATAAAAATGATTCATTGTATTGGAAATAAATGTCAGAATTTTTTTCCTTTGGAAGGCTCTTATGCCTACAGGGAGCTAGGAAAGGGATTTGAAATTCAACAGACATGTAGTCTTTGCATAAATACTTATGCATGAAAATCCCTTGGCTAAATAGAAACCTTTAAATTTAAGTCTTTGCAAATACAGCTCCATATCCTCAAAGAAGATTTTTAGGGCTTTCCAGCAGAATTATCAAAATACTCTGCTCTTACTGCATACTCTCACAGATCCTACTATATTTAGGATATATGTTTCTCGTGTTCTTTATCACAGACTTATTGCTATTGCTTATTCTCTTCTATCATATGGCACTGTGTACATTTGAAATGCTCATTTTATCCATTACTTCCATTATCTCAAGTGCAGCAGCCTGTGCAGTGCATCCCAAGGTTCCAGCACAGGTGATAAGAGCCAGCAGCTCACATGAGGCCGGATGATCACACATCACATGATGGCTCTGCCCATGGCAAGGGGTGGGGACCAGATGACCTTTAAAGGTCCTTTCCAACCCAAACCATTCTGTGATTCTATGATAGTCAAGCTCTTTTTTTTCTCAGAAGTTTTCAAAATCCCCCAATATAATTACAAACAAAATCTAGGCTTAAGGAAACCTAACTCTGCTTGTAAAGCCAGGCAGTCAGGAGCTACGGAAAGGGATGGGTGTCTGATTGGAGCTAAATGCACTTGGGTACCTAAACACTGGCACAATTAAATAATCATGTACCACTTTTTCTCCCTATCTGAGGCAGTTGCATACTAATGTGGATGATTTTACGTAGGGCTTCTGCTCCATTTGCTGAAGTGCTGAAAAACATTCCGGGAAGGGCAAACAGTGCCAGCTCAAGGTCACATGAAGTGAGGACTCCACATGAGCACGTATCCTCTGGGCATCGCCAGCACGAGGGCCTGGCTGTGATGCAGAAGGATGAGGAATGATGACATTTAAGCAATGGAGGTTACACAAAACAAACCACTTAATCCAAAATTTTTCACAAGCAATTGCTATTCTCTTGTTTCTCATCACCTGGGTACCCCACTTGGCACAAGAGATCTGATTTGGAGAAATACTAAATATTTACCAGATTGCCAGCTGCTAAAGGCTATGAGAACTCTTTTTTCAAATCCACTCTGCAAAATCAAGCTCCAAGAGTTAAATACTCAAAAAAAGCTGAATATTTTCAACTATTGTCTTAATACAGACTTTTGGCATCAGCAAAATTATAGAATTTGTCCATTTACAAAGTGTAATGAAAATAAATTGATTAATATTTAGTAAATATTCAGATACTTTAGTGATAAACATCACTCAAAGCCATGGTAGACACTGGTTACAGTTTCAGAGATGTAAGTTAGTGGAAAAAAATACAAAAAAATTACATGGTGAAAACACCAGCCACACCCAGCCTTTTCAGAAGCCAGTTCTATGGAAAATATATTCAAAAAGTAGGCAAACCAAAATTTTATGGCCAACATTAATTTTGGCACCTCCTAATTCAAAGTGCCCTTGAACTCTTAAATAGCAATTTTTTAGTCAGTCTAGGTTGATACCAAAATTACCATTTCCCTGCTGTTTTGGAATCTCTGCAAAAGGATAGAGGCTACTGAAATCTTTGCAGACAGGTGAAAATGAACTGAGGTGTCTCTGAGCTCAGAGTGGCAGCTTGCAGATGTGCTTTTTCCTGCTTGTGCTTTTCTTTGTGGTTAAATAAAAGCACTCAGTTCTTATCTTTTCAATGTGTTATATTCATGCTACAGGAAACAAACATCAGTATTTTGACCCTGTGGGGGTTTTTTTTCTGAAAACAAGACATTAATACAGGGTAGAGCAAGCAACAGCAAAACTTCATTTTTTAAATTGGAGAAGCAGCAAAATTAATTTTGAAAGCTTCTTCGTTCACAGCTGAAAGGCTTTGTACAAAACTTCATCCTGGAGTGATATTTTCAGCTGTAATATAGGGGTTAGTAATGGAAATGCTGACAGGCCCATAATTATGGAAGTGGAGCGGGCACCACTATAAAGTATATCAGATAGGCAACTGCTTAAATTCAGTACAAGGTATCAAAAGATGTTCCTGTCTGTCCTCATTAAAGCAGCACTTGAAATTCCTTTTAACCTCTGTGACCCAAACTATTAATTTGATGTTCATCAGGACACATACACCAGGACTAACACTTGCATGAATACACCCCATTTTGTGCTTCAAACTGAATTGGTGGATCATCCTAAATGGTTAAGCTCATAGAAACTGAAAAAATAAGTGGCAAGGCTGAAACATTTTATATTACAGGACACAAACTAAAGTGATGTAAAGTAACAGAAAAATGACACACATTCCTGTGCTCTGTGAGGATTTAAAGCTTCTCTTTAGATCCAGATAAGCAATGATTTATTTGTGTGCAGTATGGAATACTGAGGGGGGAAAAGTGCCATCACCTCTGTTCACTGGATCTTGTTTGACAGCCACCTCATTTATTGGCATGAAACTCTTGATGCCTGCACAAATTCCATGCATGCAAAGGAAAGATCAAGCCTGAAGGTCCAGGAAGGCAGCTGGGTTAATAATATGCTTATACCCTGTATAGATTTTAATTTATGTTGTTAATTCCAGCAAAAACATTCACTAAATTGGTAGTATCATTATGATGTGCACAGTATATCCTATTTCTGTAATATATAAATTCTGAAATATCATCTGACTGCTGTCTGCTGTAATAATGTTCTTTTCTTCAGTAGATACAAAGAGCAGCAGGAGGTTACCTTTGAATTATTTCCAACTGTATACTCTATATCATGACTCCAACAAACTCACTCCTATTTCCTTCTCTGCATTAAGGTGCATGAAAACTACAGAAAGAGTCAATTGACCTCTCCTGCATCTAACCAGAAAATCAAATTTTTGGTGCCAAATTCTTCTGAACAAGCCCTTTTTCAAGCATAAAGAAATAGGTTTTTTTAAAAAAAGTATGTGTTGCATTCTGTACAAATGTAGGTCTACAGCTCTTATCAAGTAAGTGAAGTAAGAATGTCACATTCCACAGAAGCTTGCCTCACTGGAAATGGGATTGATGGTGTTTTTGATGACTAGGTAGAGAAAGAAAACATCTCACTGAACAGAAAGTACTTTCCCATGGAAAGCTGGAATAGTACTATTTTGAGTAATGCCCTACTTAAGCACAGGGACACCCTCACTGTGTCACTCACACAAACGTGATTTGCATGTTTTGATGGTTTAAAACTCTGCCTCAGACTACAGCAATGCCTTCTACAAGATGATTCAGAAGATTATTATATTTGCATATTTCCCCCATTCCTGGCAGCAAAAGCTTCCACGGGCCATCAATTCCAGGACTGCAGCCACCACAGGAGAGCACAAGCAGCAAAACAAAAAGTTCCCAACGTCCACTGATGTCATTCCTAATAAGATGTGGAGCACAACTGGGGCTGCCAGGATTCCTGCACTTGTAGTCAGGGGATGTTTCAATTTTCTGATCAGGAAAACATGTTTTCTCCTGAGGAGGACAGGACTTCAGATATCAACAGAGGACAATGTAATTTTGTAGTTCCAGAACAAGGAGCCACATGAGGATTTTTGATTATTAACTGTCTTGATGAAGAAGATGAGGCAGCAAAGCAAGAAGTGCCAGAACAGAAAAATGTACTGGCTTACCAAGCCAGGCTCATTCCTCCTAGATATCTACTGACCAGAAAAAACCTTGCTTCATCTTGTGCCGTTTTGTCCATATTATATATCATTTAGCAAATCATCGGGTTTACAATTTTATTAACAGTCATTAGGAATCAGTTTAAATTTTCTAACATAATTTGGTCCTCTGGTAGCACAGTTTAAAGAACACATAAATGTGAATGTTATATGCAAAAATTACTTGTGGTACTTTGTGGGAGAGTAAGACAAAGCACTTTACCTAAAGCCAGCAGAGTTCTACAGAGTGCAGCTCAGGACAGAATTGTCTTGCACATCACACACAGCTCCTCATTCAATGAATTCTCTCTTAGGTTCATATTTTTGCATTCTTAGTGCAAAAGAAGAGAAACTCCCACTGGCTTCACTGTGGACCGGAGAAGGACATTAATCTTGCTGACCAGCATGTATAGGAATGCTGTCAATTAATTACAAGCATATCAAATGCTTGACTGCAGATGGTGTCCGTGGTGTGCTTTTCATCTACTGATTTACAGTCAGGGGAGGAGGTTAGAGCAAAAATGTAACTACAAATCAAAGTTAAACAGGGGCACAGAAATGGATCTCAAGATGGACAGTTCTGGGTGTGCTGGGCATGAACCAGGACTGTGGTGATGAAACAGCATCAGGACTGTGTTTGGTCCCAGCAGTGACAAAGTGGGGAATCACTCCTGGAGCACAGAACCCGGTTAGTTTAGATGCTCTGCATCCTACAAGAGCTAGGATCTAAAATAAAGCAAGCATTATCTCCTTTCAGAGATTAAACAATCAGAAGAGTTCACAGCTCCAAATGGAAACCAGGGAACATGACATCCTGCCAACCAGCACTTGGCAAAACAACTTCTAATATAATATGCAAATACTGGTGCACTGATAAATATTACTTGCAAAAAATATTAATAAACTGCCTGAAATCCTAACTATTAGCATTACTGCTACCTCTGTGATTCTCTTTAAGAAACAGTCCCCAAATAGTTATGGTTTAAAGGAATAAGAATTAAAAAAAACAGTAATCAAAAATCCTCTATTGAAGTTTAGTGCTTACATGTAGTAAAGCAGATAGCCAAGGTAAAAAAAAAAATCTCAGTTGTATTTTAAAGATTGCATCTTTGCATTTACAATTAATTCAGTATGTTGTGTTGGCATTAAACTATAATTTTATACTTTCACCAAGTAAGACAGTTGTATTAATTTGCTTTTCATATGCTTTTCATTTGCTATCATCTATTCAATGTATTGAACAGAAAATTGAGAAAGAGCAGATGAGAATGGTTCCTATTACTCAAGAAAAACAACAAAAAAAAAGTGTGTGACTAGCACAGCTTGAATGCATAAACACAGAGTGAAATTTAAGACAGCTTTAGTGAGGAGAAGTCATGTGTTAATCTGTGTTTAAAGAGGTCAGCAGGTACACAGCCAGAGCAGACCCAGCAGATAATGGGCAATTTAATATCAAAAGTCCATTTTGCCAAGGCCACAGAATCACAGAATATGCTGGGTTGGAAGGGACCCACCAGGATCATCAAGTCCAACCTCTTAGCCCTGCACATGACATCCCCAAGAGTCACAGCATGTGCCTGAGAACACATTCCCCCATATTCTAAAAGAAACAAATTTCCCATAAGGAAGGCCCTTGCATGGACAAATCATTGTTTACAAGGTGCAATAAAAAGTGAAATAAATAGACAAATAATTTTTAACACTGGAGAGAGGACACCAGTTAAGTCCCAGAGGAATTTGTGGTGGGTCTGAAAGTGTTCCACTCATCATTAACGATGGTTGTAGCAACTTAAGATACCTTGAACTCAACAAGGATGGAAAGCTACATTTTCAAAATTAACCTCCTACAAAAAGGATTTAAAAGAGGGAGTGGGAGGCATATTACAGAGAGTACAAAGAGAAAAAAGGAGAGAACACAGAGGATACAGTTACAGTGATCACTTGCAGCTTGCAAGGCTCAGAGAGCAACTCTTGATTAGATGAAAAGCTCAGTAACTTTATCTCCTTGACCTTAGAGGGAATGAACACCTGGGACACCAGCTTAAAATTCTTTAGCCCAAATTCACCACAGGGTCACCTCAGCACCACATATGGAAGAGTTCAGGTATGAAAACTTAGGCTTTACCATGGTCTTCCACACACAGAGGAACCAAAGAGCTCCCAGTTTCCTGCTGGTTAGCCTGTGTCACCCAGCTCTGGTGCTGCTTCTACTTCTGAAACAGAGAGGTAGAGCTGAGCCCCAGGGCTGAGCAGTGTGAAATTACAGAGAAACATCTCAGAAGGTCAGCTGAGAGGAAACCAGACCTCCCCTACTGGCAGGGCAGGAATACAGGGAATACATGAGCCTTCAGTCCTGGGCGAGTTATTTCTCGTTCTGATGGAAATGCAATGCACATCCTACTGCTATCCTATCTCAAGGTAATGATTAATTTGTGGAGTTGTACAGAGTCTGCCTGAAAAAAATCCCATACTCAGATGTCAGAATGGCTTTATGCCACCCACAGGTCTTCGCATTTTCATGACAGCCATTCCCCGAGCAGCTTCATTAGACAGATATGCTGGAACGCTGGCTTCTGTCAAGAAACCTTTCACAGAAGAGTTTGCATATTTTTTGAGTTTAAAAAAATTGCTAAAGATTTAACAGAAAAAAACAAACCAGTATCTCATTATTCCATCAGTATAAATGCAACATATGAAGAAATAATCGATCTTTGAAGCCTCAAAACTACCATCAATATACAGGTATGAGAAATAGTAAAAAAAAGTCTACTGATGCTACACCTTTTAGACTTTGATAATACAATTTTTCTTTCCCTGTTTTCTAGAATATCATAAGCAGATGCAGTGCACTAATGTGCTACAGAAAGGACACAAGGAACCAAATTTTCAACTGACTTACTGAGGTGAACTTTATATGTCAACTTGCAAAGTTTGCTGTGCCTCCAAAACAGTTTTTGTTTAAATCTGACATATGCAAACAATTTGCACACATAAATCAGTGGGGTGATGAAATGCTGATAGAGCTAAAAGACCTTTTGCTTGAAACTCTTGACTGGAAGAGTCAAAAGTCCAACAGTAAAAAAAGGGTTTGCAAGATAAGACAGGCAAAAATGTTCCTCAACAGCTCTGTCATTATTTTTATGTCAGTGATTGCATGATAAAATATTTAATCAGCAAGTCTATTTATTTTCCTACATAGTTTCCTTATATTTCCAGTTTCCAAAAACTGGAAAATACTTTTCAATGTCACCTAATTGAGCAAGTGAATTCTATTGCTTTAAACCTTATTATTTAAATTCCTTTCTCTGAAAAATGCATTCTGTGTCCTTCCTTTTCCCCTTTTCACTTCT
Source organism: Pyrgilauda ruficollis (assembly GCF_017590135.1). Taxonomy (NCBI): domain Eukaryota; kingdom Metazoa; phylum Chordata; class Aves; order Passeriformes; family Passeridae; genus Pyrgilauda; species Pyrgilauda ruficollis. Next base: position 3,029,749 of record NW_024529044.1, on the reverse strand, counting down.
TTTCTTTTAACTGACAAAATGGGTAAAAAATGTTTTAAACCACGAGCATTTTCACTGCAGTGTAACCTGTATTTAAAAAGCAAGATACCAGAGAAATGAACACTCGGGGCAGGAGCAGGGAGTATCAGGAACCACCCATCAACACCAAGATAAAAATTCATGCTACAATTTAACACAGAGAATCGTGACTGTTAAGAATGAATATTCATAGATAACTGCTTAAGAAAAGTGTGGAATAACCTGATATAAACTCAACAAAATGAAGCCTGGTAAAGCTTTCATAAACTTCAGGACTAAATTCTGGTTTATGGCAGATGAAGACCTTGCTGAAGCAGCAGCTTGACTCCAGACTTGCTCTTGTGCCCACACAGGTAACACTGGTTAGAAGAGTGAGGTATTTATTTCTCAGGTCAATAACTATTTAGATGAGATTTAGGCAGCTCCAAGGCACAGGTTTACACAAGGACTCTGGGACTTTCAAACTTAGTAACAGCACCAGAAGAAAGCAGAGGTCCTAATTTCCAAAAAGAGGTGAAGGGATAGCTGAAGTGGGAAAACTCAGAAAGGCCAAGAAAAACCCAAGCTGGAGACTGAATTTCCATTAAATCTATGAGTCCAAGACATGGCCCTTAAAACACATGATCTACTAATCTACATTAATCACCTTCAGCAATGCTTTTTTTATTTCCTTTGATCAAAACTATCTCGCAAACTCAATTTTTTTTTCCTTGACTCGCTGTACTTGTCAAAGGTTTGAATTGGCTACAATGCTGAGTTCTCTCCTTCCCTTACCATTAAATATGCATGAATACTTCAAAGCCTAATGCTTTACTGCACACTTACTGTTACATGGAAGTTTGTGAGTGGCCCTAGGGAATGTCTGTAACAATAAACTCAATCAAGTGCTACCTATAACATAAGCCTGAAGTAGCTCACTTAATTTGCAAGTCTAACTTTCAAAATTGTGGAAAAGGCCTGCAAACAAAGATGTTAAGTATAACAACACATGGAAAGGAATGCAATTGCTGTGAGCTTGTAAAAGGCCTTAAGGACCTCCTTGCAAAGCTTTAAGACAGTCTCTGACTCTTGGTCTTGTGTACAAGGCAAGCTGGTTTAAATAACATGGATATTTCCAGCCAATGTAAACCAGCTTAAAAACCAAAATATGACAAAACATACCATCCATGAAAGCTATTTTGTTTGGCTTTGCTGTACAAAATGGTAAAATGTGAAAGGAAAATTGAGAAACAAGAAATAACTCTGAACTGAGTTAAAGAGAAAACTCTGTGTATGCACACATCTCCTACCCCTGAAAATTCATTTCAAATCCTATAGCTATAGGAAAAATTGGAGGATCCATTTAGCCAAACTTAATGAAGACCAAAGTCTCACAGCTGCTTCTAAAAACAGTACAAAAATCCTCAACAGGAGACTGCTGTGCAGAACTCAGGCAGCAAGCTCCACTCTGCACTTCACTGCTCACACAATTGCACCAATTAGGCATCCTTGGTATGGGTCTATTAACACATATTTTATAAATGCCTTTGGTAATAACCACACTATCCTGACTGAAGTGTTTGCACCTGGTTACTTTATACTCCTGGGCATATGGCTTTGTGCAGTAAATACAGAGCGTGAAATTATTTTGAATTATTTAATTTTCATATCTTAGAATATTTTAGAGAAAAAAATATAGAATACATTTTTTCCCCCACCTAAATGTTAAGAATAATTTAGGACAGCATCTGTGTGTTTCTGTCTTTTTACTCTGAAGAATGGAAAAATATGTACATATTCACATGTGAAAACATGTATTTATATACTATGTGATTCACGTAGGATGTATTGTAGATATACCATTTAACTGATTCTATTTGACTTGACAAAATTTAATCAAAAGCTATTCTTAGGGTCATGAGAGGGGGATGCTTTGAGTAGTGATAGTAGGATGTGTCTTGCCCACATGGAAAATCTGGAAAACTTCGGTAGAAAACAGAAGGAAATGAAGAGTTGAGATGAGGTAAAGGGCTAATTTGTGGAGATCATGAGCAAACAGCAATTGCTGCTCCTCAGATGCTGGTCAGGAAGCAGAGCTTCACCCAGAGCTCAGTCCCCAGGGGAAGGATGAGACAGAGACTTGTCCCCGTGCAGCAGAGCAGCTCCTTCCCTCCTGCAGAAGAACATTTGCTTCTGAAGTCTGAAGTGGAGGATGCTCATTGATGGCCACTGACATTCCTTGGGCTGCCACGAGACAAATCACTCATGTTGTTTACTCCAGTCCTGGCCACTGAAGACAAACTGGCATGTCTGAAAATGTCTTGGCAAAGAGGCAGGAGTAGAGGTATCTACATTTAACTTGTAATATGCTTGCAGCATGATTAAATAAAAACATAACCACCTGTTACCCTTAATTCAGTGGGAGTATCAATTTTCAATTATAGCATTTACTATCCACCCTCAAGTATGGCAAGGAACACCATGGCAACATAAACACAGTCGTGGCTGCTTGAGAAAGTTAAATTATAAATAGCAATGTATAGCCCATGAGGTCCTGGAAATAAACTAACTAATCCATAGGCATTTGTTACTATGACATAACATTTCCACTCAAATGCTGTTTGCCTCATCTCAAACTCCCTCAGAACAGATTTAGAAGTTTGGCATCACTTGACTCCATGCAAGTTCAAGTTCAGACATGAAAAAAGCAGAGATAGCAGAGAAAATAAACTATAGCAGAACTGTGGAGAACAAATTAACAACAAAAACAACAAAATCCCTATTTAGGCTTTATTCTGTTTCCACTGAAGTTAATGGGGAAAAAAATCCCAACGTGTCCCAAATGTATAACAGAATCCCCTTAATATAGACAAACATACTGAATCATCCCTGAGAAGAAAAAAAAAAGAAAAAAGAAAAAAAGAAAAAGAAACAAAAAATGGGCTCATAACTGAATAGCAAATAGTTTAGAAATGCAAATAAACTTTGTAACCCTCTAAGACATTGGAGAAATTTTGGAACTTGGTGCTCTCTTTAGCTTCATTCCGGGAGAGAGGGCCATGGTAACTGCGGGAACACAGGGATTCAACCCGAGCTGAGTACTCAAGAGGGAGCTGAATTATCAATTGTTCCAGTCTGCTGGGCAGCTCCTTATTCCCTGCAAGGCCCAGGCCAAGCAAGAGCAGCAGCTTTTTGCCAGCTGGCCACACGCCTGCTGAGGCTGGAGAGGCTTCCTCTGCTCCGAGTGACCAAGGGCTCGAAGTGGGAGAAAGGAGAGGAAATCAAAGGCTCTGTAAAACTAGCACTGAACGCTGAGAGCAAAGAGGTAACTGAGAAGTCTGTGGTGTGAGGACAGCAAGAATTTCACTGCATGTAGGCTCACAGACATTTTAGAGTTTTGACACACATCTGGGGCCTTAATCTAAGCAGGTGATAATGTTATTTAGGTTAGGCAAGAATAATAAAGATTTAGAGACATCAGCTTGGTCTCTTTCTTGTTTAGAACAACAGATTTGAGAAATGTACATTCTCTTTTAGTTTACAGCCATTGGTTAAAGTCCATTTTTGATCAGACTGATAAAAATCTGTAATAGATCTCCTGAGGTCAATGGAATTATTCCAGATTTACACCATGCAATTAAAATGGAATTTAAATTCTCAACATTTCTGTTCTAAAAATATGCTGTGTTTTATCACATATTTGGTGAAATCTTGGTCTCTCTGACATCAGTGACAGCACTCATTGGTATTACTATGGTCTAATTTTCACTGAGTGTTTTTCTGTTCACACAGAGTGAAGTAAAATAAAAACTGTCCCACTGAAGGAAGATTTAAATCAATTTTATACCAAGTCTATGGGATAAAAGAAGCAGGTAGGTTTTATTTAAGATTGTAATCATGTGTGTATTTAATGTGCTTCATTTGGCCTATTGCAAGTCATTGTACAATTAATTTATTAAATGGAAATATTATCTAGAGGTCAGCTAATTTGCACTTTTGAAGAAAACCTGACAAAATCAGAGAAGTAGCTGGATAAATTTGTCAAGCATCTTTCAGAAGATAAGATTATACATATTAGGACCAGTATTCAAATGGATCTAACTAGTGAGACTATTTAAAAATATCTGTGTATGACCAGGAGAGATCCAAGCTTGGCATGGGTAAGAACTTCAATAGAATTATCATTGTCTTTACCTTTCTGATAAAGACAATTTTTTAGTTCATGGTAGAGTTCTGTATTTTGGAAACCTTTCAAGCAAGGTGGTGCCACTAGCACAAAAGGTTATTTTAATAACTTTAGTATGAAATGAGAGCAAAACCCTGAAAATATATTCAAAAATTAGTTGTATTTGTCATCAGTGGCTGACTGTTAATCAAGCACTTGACCAACAGTGTGTGTCACACTGGAGTGTCATTATCACACAATTATTTTGTCATGCATTGTAATAATATTTTTACAGAAAAAAAAACTGAACACAGTCATAAATTGGTCAACACATTAAACCTAAGATGACATTAAGTGTGATGAAATGGAAAATAGGGCATTCTCAGCATGATCACAGAAAACAATTCCCACAGAATCTAAGTATTCCTAAATCACTTGGGCAAGACTAATCTTAGAACAGACACGTAAAAACTCCTAAATAAACACTATGATTTTTCTGGAGAGCATATGAAGAAGTCTTTTACTAAATCCACAAACATTCATGTCCTGTGACTCACATGACTCCTGGTGCTTTAAATTAAGTGTGTGTGCAAGTTATGGATGTGCTGGAGCTTCAAGAGTGAACAGCAAAATCAGCTTTGGAACAGCAAAAGTACAAAACCCATAGAACCCAAGACTGCTGCAGCATTTTCTAACCACAAACAAGAAAAAGATGGAAGATGCATTTTTTTTCCCCCAAGAAGAGCCATTAAAATGTCATTCCTACAATTTAGCACCCTGCATTGTACTTAAGAAAATTAAAAATAGCATTTTGATACACATCCAAGGATTCAAAATTGGCTGATCACTTATAACCAAAATTGGAAAGAAATTATGAACTTAGAAGGAAATAAAGACTAAAGCCTAGACTAAAAGCATTATATATAAACACAGGTGAAGTTCAAGTCTGGTTTCTTCCACCTACAGAGTGTAAATCCATCTGTTAATCCAACTTGAAATCTAAACTACCTTTTCTTCACTTCTTTTTAAACACAGTCAATAATCCTGGGGAGCACCTTTCTCCTTGCTTTTTAGATGCCTGCAGACACTGGCAATTACACTTAAATACATGCACAACATCCCTACAGAGAGTTCTTCAGGCTGCACTGGAGGGCTCACAGCAAATCTGCATGAAATGTCATTATTTGCTTTATTTTGGCATAAAGTCTCACAAAATCTACTGCTGATCATCATAGATGCTCTATGAACCAATGATGATAAAGATAAATATAAGGAAAATTATAATTCTGTGGAAAAAAAAAAATTCCAAGTATCTTTTCCATTAATAAGGACACAAAGGATTATTCCTTACCCACAATGAGAATATTCAAGGGTTTGCATGTGTGTGTTATCCATCCTCAGAGTATATAACGGTTGCTTGTGAGTTAGTTGGACAGCCAAAATGCAAAGCCTCAGTGGATTTTAGCATCCACAACTGACTTGCTTCTATAAGAACAGCCTGGGGAACACATTTGTCAGCTCACCAGTCACACAGAAGAATTTAGTGAATGAATCATTGTTAAAAATGATGGATATTCCATTATCTGACTGGGCAGCCTTTTGTACCCAAGAACATGATCTCTAACAGATTTTAACAATGTAAATGCCTATCAGACTCAAATGAATACTCATGAAGGAAAATATAATTTGTAACCTTTCCTAATTAGTACAAAAATCTTTGTATTCCTCTAATCTAAAGGGCTTTATAGACTTTCAGAACTGTTAATCACGTGAATTTTTTAAAATATATGCAGTCAAGCACATGAAAATTTGTATAGTTATTTTATTTCTATATAGCTATATTAGTTATATAGTATACACGATATAATATGCAGTATTTACTATATTATATTTTATTTTATATTATATTTTATATATTATATTTTATTATATATAACATATGTATTAGTTATTATTACAGTTATATAGTTATTTTATTTCTAATCTTAAAAGTATGAAGAATGAAGAAATCAAACTGACTGGACTATGGGAAAATGTACTTGATATGTCAGAGCTATCAAACTTCAAGACACCAATATTGACATCTACATTCATTATTACGTACATAAACAGAAGTTGTCAGAATTTCAAAAGTGCTGATCATTCGACATTAACATCAAATCTTACAAGAACTTCATGTTCTCAGCAAGACAAAGTCCACCCCAAAATAAAAAACCCAGAAAATTCTAAGTTTTAAAAGCCAGTATTGACTGTGTTTTCTTCTCCCTGTTCTTTTGTTTCCAAACCTACATTATGCTTCAAAAACAAACACAGCTCATGGAGTTCTTGATAGCATCAAGGCTTGTAGAGTGCTTTAGCTACAAAATGTCCTAAACCACCAACAGGCTGCATTTTCTTTTGTGGGAAATGCAAAACTGGGCCTGTACTTTGCTAATAAAGCCCTCAAATCAAATGTGTGGTATTATTTGCTATACATACACACACACACACACGTATATATATATATACACCTTGGAGAAAACAAGTGTTGACAAGGAAAGACAGAACAAGAGAGATAGAGAGAGATGGATGTCAAAGTTTGGTGTTCCTTGGGTAATATCTAATCTTTTCCACTGAAAGATTTTTTTAATGATTTACACTGAAGTCTGCAGAACAAAGTTTTTCTTGTTTCTTTCACAGAGTTATGGTGAAATGTCCAAACAGGAGTAAGGGGGGAAACTGCATATTTTTGGATTTCTATTTGCAGTGGAAATCGGTGAAGGTTTGACATCTGCTCTGCACTGCTGTACTTTTACAGCTGACCACAACTAATGTAAGAAGGCCAAACCAAAGCAAGATGTTTATTTTTTCCCGTGCTAAAAACCAGCTCTCACTTTCATCCGTTCCTTCTTGCAACTAGACCATGGACCAAAAGAAAATTCAATAGGTATTCTTCCTTGGTGCTAATAGCTAACTTCTGGTGCTTTCTCTCCTTTATCTGTTACAATGATTCTTCCCAGGCCATAAGATTTAAGGTGAATTTATGGTCATACTGTGTGCAGCAAAGGCCTTGTGAGGAGAGTAGACATGACCACCCACCAAAGACCACATCCAACCCCTTTGCTGACAAGAGACACACACAAGGAATTCTTTTAAAGGGTAAAAATATGCTCAGAATGGTGTGAAGAGGTTTTGTAGCTCAATAATTAACTCTGAATCCTCCTCAGACAAACGTGTCAGGGCCTCCACTGTATTAACTGCAAAAGGCAGGTGAGGTTGCTGACATTCTCAGAAGGCATCTCCTGGCAGAATGATTAACTACAGCAAAAGGTCCTTTATGTTTCATAGCAATTCAGTATATTGTCAAGGAATTGGTGTAAGATGCATTAGAGCTGTTGATAGCTTAAATTAAAATAGCACAATAAGCCTCTGTTTTTGCTGGGCAACCTCAGCTCAAAAATGCCAGATAAACATTTTCTACAGAGGTCATGGACATGACACAGTCCAACTACAATTTCATTTACAAGTAATTAAAATAAATTAAATTTGATAAAATTACTTCAGCTTAAGTTTGTTTATAGTCCTCTTGCTTATGACAAACATACTGCTTTTACAAGTGTTCCATACATTTATATAGTCCTGAAAATATGTTCTGTGGCTATAGTTGGGAAATGAAGGAAATGGGCATAGTTGACCATTATTTAATCTGTTTGCAGGATGAGTGGATGCAGTTTGCCCTGCAGCAGATCACTGTACTTCAGAAAAAACTTATTTTACACTTTACACCCTACTAAAGGCTTTGCTGTACTACATTCATATAGTTATGTCCAACTATTGTAACACCTGCTGACTCTCAGGGCATAACAACCCTTTCTCATATGCTTTCAATGAGCTTTAAATCTGTCTGAATAAAACATGTTATAACATGTACCCTTTGTACACAAAATGGGAGACTACGAAATCTTCTAAAGAAGTGCACACGAGATTCAGAGGATACAAATGCTGTTTACACAGATGTTGTTGAAATAATTTTATGTAAATAATCCACACTGGGAGAATTCATAATGTTTGAAACAAGAACTAAACAATGGATATTTTTATAAAGCAGCAAGGATAACACCTCTAAAACCAGAATCTGTTAATGCTGAAAGGATTTTTTGCTGAAAAACCATGATCTGCATTTACAGACATTTTGCAGGTCTCTGCTTGTTTGTATTCATGACAATACAGCTGTTCCTCCACACCTCATGCAGGCAGTGCTCCCCACAGATTCAACTTGACTTTTATTTAAAACACAGAGTGGGAGTGATTCCACCAGCCTCAGCAGAGATAATCTTGGTTGAAATAAAGAACAAAGGAAAGAAAAACCTGTCAGGACTTTAGGTACTGACCATGCACATAGAGTTCAAAACTAACAGAAGCCTTAATGGTCATCCCTGTTTCCAAGGAAAAAACCCTATGGGTCCTTTAGTTAGTAGTTTATTTGATGTTCAGCTTTCAAATTTACACAACCCAGCTTCACATAACTCATAGCATTTTATTGCAGTAACAACCCAATTTTCAACAGGATCCAGCAAAAATGTCTTTCCATCTATTTCCCCAAAGAATAATCACTTTGCTCACAAATCAAAAATTTCACTGTGCTTTGCCTCTTCCAGAAGATTTCAGTACCACACTAACCTGTCACATTTGGTTTACATTTTCAGATATAGGTATCTCTAAAGCACAAACCCATGTAATCCTTCCTTTGAAAAATTGTGGAATTCTGATTGCAATGAGCTCCAAGCCTGAGAATTTTTTAGCATCTCTGCTCTTTTCAATTGCTTGGTTCTTTTCACTTCCTTGGGAATGTGTTTTTTTAACTGATGATATTTAAAACCCACAATGCAGCCTATTATAATATCCTCTCATATGATGTAACAAGCTATTTGTAAGAATGAACTAACACATGAAAATGCAAGGGGAAAAATACCCAAGCAGCAGGCTTATTTATTAATTGCAGCTGGAATGAAGACTGGTAACATATCCTATGGAATTGCTGGAATAGATTTTACTCACTTTATATACTAATGCAAGGAAAGGGCTTTTTCTAATTTATAAGGTCTCAATGTTAACAAATGGATTGAATTTGCCAAAAGTACCATAAATGAGGTAAAGAATGACTTCTCATTGGCAATCATATTGGTTTTGTTAACCAACAGTCCCATCCTGACCTTATTTGCAAAGTTCTTACAGCAGATGTTATTATTTTGCTTAGCAGTTAACACAGTGCATCCTTTCTCAAAATATTTTAAAGCTGATCAGGCAGCTTGTGACTATGCACACATAACAGACCTAAACAGCTGTCAAAAATTCAATTTACTGAGGAAGGCTCAGCTTTGAATAAGAACTGTAGTGTGGTGCCACTGCACCTCAGCAAGAACTCTTGGAACAGCCCATCTTTCCTGGTGCTCATGCACAAGGAACAAATATGCATCTCCAGCTCCTGTAGTCTGGCTCAAAATACACCACAACAGTTCAGTCTGTAGCAAACAGCATTTCCTAGGAGATGTTTTCTTTGCAAGAAAGCATTTGGCCTCCAAGCAGACAGGTAGATAAACAAACCTCCTATAAATATTTGGGTATCTTATCTAATAAGGGCATCAAGGAAAGAACGCCTCAGGAACAGGATCTGCAGTAGCCAATGAAGGAATTTCCTATCCACAACAGTGCCAGAAACTCTTTAAACCTGGAGACAGTGCTGCTGTTACACTGACATCTATCAGTTTTTAACTCTTCTCTAGAGATAAATTTAGGTGGTGACAGTCAGCCAGAGCAGCACAAACTCCTCCACTGCTGCCTGCACAGGTATTTACATGCAAGGTCACGACTTCCAGCTACTTGCCTGGACATTACACAACACTTTACTGCACATTTTTCACATTACACACAAAATCTGACTACAGATGATTGGACACAGGTGCTTGGCTGACAGAGCTAACACTTCATCTTCCTGCCTGTGCCAGATTATTTTCACAGGAATGATATGGAGACCACTCTGGTGTTGGTGACAACACCACAAACTAAGGACATACTTCTTTCTCATTCATGTTGTGAGACTTCTGTGGATGGATAACTGGCAAGGCAGTGCTAAAAAAAGAAAGCTGCTCAAGGAAGTGCTTTTGGATGTATGTATAAAGTGCACAGGCTGAAAGGCAGAACATCCAAACAACAGAAAAACCAGAGTTTATTAAGTCTATGTAAGAAAAACAGCACAAAAAGGGAAACTATGCTGTTGTATAAGAAAAAACTGCATTTTTTCCACACTTATTGAGACAGGACCTCAAAAATTCTTGGGTGCTTAACTGCCGGTGGTATCCATGCAGGTCAGGTACCAGCCAAGTGCCACTGCACACCAGAGCCCAGCATCCTGACTCGGCAGGAAATTGCAGCTCCTGTGGAATCTGCCTTTCCCTCAAAGCCCACTGAACTTCAGAGTGACTTTGCACCCTGCAGAAGGCAGTCTGGGCCTCTTAGAACCAAAATGCTCTTGCCTTTTGAAGGGTGAGCATTGCCCCATCAGTTCTTCTGACAACTGCACAATGCAGCACCTTGTTCTACACAGATGGCAAAAAATCTCACTGTGCTGGTAGTTAATGTGCAACTGAAGGTAAAAATAAGATAACACCGCCTTCCTGAGACTGCAAGAAATGTCACAAAGATGAACTACTATGAGAAATACATGGTGGCACATCTTTAGTGTGTAAATACTGTAAGAAAAATAAGATATTTGCTAATTTCAAAGTTTTGTCCTGGTTCATTTTATAATAATTAAATTGATGCTAAACATCAGACATGTTCTAGGTTCCTCATTCAGGCATCTCAGCTTGGATTAAATAATGGATGATTCAACGTAAGAGAAACTACAAAATCGAGTATCTTTACTAATTCTGTTAACATTCTAGAGAACAAATGACATCCAACATTGTCTTCTGCCTCAGCATGAATCAACCATTCCTGTTTTGGAAGATTTTTGAACTTTTCTGCATCTGGAAATCTTGTTTAACAATAATGTTTCAAAATAAATTAGATCTGCTCCCTTTTGATGATGTAATGAACTGTTATTAACTAAGTGTGGTAGTCTAAGGACATCAGGAACTGGCTTGGATGAAATGTTGTCTACATTAGAGTAATGCAATAGACAAAGAAAATTATGTATTAAAAGAAAAATGCCATCCAATATCACAGCATATGATATAACTTGGATGGAAACATGCTAGAATTAAACCTATGTCTATGTAACTTCATGTATATGGTGGTTTTAGCTCCTGCTCCCAGCAAAAGGAATTTCCTGAGGAGCCTGAAGTAAATATTTGGCAATATTTACTCAAAACTCAATTCTGAGTTTTAGAGAACAGTTAATTTGCCAAAACTGAAGATACGGACAAAAACCCATTGAGACGACTACTCTGTCACACCCGCCAGGACTTCTGCACACATATTGCAAAAAATAAAAACTGTGCAGCAAAACACTTGCCTGGATGGAGCCAAAGAACAAATGTGTACATTAATTAGCGGATTAATGAGCGAATTGAGGCGCTCCGCCCAGGCCCCTTGGCTGGGACCCTCCGGCGGGGCCGTGGCACGGTCGGAGCGGGGCCGGAGCGGGGCCGTGTCGGGGCTGTGGCACGGTCCGAGTGGGGCCGGAGCGGGGCCGTGGCACGGTCCGAGCGGGGCTGTGGCGGGGCCGTGGCACGGTCCGAGCGGGGCCGTGGCGGGGCCGTGGCACGGTCGGAGCGGGGCCGTGGCGGGGCCGTGGCACGGTCGGAGTGGGGCTGTGGCGGGGCCGGAGCGGTCGGAGCGGGGCTGTGGCGGGGCCGTGGCACGGTCCGAGCGGGGCCGTGGCGGGGCGCCCCCTGGCGGCTCCAGCGCCGCCCGCGGGACCAGCGGAACTTTGCGCGCAGCTCGGCGCAAAATGCGCGCTCAGAGAGGGCTCGCTCCCCTTCGTGGTGCCCAATCCGCAGCAGAAATGGCCAAATAAGACAGTACCGAGGTTTTTTTGTACTTGCAGGACACTAAACCATAAAGCACCGTCTCCTTTCCAAACGCCATGAGGCCTTTGGGCACCCAGTTGCACCCACAAACACTCCATGAGCACCAGTAACTCCAAAGCACGTGTACTCCGTGTAGGTATTACTGCCTTAATTAAAACAGTGAGCAGGTGGGAAGCCTGCAGATAAATAAAAACATAATGTTCCTAACACAGAGTTCAGAACACCGACAAAGAGCTGTTTGACTTTCAATGACTTCTTTAAATGACAACAAAGTTTTACTAATAAATGATCACCTCTCTTCCCTACCTGTATGGAGTTTCAGGCCACGTTCAGCTGCGAGGGTATTTTAAGCAAAGGTGAAATATGTTTAGAATCTGGGTTTTGGACAAACGCTTAATCAGATAGAAATTTCAGCACAAAACATTCCCTTGCAAATATGCATGAAATTCCTCTGGAAAGTCTGGTTGGAAAATCTTTATAATCAATATTTTGATGACACAATGCTTTTGATACACTTAAGTTACCTTCGTTCCTGCAGGATTCCTATATTTTCCAACAAAAACATTCCTCTCTAACCAGTCATCTCCGACTAAGTTCATTACACGAAGAAAAAATATTCAGCTAAACAAATATAACCTCAATTCGCCTTGCAAGAGAAAAGGCTCGGTAAGGAACAGCCTCTCCGGTACGAGCGCGGATCTTACCTCTTCAACTGTCAGAGGCATACAGATCCGGTACTCCTTCATGAGCATATTCCTGCTGCTCAGTGCGGACCGGCGAACTGGGAGAAAGTGGTGATTTCTGCACAGAGATCGACGGAAACCAAACACGGGGGGAAAGAATTAAGCCTCTTTTCTCCGTGCGCGCTTGACAATGTGTCCACAAGACAGTAACGTAACCATCCAGGAAGGCTGACCCAGCAAGAAGAGAAACCACCACAACCGCTTCTTTCTCCCAGTTCTTCCTCCTTCACACTGCGATCATGGGAATCTCACAGACGCTCGCACCGAGATACGCTACAAAGTCTCAAACCCCCACCGCTCTCGCCCCAGCCGAAGACATCCGTCGGAAGTGCATGGAAACGCCGAGCTCTCTCGCGGCTGTGTCAAGACATGCCTGGGGCGGCGAAAAGAACAAACGAGCCGAAAATGTGGCTTTCGCCCCCGCCGGCAGCACGTCGGGCGGCAGGAGAGATGCGATGCTGATTCCCAAGACAAAGGCTTTTTATAACGTTGCCTTTCCCGGCTGCCAAACGCGGCTCCCACCTCCCCGCCGCAACGCGGCTGCGGCCGCCGCGGCTCCCGCTGGGCTCGGGGGAGGGCACGGGGGGGCAGCGCGGCGCTCAGGCGGGCGGCCGCGGGTTCGGCCCCGGCGGGGCTCGGCTGACATCAGCGGGGCGGCAGGAAGGAGGGAGGGGGCCGGCGTGGGAGCAGCGGCCGCCGCCGCTCGGGCGGGTTCAACGGGGCCGGGCCGCGGGGCTCCGGGCAGCGCACGCCGGCGCCTCCCGGCAAGGGGACACCGGCAGCGCTGATTCCCAAGAATTCGCGATTTCAGTTAATTCTGCCGTGAAGACTTCTCGGGTTTTGGAAGTTTATTGCCCTACGTGTGACAAGGCACCTTGCAGAGCATTACACCCCAGTGCAGGAGCGGCGAGCCCGTGAGCCTCGCACCCGCCTCCTGGTACAAAAGGAAAGGACAGCGTGGGCTCGGTGCGGACATACACAGGATGTGGAGGCCTCACCCATTTCCCTTCTGGTCAGCCCTCTGCTATCAGCCAGCACATTTTGCAGCACAAATAAACCCCTTTTTTCATATAGTTTTTTTTACTTACAAACGACACAGAGAAAGTTCAGTGAAAAAACGCCTCCTTCCTAGCTGAACTATAAAGCCAGAACCTTTTTAGGAGGTCTCCCCCACCTCCTTTAGTGAGGAATTTGTTAGTGAAATAGTTTTTTAATATGCTTGGGGGTTGTTTTTCAGAGAAATTTACCCATCATTAATTACAACTTGAAATGCACAAGAACCCAATTCTGAAACTACCTGGGAACCCCGAACTGTTACACAACCTCAGCATTTCATGTTTAAAATGCTCATCCTGCTGTTTCTCCTGTTCTCCCAGTGGCTATAAAGCCACTCACTGGATTGCAGAGAAGCACTGTAAGAGCAAAACACAAGACACTGCCCAGATAATGGTACAATATACATCTGCACTTACATACCAGTTATTTGCAAAAAAATAAAAGTGATGAAATACTGTATTTGGAACAGTTAAAGAGGAATTTAGGTCTACAATGAAATGTGTGTTTCATAACAAGAAAGAGCAAAAGCCCCTCAGAATTTCATTGGTTCTGGATGTGCATTTCAGAGCTGTGGGTATAATTCTCAGCCCAGAGGACACAGTGCCATCTCCTGGAGCCAACAATGTCTGTTTGCCAGCCTCTTGCAATAATGGCACAATATTTCACATCCCTGCCTTCCCAGGGAAGTGCAAACACCTACACAAAGAAATAAAAATCTGAGAGCTCTATTAACAGTCTGGATTTTCAACTGAGGTATGAACAATGTGTTTAATGAGACTTCTGTCTCAAATCTGACACAGCCATTTATAAATATGGAAACTGTGGCTGTAATTCATAATGTTGGTACTGTATGTTCCTGAAATTCCAAGCAAAATAGCAAAACCAAGGCAATACCTTGTGATACCTCACGGCAGGAAGGACATTGAGATGCTGGAGCGTGTCCAGAGAAGGGAGTGGAGCTGGGGAAGTCTGGAGCACCAGAGGTGGCTGAGGGAGCTGGAGCCTGGAGAAAAGGAGGCTCAGGGGGAACCTTCTGGCTCTCCACAACTCCCTGGCAGGAGGGGCCAGTTGGGGTGCGGGGGGAGGGATGGTTGGACTCTTCTCCCAGGGAACAAGTGATGAGAGGAAATGGCCTCAAGCAATGCCAGGGCATGTTTAGATTGGATATGGGAAAAATTTCTTCACAGGATTGTGAAGCATTGGAACAGGCTGTCTAGGGAGGTGGTGGAGTCACCATCCCCAGAAGTGTCCAAAAAGTGTTGTTTGGATGTAGGGACATGGTTTAGTGGGGAACACAGTGGTGGTGCTGGGCTGACCGTTGCACTTGATGATCTTAAAAGGCTTTTCAACCATAACGGTTCTGTGATTCTGTGGTATTACCCACAGATGAGAGGCAATCCTAATTCAGATCTAAAGCATTTTTCAGTTTTAAGTGTTGTTTTAGTGGTTTCTTCCACTGGGAACAATATTTCTGGTTTCTGCTGAAACACATTGTAAAATAACCTGAACTTCTTGGCATGGGGCCTTGATGCTACCCAACTATAGGCAAGGACACTGATTTCAATAAAACCAGGAGAAAGTCTTAAACTAGTTTATCACCTATCACGTGATTTCAACACAAAGCAAACCCTGCAGCTCTGTGTACATTAACAAAGCAGATCTGCAGAAAGCAGCGTGTCAAATACCGAACGTGCTCAAAATGGAAACCAAGACTAATTCCCATACCTGCAGCAAAACAATCTCCAGTCATGGGGAAAGCAGTGACCCCAAGGATATCCCTTACAACTCCCTGCTGGGAGTGCCCAGACTCTTTCCAAAGCACACTCCCCAAATGCTCCCCAGGGGACATGCTGAGACAGAAAACTTCCAGCTCCCACGAGCCAGGCAGTGCCTGCCAAGCATTCCTGCCTCAGTTTTGGGTTTTGATTCCCATGAATTGGCAGAAATTTTTAGTCTTACCTCTGCAACATGCTCTCAATGCTCTGTTGTGAAAATGAGACATTTTTCACTCATTGTTCATTTCTGACCTGGGGGGAAAAAGCCCATATGTTAAATTATGCTGAGTATGAACTCCAGATGGACTTGTGTCAGCAAAGTGTCACTTCAGAGTAAGAGACAGCTAGAGCCAAGCTGTTTCGTTGGGTGTTTCACTAAGGACTTTTGAATAAGAATTTAATTTCTTTTTTAGCCACTCTATATTGGAGGCTACAGCTGCTTCCTCTTTTCCCAGCATACCCATGCAGGTAAAGGAAAACAGCAATTGCAAAAGGAATTTATTTTCTTCCTCTTTCATTCACTTGTCTGAACCAAATAACTGTGTATGGGACTACATTCAATTAGATTAGCATGTGACTTTTAACTTCCCTGGAAGCCATCACTCCCAATCCATCACCTGTAAAAACATACTAATATTACCATGAGCTAAAAGAATGAGTTTATAAAAATAAAAGCTCTGTAATAATTTGTAAATGGCCAGAGTTAGGGAAGAACAACTGATACACGCTGTGTGATACATGCATGTATTTTCAGTATCTAAGTCAACTGAAATTAAGTAAAAATGATTAAGGATAATGGATAAATTCTGTTGGCAGACTTTTCAAATC
Organism: Pyrgilauda ruficollis; assembly: GCF_017590135.1. NCBI lineage: Eukaryota > Metazoa > Chordata > Aves > Passeriformes > Passeridae > Pyrgilauda > Pyrgilauda ruficollis. Next base: position 3,013,173 of record NW_024529044.1, on the reverse strand, counting down.
AAGTTTGTGTTCAAACAGAAAGTGATTCAAAGCTCATGATCTGTGCTGTGCTAATTGGAAGGCATGTATCAGACACAGTTCCAAATATACAGTATTGGAGCTCTGTATTCACTTAATTGAATTACTCTGAATTTACACCAGTGCAGCAGAGGTAGGAACTCAGTCTTAATTCTGTCAACAAAAGATTTAAACCAGTTATCTCAAATAGCCCTTTGCCACGTTAACATGTTGGTCTGTGTACAGTATGATCTGAAAGTAACACAGCACAAAATGTAATTTTGTGGTAACTTCTTCTTTTTGGAAATCCTAAATACCATCCAAAGATTCCCGTGGCAGGTGGTTGGAACTAGGTGGTCCTAAAGTCCCTTCCAACCTAAACTATTCTGTGATTCTGATTCAGGGTGGTTCCTGAGTATTTGAGGCGTTTGCTTGCACACCCAAGGGAGTTTTTCTGCATTTCCCCAGAGAATGAAACTTCTGTAGTATATGAAATTGTGTTGGGAGATGATGGCAACCTGCCTGCAAGGCATTGCACCAACATCTCACAACTTTTCAAACACATTGATGGTACAACACTGTCTAGATCAGGATCCTTGTGCCCTTAAAACCCATGGTGCGTCCTACCTTTCCTCCACCTCTCCAGCAAGGCTACATCATTAAAAGACTCAAGGCTGGAATGAGATACAGTGAAATCCCCAAGGTGAAATCAGCAGCTACAGAACCCAGAGTGCTCCACGCGGCCACACCTGAGGCGTGCCCACACGGCCGGGCTGTCCCCAGATGTGGGAGAACACAAACCCACCATCGTCCTGCCCCACAGCCCCCAGCTCCGAGCAGCACCGCGGGAGCTGAGTCCCCTCGTGGCTCCGCTGAGGGGCACACTGGGGGCCATGACTGCACTCCGGGAGATGTCACTGGGGGACGTCACTGCCACATCTGGCACCAACTCACAGCTGCCCTTCCTGGGTCCCCATCAAACTGGGGCTCAGAGGTGCGGATCGAAGGGCAGATCCATTCAGAGGGGAAGATTGCGGTCCGGGTCCCGAGAGGGGCGGATTGAGGGGAAAGCCCTCAGAGGAGCGGGTCCACGAGCCACCCTTCCGAGCAGATCGCCTCAGAAGGATCGCGGTCCTGGTCCCCTCAGAAGGGCCGTGGGCGAGGCGGGCCCCCTCAGACAAGCAGGTTGAGTGGTACATCTCAGAGGAGCGGGTTGAAGGACAGATCCCCTCAGAGGAGCAGCTGAGGGGCAGATTCCCTCAGAGGAGCGGTTGAGGGGCAGACGCCCTCGGAAGGGCAGACCGCGCTCCCGCTCCCTCGGCGGGGCCGCGGACTGCGGGGATCCCTCAGAGGCGGCACCTCCCCCCTGCGGGTCCTGGGGCGGCCGGGGGTGGCCACGGCAGTGCCTGCTTACCGTGGCGCGGGGCCCTTCGGCGGGCCTGCCCCCGGCGCGCCTGCGCGCGGGCCCGGCCGGTTCCGGTGAGCGCTGAGGCGGCGGAACGGGCGGACATGGCGGAGGGCGGCGCGGAGCGGGCCGATGGCCGCATCGTCAAAATGGAGGTGGATTACAGCGCTACCGTGGACCAGAGGCTGCCCGAGTGCGAGCGGCTGGCGCAGGTGAGGCGGGAGAGAAGCCTGGCGGGGCGGACGGGCTGAGTCATGGCGCGCTAGGCCGCGCGTGGAGGCGGCGCGGAGCGACCCGCGGCCGCATCCTGCCCCACGATGCGGGTCCGGTCGCGGACTCTCCGTGCTGTGCTAAGAAGGGGAAGGAGTGAACGGCTCCGCCGTTTCAGGGCTGTGTGGAAGGGTGAGCTGGAGGGAGGTTGGTGGCCGAGCACTGAAACTGCTCTCCTAGGCAGTGGTCACGGCCCCAGCGCTGCCAGAGCTCATGGAATGTTTGGACAGCACTCTCAGATACATGGATTCTTAGGGATGTCCTGTGCAGAACCAAGGCAAAGGGATGGACTCGATCATCCTTGTGGGTTCCGTCCAACTCAGCCTGTTCTGTGATTTTGAGACGGGACGAGCTTTCGGGGCGCAGCCTCCCGGGGAGGGAACCAGAGGGCCGCGGTCCACCACAAGGGCTGTGGCTCTTCCCTGCTGGCCTAGGAACGCGGAATTGCTGGTTCATTCCCGGCTCTGTGCGCCAGAGCTGCCTTCGTGTAACACGTCCCGGGTCAGGTAGGACAGGCAGCGCTGGGCATCCTTTAACTCGGGTGCATGCGAGCCCCGGGGAGCTGGAATGGAGGAACAGAGGCAGGACGGGCTCTGGGGCTGTCTCTGCCTCCTTCGGCTCAGTAAACAACGGCTGTGCACACGCCCTGGGTGACTGCAGGATGTGTTCCACGGGGGTCATAGTGATGCAACATCAGTGTTTTATAAAAAAGTTCTGTGGCCTGGAGATTCTTGTGCAGCTCACATCTCAGAAAAGACAGAACGGCAGAATCGCAGAATGGTTTGGGTTGTGAGAGGCCTTAAGCTCATCTCATTCCACCCACTGCCGTGGGCAGGGACACCTTCCACTAGTCCAAATGGGCCTTGAACACTTCCAGGGATGGGCAGCCACAGGTTCCCTGTTGTTGCTGTCATTTGTTGGCCCAGTAGGATGGCATCTGGCACTTTACATGCTGCAAATGCTCTGCTTGATCCTCGTGTTTCATTGTGAAAGACACACACGTTGTACAGTTCTGAAGGCAGTAGCCTTAAGATAAATAAATTACATCTTAGATAATTTTAAGATTATTCTATGGAGAGCAGGCAGAGGGATTTTATCCCACAGGCAAAACTCTGCAAAGGAATGGACACCATGGCCATGTTTCATTGTGCAAAACAGATGAACTCTGTGGCAGTAAGAGCACATTCTTGACAAACCATTGTATGTAATCTAAAATATTTCAGCTGGGATATTTTAGAAACAACTTTCATTTTCTTTGGTTTGTTGCTAATTTTCTAACCATTTTTTGTTTCTAGTTTCTAACTTTTGTGCAGCCCCACCATTGCCATGGGCTGTTACAAACTCACCCATATTTCTTTTTTTAAACTAGATATTTGCTAGGATTTGTGACTTAGGACTGAAGGTACAGTGTAGCATCTTCCACTCCTTCAAACAAAGGCAAATACAGTTCTCAAAACCCCTCCAAAACTAGAACTTTTAGAATTCCATATTGTGACTTAGGACTGAAGGTACAGTGTAGCATCTTTCACTCCTTCAAACAAAGGCAAATACATTTCTCAAAACCAGAACTTTTAGAATTCCATGCTTAGCCTGTAAAGCTTGTAATTAATGCTTTGTGTAATACACTGTAATTAAGATATGAATATGGATGAAAGTAATAGGAGAAGAATTTTTTTGGCCAAGATATTTAATTGCATATCTGATCTCACTGAAAACTGTTTTGGCCAGAGAAGAAATGAGTTTTCCATGCAGCTTAGTGAATATGAGCTCACCAAACCTGTCTGAAACTTGCCAGGTTTCTCTCCCAAGGCAGACAACTTAGAGCATGTGTTACGTGAAAATGAAACTGGTACCTCTCCAGTTTTATCTCTGTGTAGAACCATGTATTTAAAGTAAGTGCTATGCATACATTTTTATTAGAAAAAAAAACAGTGTACAGAGTGTACGGGCTGGTCTGTATTTTTATTTGTGTGGAAATTTGAGCTACTCTCAGTTTAAACTGAATTATATTCTTAACTCACAGAGATAATTGTTTGCCTGTCTTATTAGGAAGGAAGATTGCAAGAAGTCATTGAAAACCTTCTCTCCCTGGAAAAACAAACACGGACGGTGAGTAGCGCATGGGGGTGCTGGGCTGTGCTGCACACCTCATGTTCCACTGGGTTAAAGTCAAGGGACTTGGAGTATCCTTGGAGCATCACTCCTTTTCTTTAAAAAGCAGATGGGTGAGACCAGACACAATGATTTTTTCCCCTTTGTGCTGTTAGGCTGCAGGCTGTTGATCCTGTCTCTAACACACTCTTGGTTTGTTACAGGCTTCGGACATGGTCTCCACATCCCGAATCTTAGTTGCCATAGTGAAAATGTGTTACGAAGCTAAAGACTGGGATGCTCTTAATGAAAATATTATTCTTCTATCGAAGAGAAGAAGTCAGTTAAAACAGGTGAATTTAATAGCTTGAAACAAAAAATGGAACTGTATTTTGGAGCTGTATTATGTCTCTGGTTCCCCCATGTGTGTAGGGACTTCCTGTGTAAAGATGTTGGTTCATTTTTGCACTCTGCTCAGCGTGTATTGCAGACATATTCCTTATTCGTTATTCAGGTATTTCCTATTCCTTATTCAGATGTATATTAAACAGAGTTACTACATTTTATTGTGCTCATATGAAATGTGTTTTGCATGCTTGCTTTTGAAACTGGCATACTTTGGCATAAAGCACTTGCATTTAAGGCAGTGTGAAGTTTATTGCACTCTGTGTTCATTTTGAACAACAGGTGATTTTAATGGCGTCATTGCTTTAGGAGGGAAGAGGTTACCTGTCATTTAGTGTGCAGGATCTTCACTAGTGTGTGTAAAAGTAGGAGTACAGTTTAGTTCTCTGGCTTGCACACACTGTAGCTGAAGGTGTGGATCATTCCAGCTGAATTTTGAGGAACTTCTTGAGGAAGACATTTCTAGAAGTTTACTGCTGGGTTTTTTTAGAAATAGGTATTTTAATAATAATTTTATCAGCTTTACCAGCATTGTTACTGGAAGTGCACATTCCCATACCTGTGCTTCCTACTGAAGGAAGAAATCCTCCCTCTTCCTTCCTTCTTGAGGAATCTACAGCTGTTCTAAGGAGAGAGGGTAGTGCACACAGTTAAGAGAAGGTACAGGTCTCTTCAGCCATGCAGGTCTTAGGGCAAGCAGAGAAGTTTTGCCAGTCCATGTGAGTCCTGTGGATTTGGCAGAAGAGGAGTTGCTTTTCAGGATAGAACTGCATGGCATGGATTATTTTCAATATTGGAAAAACTGAGATTAAGAAAATGACAGAACGGCATTATGTTTGCCTTGTAGCATCAGTCTATAGCACATTGTACACATCTTCGTGAATCAGAGAGGGAAAGGTGTCTTGTGTGCTTTTTGCTAAATGAGTCTCTTCAGTGTGATGTGAAACTATTTATTAATTACCTCTGAGTGTTACAGCTTGACTTCTTCAGGGAAATCTAAAACCACAGTATGTTTTTCCCCTCTTGTTTTCATACTAGGCAGTTGCTAAAATGGTCCAGCAGTGCTGCACTTACGTTGAAGAAATCACAGACTTGCCAGTCAAACTGCGCTTAATCGACACGTTGCGTATGGTCACAGAAGGAAAAGTAAGGTTTTGTTTTAAGACTCAGTGTCTAAAAGGTGGAATAAAAATGTTTGCCTTCTTTAAAAATGTAGTTTCTTAGTTTCTTATTTTTTAATCTTGTGCAAGTAAGATTAAAACTAATTTTTAAATTACCCTGAGAAGCCAAGTAGTTTGTTTCCTTCCAAAAGACTGCAGATATTTTCCATACTTAAATCATATGCTGAAGCACTGGTCATGTTCCTGTGATGTAGGTATCTGGTTGTGTTATTAATTAATACAGTTAGTAATACATTTCAAAATTCTAAAATGCCATTTCCTTTTCACTTTTTAAAATGTTATGTATTTGAATTTGTTAGGGAAAGGGGCAGGTTTAATTTAATTTCTTCTACACTTAGCAAGGAGAAACATATAGTTACAATAACCAGAAAGTGATACCAAGTGAGTTACTTATATTGTGTTCCTTTTGCTTTAAGAAAAGGAATTCTGAATTAGGCAAATTTGTGTCAATTTTATGACTTCTGTCTGTTAGTCTAAATGGTTAATGATCAAGTCTTGTTGATTAATGGCTGGTTAGGAGTAAGTGAAATAATTCAAAGGGCAGTGCTTACTACACATTTACCATTAAAATCTAACTTCCCAGATCTTTTGATGTATTCCAGCAGACAAAATATGCAATACTTTATTCACAGTGCATATCCCTTGTGTTTGCTGAAAGAATCATAGGTCAGTGTAGACATTATTTTTTAGATTAATTTGGGCCAAAAATGTTTGTGTCAGTTATCCACTGTATTTCATCAGTGTGTATTGTGGACAGTGCCAGTGTAGTGGATGGATACACAACAAATAAAGTGGTTCTGTGATGACAGCATCAAGTGTATTTCCCAGGGGGGTTGCAGTCTCAGAGTTTGCACTCCTCTTTAGAGAATTCCCAGTGTTTAAACTCTTCCTTCTGCCCTCAGATATACGTGGAAATCGAACGCGCTCGCCTGACAAAGACACTTGCAACAATAAAGGAACAGAACGGGGAGGTGAAAGAGGCTGCCTCGATTCTGCAGGAGTTGCAGGTAACACCTGAGAACTCAGAATTGCATCAGCAATAGCAATTAATTCTGACTGTTCTCAGACCGTTAGAAACTGAATCAGGTACGCTTGCAGAAATGCCTGGAATGAGATGAACTGTTATTAGTGAAAGTGCAGTTCAGCTTTAACTGCTTTTATTAATCTCCTGGTTGGGTTACATAGAATATCTTCCACTTGGAAAATAGATTTCAATTCTCTACCTAGTGCATTGTGTTTAGTGTTGGTGGATTCTTTGGTGTAAGTGGGGGTAATAATTGAAATGGAATAACCTTTATTCCATTTTCACTTGCTCTGTAATAGCTTTTCTTCTGTTGTTTTGTTTTGGTGTGTTCCTCCTCCAGACAGCCTCCCACTCTTCTGGCACAGTTAAGCCTTCACTTGATTTGGCTTTGACTATATTAAGTAGTTATAATTTCATTTCAGGTGGAAACCTACGGTTCAATGGAGAAGAAAGAACGTGTAGAATTTATCTTGGAGCAGATGAGACTCTGTCTAGCTGTAAAAGACTATATTCGCACTCAAATTATCAGCAAAAAAATTAATACAAAATTTTTTCAAGAAGAAAACACAGAAGTAAGTAATTGGAGGATTTTTCACTCTTTTCTCCTTCCCCTCACCCAAATTTTAATCTGACTTGCCTCTCTTCAGGTCCAAGTGTATTTATTTAAATCCCTCTGTTTTCTGGGGTTCAGCTGAATTTCAGTTACCTGTCATGGAGCTGTGTTAATTTGACTTCTTGATACTGTTTCAGAAACTAAAGTTGAAATACTACAACTTAATGATCCAGCTGGATCAACATGAAGGCTCCTACCTCTCCATCTGTAAGCACTACAGAGCCATTTATGACACTCCCTGTATCCAGGCTGAAAGTGAAAAGTGGCAACAGGTAAAAAACTTTCCCTACAAAATCACTGTATTTCCATGTGGCAAATACCCATTTCTTTCCACATCAGTGTACAGTGGATGAAATAGCCCATCAGTCTGTTTTTATTTAAATGGCTGTATTAACAAATTGGTTAGTTGAAAACAGATGATAGAGTTGATTTCAAAAGAATGTTTGTAATCAACATCTTCATTTTATTACCTTTGAAATTGACAATGTCTGAACTGTTTCATACAAGTGTAGAGATTACAAACAGCTGTGCAAGTGTGGTCTCAGTGGTGCTGTTGTGTGTGCAGTACAGATGTCTTTCATGTCTGAAAAGTTTTTTTCATCATGTATTTATTTGAAATACTAAAATTTTGGATAACCTGTGTAAATTTAAATGTACCACAGTTCATTTCTGAAAGATAACATCAATTTCACCCTAATTTCTTAATACACTGAGCTTAAATCTACATATTAGACTCCAAGCTCTGTATCAGTTTTGGCAATTCCTCTGTTTAATTATGGGAAAAAAACCACCCTCTTTCCTCTTAAACAGGCACTGAAGAGCGTTGTTCTTTATGTTATTCTTTCACCTTATGACAATGAACAGTCTGATTTGGTGCACAGAATTAGTAGTGACAAAAAGCTAGAAGAAATCCCCAAGTATAAGTAAGTATCCTTTCTAATAACCAATTCTTAGATTAAAAAGTGTCTCTCTCTAACAGTGCAAGTAAATCTCTTTATGCTGAGTCTGCTGTAAGCAACTCTGAATTTAATGCTACATTAAGAATACTGCAAAAATGTCATGGTTGTTCTATGTGAAAATGAATGTAGCTAAATGGATGTAAAAAGAAATGTTCTTTCTTTTGTAAGAGAAAGATCTTTGTTAGAAAAAGTCTGACTTTAGGTGCCCCGATTATTTATATTAATAAGAATAAAATATTTAAACTTATGTCTTTGATCTATTTTAAGTATGAACCAGGCCTTATTAATACAGGATTGTAATCCAAATGTACTAAACCATTTAGAGACCTCCTAAAACTATTTACCACCATGGAGCTGATGAGGTGGAGTGCCCTAGTTGAAGAATATGGGAAGGAGTTGAGAGAAGGATCCCTTGACAGTCCTGCAACAGATGTTTTTGGCTGTACAGAGGAAGGTGAAAAGAGATGGAAAGATTTAAAGAACAGAGTTGTGGAACATGTAAGTATCAGTATCTGTAAACATCAGCTGTTTACTCAGTGCCTCAGCTAAAAATGCTTTCTGCTTGCTCTATTTTAATCACAAAGAAGACAAAAAAGTAGCTAATGGAGCAGCAGGTAATGTGTCTTTTCTTTTGTGTTGTATTTCAAGATTTTATTTGCTTGTATCTCTTATCTTTATTGTGTGTTTATATTTGGCATAGTTGCCACCAAAAAGAGCATATTGCACTCAAATGAGATTTAGCACTCATGTTTCAATAAAGCATAAATCTGAAAGTCTTGCTTTGTATTAAATTCATAATTGGTTGATTTCTTTTCTTAATAATTTATCATGTAGAGACTTTTATACCTTCCACCAGCAAAAGAGCTGTTTGTTCAGAACCCCTCACATCCCCCATGCTGGACTGCCATTAGAGCGCTACAGTTCCTAATCTCCTTTTAACATGGACTTTTATATTTTTGCAGCCTGCTTCAATTATTTTTTGCACATAACCCTCTACTCTGAACACTTTTATTCCAGAATATTAGAATAATGGCTAAGTATTATACCAGAATTACAATGAAGAGAATGGCACAACTCCTGGATCTGTCTGTTGATGTAAGTCTTGCTTTGTTTATCCTTCTTTGATAAGGGGGGCTGTGTTTGTGGCAGAGATGGGAGTATTCGGCAGAGAAACGTTCTTGTTTGATTTAATTTTCTGCCTTTATGGGAGTTAGAAAACTATTCATTAAACCTTAAACTCAGTTTTGTGATGCACATGCCCATAAGGCAAAAGCTGCTCTTAGAAGTTCATTTATGTTCAAGGCCTCGTGTAAATGCTGGAGCTTCTTGTCTGGTGTTTCAGTGTTAAAAGGTTCTTGTCAATGAGTGATGAAAGCCAACTGAAGAGAGGGTCCTTCACCTGTAAATGTCCTTGTTCATGGGTGGTGGCACTTTGGGAACGTGGGGTGGAGGGGTCTTCCTGCCATCCCCCTTTGTGTTTTCAAGAGCTTTCCAAGTAGTATGACACATCCTGGTATTTTGAGTGCAAATGAAAAGCTTTACCCTTTTCATGGAATCTGCTTTTGCCACAAACTCAGTAAAAACCCTTTTTGACAGTGGTCAGTAATTCTCTGGGGTTTTCCCAAGCCTTGCTTGCCACATGATTTGTTCTGGTATCTGTGTAGCCAAGTACTCCAAAGTGTAAAAGTCTGTTGGGGTTGTATATTTAACATTATGTTTAAGAAAGATAATCAGATATAGGTCAGTAGAAAACAAAAATGTTTGGTTGTTGTTTTTATTTTTTTTAATAGCTTGTGCTAGTACCTTGCATTGCCAGCATGTGTAATATTAAAGTATCCTGCATTTTTTAAAGTACAGTGTTGTTACAGCTGTACTCATGTATAAAGAAATCTTGTTCCTGGTGCTTCCATGCTGCTTGGGAGGAATTCTGGTGGTTTGTAGTAAAAATGCTATTTTCTTGACTTAGTGCTGTTTGTCTTTACAGGAATCGGAGGAGTTCTTGTCTAACCTAGTAGTTAATAAAACCATCTTTGCTAAAGTAGACAGGCTGGCAGGAATTATCAATTTCCAGAGGCCTAAGGACCCAAACAATATACTCAATGACTGGTCTCACAAGCTCAACTCCCTCATGGCCCTAGTTAACAAAACCACACATCTCATTGCCAAAGAAGAGATGATCCATAACCTGCAGTAAGGTGCCTCAATAATCTCAGTGCTTTTAAAGAAGGCATTAAATCTTCATAATAGAGACTATTATTACAAGTGTGTATATGGTTTGTTTTCTCCCTGTCAAGCCTTCCTGGTCTAAAATTTAGAACATAATTCTGAAATTCCTGTTGACAATTAAGTTCCCTTGATTATTCATTCAGTTGTTAAATGTTTTTGCTACAATTGGTGAAAGAACAGAATAAAACTGTATTGCCTGTATAATAATAGTCTCGTGATTTTTTTTTCCAATGTGAACCCTTTTGTGTCTAACATATAGTTCTGTTGCTATTTCATTGCAGGAGTATTTTTGAGGCTGTGATTGAGAGGATATACTGTAAATAATAAAATCCTAGGGTTTTACAAAGAGGTAACTTAAAATTATAATAGTGTAAAGTTATGTCAAGATACTCTTTGAACAAAATTATGTTTCTGCTTAAGAATAATGCTGTTTCTTATGATTTGGTACTACAGTTACTATTTATTAATTAATTGTGAACTGCCAGAGCAATCAATACATGAGTAAGTACCTAAACCTTTGTCTGTTTGCTGCAAGTCACTAATTTTGCCTGTTTGTTGGTACAGTTTGTAAGGGCTACAATAGCAACTAATCAGTTAGCTAAGCTGGTACTTGGAAGCTGTTGCTTCTCATCATGAATGTGTTATATTCTGAGCACATAATGTTCTATTATTTACTTTAACCTCCTTGTAATGGAGGGAAGCTGTGGACTTTTCCCCCTGGTTTGTGTTTGTAAGGAAGTAAAGTAGTAGAACAAATAGTGTAGTAAGAGTCAATTGAGCTTTCATTGAATTTGCTCTGGTTTAGAATGATTTTTAATGCTACCCATAACCATTCAGTTCATAATTAATTAAGTAGAGACTACCATTGTAAATGATGTATTGAGACATACATAAATCCCATCTCTTTACAAGCACACTGAGCTTCATTCAGGCTAATAAATGTCAATACAGAGAAACTGGGAAGCTCCAGACAGGGATTTTGAGTGAGGGAAGTCTGAAGGGACAGGAAACGATGGAAGCTTGTAAACAGTGATTTGCATTTGAAGTGCTGACTTTGGACATAGCTGATGGGAAGTTTGGGAAGGTAATTTGGAAGGCTCGGAACTTTCAAAGCCTTACCAATCCAGCTCATTGCATTTGAACAATAAAAAGGCAGCTGAACTATCAGTAAGGGAAGGAAGAGGAGCAGGTATTCAGAATGCACAGAATGTTTACCATCTAACTTCCTAAATTGTATTATAATCCCAGCTGTACAAGTTGTTTAAAATTTTGTCATGACTGTTTCTGAGCATTGGGAGGTTTCAGTAGCATGAACAAAACCTGGCTGCTGTCAGAACAATGGACAAAGTAGCTTAGAAAACAATATATCATCTGGAAACTGAGGCAAGAGCTATCAGAGAGGGGAACAATGGGTCATCAGGGGAAGTGGGAACTTGCCTCTCCCTGTTCTTATCATAAACATTTTCCTTCCAGTTGAAGTCTGGTCTGGAATCTTCAACCCCAAGCGTTTAAGCCTCTGATGCTTCTGTCAGTTATGTTGGACCCGTTTTCCCAGCCAGCCCTCTTTTCCTTTTTATTCTAGAGTGGAATGTTTCAGTAGTTCCCTGGCTCTTCTTTCTGGATTTCTTGCAGATTCTCCTCCCTCTCTGTCCCTGCTACCTTTGGCTCATTTACAGCATGTGTTTGTTGGAGGGGGGAAGTGGTTTCTCTCCCCTCACAACCACCTTTTGCTGTCAGCATTAGAAAGAACATGGAAGAACTCTTATCTTTCAACAGCTCAGGTATCTCCTTAAAAGTCAGTTCAGAAAGATTACAAAGGTTCACTTCCATTGTCTGTATTTGTGCCAAATATCCACAATGATCAAGCTCTCTGCCTTTGGATCTGAAAGAGTTTTTTGTTTGCAGTTGGAACACCTTAGTCTTGGTTTGGAACACAGTGCCCAAGGTAGGCTCCCTCCCTGTCCTCTCAGAGTGAGACTTCTGCTGTGTTCTGAGTACTTGTTGCCAGAAGCAAGAATCCTCAGGGTTTCCCTCCCCAAACATCACAAAGTTAAAACAGAAGTTTTGAAACAAACCTCTAGAATTATTAAGCTATAGGGCAACTCCAAGTGAGTGGAAAATAATCTATTAAACCTGAATTTTGGGTTTGGTGGGTTTTTTTTCTTTTTTTTTTTTTTTTTTTTTTTTTTTTTTTGCTTGCAGACTACTATTGGTGAAAATGGAAGTGTCTCTCAAGTCTGTCTCAAAAAGGTTGTCACATTCAGGTTGCTAGGAAAAAAGCTCTAAATTTTTGGTGCCAGTTCATCCCAAGAATGCAGATATATGTCAGATCTAAGTCCCCCATGAGCAATTCAAAGGTCAGCATAAAGACATGCTAGCTTCTTAAAAATATGAACAGAGACTGAAGATCTTTGATCTTGACAGTGTGGGATGAAACCATCACACTTACTCTGACCTTTGTAGTTTCTGTCTCCTCAGTGTACCCTCAACATCCCCTTATTGCTGGTTGCTTCTCAATGCTCTCATTTTGTGGATCAAAGGAGAAATGAATTAGTTTGAATATTACTTGCTCTAGAAATTACATGTGCTTAAGGAGTCCATGTTGAAATGTTACCCATGGATAATTATGAAGTAAGATTAAAGTTGAGATCATCTGTTCATTAGAGGACTCTGGAGGAAGTCCAGGGGAATTTTCATGCTGCAAAATCAAAACTTGCTACTCTTCAGCCTAATAACCAGACACTAATGGCTGCTTAGAAAGTTTGCTTTATTGTTTACCAAGACTAAGAACTACTGTTGCTATCTAATCCCAGGTCTACCACTGCCTTGTTTGTGGCAGAGGCTAAACCACTTAACTTCTGTTACTTTCCCATGATTGCTGCTTCTGAGGGAGTTCAAAAATTTGTAAAGGTCCAGTGTGCTAAGACAATAAAAACATTGCTCCTGTTGCTGCAATCTGTCTGGCACTTCCATTGAGAAAGGCCTCCTGTTGTTTTGTTGCTCAGGGGTGAACGAACTGTTCGAGAAGCCTGCTGGGATGTTGGGCTGCAGGGTCAGCGAGGCAATTCCCTGCTGAATGTATCCTATTATGTCCTTATTACTCTTACATGTTAATTGTAATGGTTTTTCCTGCATTCTGGTTAGACATCATGAGTGGAGCTGATTGAAAATGGAGATTTCTGTATTCATGAAATACCAGTTCCCAGAAATGGGAGCGAACTTGAGCATAGAATAGAAATTGATTTTCTGAATTTGCTGTGAAAGCAAAAGAAAAAAGTAGCAGTATGTTTCAAATCATTAGAATAGTTTTATTTTGAAAATGTAGAAACCAAGCTGCAGTTGTGATTCCAAGTGTGCAGCTCATGGGTGAGTCAGAACTCCAGGGCTTTTTGGCTACCAAGTCTCCATTAGGCCTGGAGCAAGTGAGGGTTGGAGAGTTCCCAACTCTGCCAGAATCTGTGCCACACCTTTCAGCGCTCTGCTCAGATCTCTGCTTCATGGCAGGGAGCCTAGCAGCTCTGAGTGGCCCCAGGTTTTCAAACCCCTGGTTTTTGGCAAGGAGCCTGGATTCTCCAAGGACCAGGGAATGGCTCCTAGCTTCACAGAATAGGGGGAAGCCCTGTGAGCCAGCATCATTTACAGAATGCTGACTGAAGAGTAGGGAGACACGATGTGTTAGGGCTTCTCTACAGGGGTTCCTTGCACACACGGTCCTTGGCAGGGTGGGCTTTGTAAACATCCAGTAAGAAATTGAAAAAGCATATTTTCAGATATAAAAGATTTCAAAATCCTAAAAAATGTACAGGTGGAATTGAGTTTTGATATTGCTGCATTCATTGGAGGATTTTTGAAAATTCTATCATTATCATGAGTCCCTAAAAATACCACTGTTAGGCTTCTGAGGATCTGAATTTTGCTGAAAATTGCAGCTTTCACTGGGGTAATGCACATCAAGGAAAGAGATGTCTCATGTAGATAGATACTGAGTTCCTCTCACAGTAGTAGGAATATAATAATCTTACAATAATAAGATATATAATTATTATAATAATAAAAATGTCAGTGAAAGCTACAAGAAGTCTCTTTCTTCCCAGGTAATCTGTAACCAGTTCCTGGGCCATTCTCTGCCTCCTGGGATGTTACCACAGAAGTGGCTCTAAAGTCAATTTAGTTTTTTTAGGCTGTTTGGATTTGGGATCTCATCCCTTAAGCTAGTTGCTATGATTCTCACCTTGAGCAGAATTTCCAAGGTTAATGAGCCCTTGGAGCCCCATTTGTTTTGGACCAAATTTTGAAAGCCTTCATCTTTCTATCTGGTAACAAGGACCTTGAAAGAGCTTGGAGGGGACAGCACATGGAAACAGGAGAGTTGTTCCAAGCTTGCAGGCTGTGCTTGACCAGGGCAGTGCTTGGCAGCCACCCCCATCCTGGAGCTGCTGGCTCCCTGTCCAGCCTCTGGCACCTCCACTGAGGGTTTGTGCAATACACTTAACCAGTCCACAAAATAGACTAAAACCTGCTTCGAATTGAGGCTAAAAGGGTTAAAGTACCAAGATCATTAAAAGCAGTGGGTGCAAGGGCACCTCTCCATGTTGTGTTTTATCCATTGGGATTCCCCTGCTCCCATGGTCCTCCCCAGCTCCTTTCTGGGCTGTTCCTACAGGGCAGAGTTGCCACCTTTTCACAGCAGCCTGTGCTTCTTGGTACATCCAATCTGGAACTTGAAATCAGCAGAGACAGAGTGATAACAATGGGGTCTGTCACTGAACAGATCCTCCAGTAACTTAGTCGCTGCCACACAATTTTTTTCTTCCCACATTATAAAAAAAATGCTGCCAGAAAAAATGGACTCAAAAAAAGCTTATGTGAAAAATAAACCCAACTAAATTTCTGTCTTCTCCAAATTGAACTTCAAAGGATATATGTTTATATCTAAAAATATGCATACATTGATAATTCTGTCTTCCACTGCTTTTTCTAATTGTCATTTATTTTGAAGAAAACCTTTGCATTTTCTAACAGAAAAAAAAATGGCTAGTAAGATAAAGTTCACTAGGAACCAAAGAAAACCAGCCTTTTAGACTTACTCCATTTCAACAACCTGGACTGAATGACACAAAGTTAGTTGGATCCTAAACATGGGTTGAGCATTCTTTGATCCCTGTTCCTTGCACAGTGCCCATGGAAAACACACGTCACAGCACGAGGAAAGGTGTCAGGCTGGCAGCAGGGACAGCAGAGATGGCCTGTGGCAAGTTCCACAGGAGGGTTTTATCCTGAAATGGCATCTCCTGGGTTGAGGCTGGGACCACCCACACTCTTCTCTGTGACAGCACAACTGCACTCCCAGCTAGTTATGAAGCTGAATTAAAAAGTAGACTGATTTAAGACTGGGTGGCAAATGCAAAGGATTTATTTAGATTTATTTCCTCCTGTATTTACATTGTTGCAAGGAGCTCTCTCTTTATAAATGCATTACTGATGAATATTGAAAACCTTGTTGGGCACAAGTATTTTCTTGCAGTGGCAATGCATTAGAGGCTTGGCTGGTGGTTATTCTTCAAAGAGTTACGAGGCATTAGACATAAATTTAAATATAAATGTAAATACATTTTACAGCAAGATCCAATACTAAAGTGATCTGGATCTTATTTCAATTAAAGGGGAAGGAAAAGTTTTTTAAAAACACTGCAATCCTGTTTTGGTGATAAACTTTCCTAAGATCCACAAGTAAGCTGCTTTTCCCCAATTTCTTGTCCACTTTACCCTAAAGCACCACCACCTATGCAGAGCACAGGGCACCCATCCACCCATCCAGGGCACCTAACGCCTTGAAAAAGCCAGTTTGCAAAACAGCGTAGGTATTAAGAACTGATTGCCAAAGAGTCTGAAAACACAGCTAACAGGGAAGATTACTCCATGAAAATAAAACTGTTATGCAAAGCAGTTTCTGGGATTCGTGAGCAGCCAGCAACGCGTTACCAGCGGTCCTTCAGCACGGGCGGGTGGCTCCGGACAACACGGAGACAGCGTGAGCTGCTCCAGCACCTGCGGCAGCCTCGGCACCCGCACCGGCCTCCCCCGAGTTTCTTTGAGGGAAGGAACTTTAAAAAGCCACAGGAAACTAATTTAAAAAAAAAAAACAACCCCAAACCAAATAGAAAAAAAAAAAAATCTCCAACTTACGCCGTAGAAAAACCATGAGAAAAAGTACTTGCCAAGCTTTTTTCAGGGGTGGGCTCGTGACCGGCTCTGGCCGGGCCCCCCCCGCCTGCCGGTGCCGGCCCCGCCAGCGACCCTCGGGCTCCGCAGCTGCGCTCCGGGCCCAGGGAAGAGGAGGAGGAAAAAAAAAAAAAGAGAGAGAGAAAAAAAAATAAAAAGAACACGGAAAACCCCCCGAAGTTGCCGGTTTCTAGCGCGGGCGGAGCGGAGGTGGCCCCAGACGCTGTTCCGTGATGGGACCCCGGGCTGCGCTTCAGCGGCCGCCGGGCTGAAGGGATAGCGGGTCCCGGTCCTCGTCCTCATCCCCTATACCGGACCGCGACCCTGTCCCCATCGCCGTTCCGTCCCGGTCCCCACTGTTGTCCCCGTCCTAATCCCCACGCCGTTGCTGTCCCCGTCCCGTCCCGTCCCCTCACACCGCCGCCCTCCGCCTTCCGGGCCGCGGGGAGGGCCGGCCTTTCCCACAATGCTTTGTGGGACGTTGACAAGTGGATCCAAGATGGCGTAGAAAGTAATGACAGGTAAGTCGGGACTTCCCCGACCGCCCCCGCGGGCACCGAGCGCGGCCCGCACCGGCCGCCCGCGGCCCCGCCGCGCCCTCGGGGGATCCGCGGGGCTCCGCGGCCGGCGGCAGCCGGGCCCGGGGGAAGGGCCGGAGAGCCGGGGATGCCTCGCAGGAGCCGGGGGTGCTCCGGGGGGGATGCAGGGGGGGTGAGAAGCAGCTTTGTTTTTGTACCGGGCGGGGCGGGAGGGGATGGGAGAGACGGCCAGAAAATAACAATGGTGAAATAGAAGTGGAAAAAAAAAATGGGGTAGGTAGGGTTTGTGGAGCGATGGAAAAATAAATTGGAAGAATTTAACAGCTGTTGTAAAATTACCCCCTCGGAGCGGTTGCAGGGTGGGCAGATGAGCTTATGTTTTTGTTTTCTGCAGAAGGCTTTGGCAGGGAGAGCGAAGTGAAGTTGGGAGGTTTAACACAGGTCCTGAGAGCAGCTTTTTTACCCTGGATCAGCTCTGAAACTAAAAACAGGAGAGTTTCCACTGCACGTTGCAACACAGCCCTTCCAGCAGACACTTACATGGGTATTTTTAGGGCACATCCCCAGGCAGGAGAAGGATCTGTGTTCCCCTTCCTGCGGTGGGACGTGTCCTTTTGTTCATATCAAGAGGAGTGCAGTTGTTTTGGCTCCAGCGCTTTGTTAGGCAATTGTTGTTCGATTAGGGTAACGTGATTAAACGTATCATTGATGGAAATTAAGAAATAACTGCAGGGAAACAGTTGCAGGGCTGCTTCCCAGTTAATGACAAAATGAGTAAGAGTTAACAAGGTAATAGAATTTTTGCATTATCAAAGGTACAGCGAGCTTGAGAGGAAGTTTTAAAATAACACATTTCAATTTTTCCTTGAAAAAACAAAATAATTCAGTTGTGAGACAGAAAAATACCGTGAAAATGGATATCCCCATTGACAGATTGAGTGTATCACCATGGCTGGTCCTGTTGGGATGGTTTGTACTGTTGACATTGTCTAATGTTGTTGTTCTTAATAATTAGTGTAATTGAAGCAAGGCAAAGGATAAAATACACCACCTGCCATTCTTTATATAAGGAAATACATGTTCCTTTATTAAAAAAAAAAAAAAAAAAAGCAAGTGATATTTGGCAGGTTTGCATTATTTTCCAAGACTGATAGGTAGATCAGGGAGGCTTTAAAATAATGTGTGTTAAATTGGGTTGTTTCAGTACTTTTGAACCATAGCAGATTGTGAATGAAAACTCCCCCCTTTTTTTTTTTAATTTTTTTTAATTTTTTTTTTTTTTTAAATGGCAAAGCTTTTGTGATGGGGACAGTCTGGGAGTGCTGGGCAGGTCTCTAGGGAGGAGCTGATTTTGAACATTCAGTTCAAATTCAGAGGAGGGGAGGGTCCACCACATTCCTTCCCCCCACCTCCTTGGGGTGCAAACCCAGGGAATCAGAATTTGGTAGGCTTTGCTTTTACAGTGCAGAAATTGTAAGTGGCAGAAGCTGAGTTAAGCTTTTTTTTGTTGAACTTTAATTAGCAGAGCAGTTTTTCTTTATTGGTAAGTGAAGGAACATTTTATGTGTTATTACTGATAAATTGAGTTTTCTTTGTAATTTATTCTGAAAGCAGAAATTACTTCTTTATTTTTCCTAGCTGAAATGACATTTCCTTTATCACTCTTCACCTCTACGATTTTTTGGACTTACGAAATGTACAGTGTGTATTTTCCCTCTTTTAATTCATACAGGCACTATGCCCTTTTAGGTGAGCCAGATGAATTTTTCTGTGGTAGAGTCTTGTTAAAGTCATGGCTTAAAGACTTGAAAGGTTGTAATAGCTGATTTGCTTGGGTGTTTTTAATCTATTTTGGGATTTTTTTGTTTTCTTGTTTGGGGGCTTGTTTTTACCTCTTCCCATCAGACTAAAACTTAAAGGGAGATGTGGAAGCAGCATCTTATTCTCTAATTTGTCCCAGTTCTGCTTCTTGATGTGCTATGGAGGATCCTTTTCCTTTGTGAAATCTCACTGGTTTCACAGAAGTTCCTCCTGGGCTTTGGGATCAGTGTGAGTAGATCTGGTTGTAGAAGAAGGGCTGTGGTTTGCAGAGAGCTTCTGCTCAAAGGCTGGATTCGTAGAGGAATTCTCATTTCAAAAGATGTAAGTCAGAGTGTCTGGAAAGCTTGAAGAGGGGATATTCCCAGGTGGGTAAGGTACAGGTCTAGTGCTTGAGAGATGTGGAGAGCCTGATGCAAATCACTTCACCTGTTTGTGCTTCCTTTTGGAGGAATTTAAAATAGGGATGGTGAATCCTACTGACTTGTAAGGAGTCCTGACGCCTGTGGATGAAAGAGCCCATGTAGGAGCTGGGCAATAATATTACTGATGTTTTCCAACTCTGTAAATAGTCTGATGAACTATTTTCTCCATTGTTGGCAATTATTCTTTTTAGTAAAATCCCCTTTGCATTTATACCTGGATATTCTTTCTGAATTTCAGGATATTGGTTTGTTTCTCTTTTTTTTGTTATTTACTACCATCTTATATTTGCTACTGAACATTATTCTTGGTGTTTTCATTTTAGTAGTGGCAGAAACAATTGCTGGAGCAATTCAGATTATTAAAGCCCTTGAATCTCTCACCTCAGTGGCATCCCCTCCTGAGGTCAGTGGGACCTCACAGGTCTGGTAGCAGGAGTGAAATCTAAATTAAAAAAGTCTTTGGAATTAATTTAAATGCATCCCCTGTGTACAGCCTGAGTAACTGGGGAAAGTTGTGGGAGCTGGCTTGGAGCAGGAGGAAGAAGGATGGTGTGCCACTGCTCCAGCTCAGGGAGAGAGTGCTTGGACAGCTGGAATTCCCCTGCCTGGGGGATCAGCAGGCCAAGAATCCCAGCGAGCCTCAGTCCTGTCCTGACGTTTCTCCTGGCATTGCTGAAGCCTTCTTTCTGGAAGGAAGCAGATCCCCAGTGTTCCTGTCTGCAACACTGCCAGTGGCTCATCATGGTGGGGAAAATTCCAAATTTTTTAATCCCAGCCCTCCCTCCTGCTCATATTGCAGCTGTTGAATCCTTTCTCACTTCTTTTGCTGAGATGCTGTGGCAAAATCTCATTTTCACTATGTGGTACATGTATTTTTCCCACCATAAATGGAAGGATTGTGAGTTAGATTTTCAGAACAAACAAGACCTTCCTTTTTCATTCTTGTTTGTCTTGCTGTCTCTTCTGTGGCCTTTGGCAGCAAGGCAGCATTTGTGTTTATATGTATCAATGACATATATTTAGGGACATGGTACTTTATATGTTGGATTTCCTCCTCCCTTTAGTGCAAACTTCTGTGGTTGCCATTCTTTTTTCAACAAGAAAGAGAGAATGTTGTAAAAGAGACTGGTTTTTCAAAAGTTTCCATGTAGCACTAGTATGGAATTAAAAAGAAATCTGAAGGAATGCTTGATCTTCTTTTGGTCTTCTGGAGATACTACTGGGAAAATAAACATTTGTTGTCCTCAAATGTTTTGGGGTGGGAGAAAATAGCTAAACTTCATAGGGAAATTTGGAGTCTGCAAATCAGAGGCTGCTCCACAGGAACAGGCCATCTTCTGGGGATTTCATGATGGTGACACTGATATGTGACTCAGGTTCCTTATTCCAGAACAGTCTTGCTTACTGAGCTTTTCTCTTCACACGAATGTTTACAACATGAGGCTTCCAACAGAAGCAATCTCTCCTGTCTGAGAAACACAGAAAAGTGAATATTGCTGTAGGAAAAGAAGGGATTGGGAATTTAAGCAGAGAGATTGTAATTACCCATGGGTGAGAATTTGTTTTTCTGTTGCATTTCTATTGCATTGCCAGCTGAAGTTAAAGGATACTTAATGGGGCTATAATGTAATACCCACATATTCCTCCACAATTTTCTATGCAAATTCATTGTTGTAAATTAGAAATGGACTGGTTATTTATCCAGTCTTTTCTCAGAGTCCTCCTTAATACCAAATTACAGCCTTATTACAGGAAAGCCAGATAAGAAATGATAGATTTCAATATTTTTCTCCTTAAATGTAATTTTAGATTTAAGAGAGATTCCATTTTGTTCCTGCAAAATTTGAGTGCTGACTGTGGCCCCATCCTATTTCCAAATGAGTACAAACTGTCAGATTTTCTGAGTGGCATGGAGTCTTTGTCAGAGGTTAGAAGGCTTGAACTTTAGCAGGAAGGTAATTTAGAGTTAGTAGCACTGAACTGCACAGGTTTTCCAAGAAGTAGTGGATACACTACTGCTGAGCTGGTAGCAAGAAGTTTGTAGGTGATGTTCTGTAGAGATATATTTTGGACATGTGACTGGGAGCTGTTTTGCCATTTCTTGCTGTTAGTCCTGGGAAATATCACTTGCATGAAGAATCATGTGTCTGGGATGAATGTTTTGAATCTTTGGCTTATGTGTGGTTTGGGGAAATAAGTTTCATGCTCCTGTTTGTAAGCAGTAGCAAGGCTAGTGATTCTTGGAGCTGTAATGATAAAATATTGGAAGAAAAAGAACAGTAGGTTTGTGTTTGGTATGTGAAGGAAGTGAAGGATAGAAATATGAGCACTGTGTGGACTCGTCTGAGCTGGTTTTATGGTAGTTAGTGTAAGTGTTACTTAGAAATGATCTTTCAGTCTGTGAATTTCACGGTCTGGGTTTTTTTCCTCCCATAGTTATATATAGCAAAAATACCGTATTCATTAAAACACTAAAAATTACGGTACTTAAATATGCTTAAAAGGTCTTTCATAGCCCTTCAGACCCCACTGGCAAGAGGGAAATCTGTAACATGAGCTGTTTTTGAGAATCTTGGTTGTTAGTAATGCGGCACGAGTGTTTAATTTGCTGGAAAATGTTTAGTGGTTCAGCAAACCAAGAAGGTAACAAATCTTTGTGGACATCATAAATGGAGAATGCCACAAATGAAAAGAGTAGTGGTTTTGGCACCACCTAAAATAACACTTCTTCCCTGTGTTTCTTTTCACTTAATGTAAGGTAATCTCTGTTTTTTTTAAGTGAAAATTTCATTTTATCCTGGGGTAATTTTGGAGGACAGGGATGGGCAGTTGGCCTCTGTTCCCAAGTAATGTTCCTTCATGGGTCTTAACTAATTCCCCCTCGGCTGGGGATTCCCAAATAGTGTTGGACCAGCCACAATAGCTGCCTTGCATCTGCTCCTCCGCTATCTTGGGAGCCAGAATTTGTTGGATTTCTCTCACTATCTACACGGGGAGGTCATTAAAGGGGAATGTTTTTTGCATACTTGGGAATCTGTGCTAAGGCAGTGCTGTGGGTCTTTTATTCCAGTGATGTTTTTGATTACAGTTGTTTGTGCGAATGGTTTTGAGGTAACTGTGCTCTGGCCATATCTTGAGACACTCACACATTTGGAATGGTGCAGGACATTTGTTTTGTCGTTTGAACTGACTGATATTACTTGGCTGTAGCTTTGTTTATATTTGTTTGGCTGGGTTAGACACCGCTCCTCTGCTTCCCAAGTTGTGTCAGGATTATGCCGTTAACCACAGCAGGATGGTTGCTCATTCCTGCTGATGCAGTTCTTTAAGTGGGGTTTCAGATACGTGACTGAATCACTAATGTTCGTTTCAAAAGGAATGAGGAGGGCGAGTTCTGTTGGGAAATGTGTTCTGGGTACACGTCGTGGTGTTGCTCGTAGGGTTTGCCATTGCGAATCCATATTCTAGTCTTGAAAGGGTCTAAAGATTGAACCTGTTGGGGCTACCATGGTTAGGCATTTGAGGAGAGGAAACAGGGATAATGCTTATAAAAGCATTACCCATATGCAGAAAGATTAATGTAATTAAAATACAGAGTTATAAGACAAGTCCCCAAACTAGGCTGAGCTGTATTATGCCAAACTATTTGAAGCACGGTCATGTAAAAATAAATTTTCAAGGGTTATTTACAACAAAGATAGCAATTTTTAGAGGTGGAGGGTTAGTTACTTATTTGAACTTTCAAAACTGCGCACAAAAATACCATGTACAGTTACATAATAGGCATGGTTTGGGGAAAGATGTGCTTGGAGGATCTGTGGGTGGCATGATTGTATTATTAAATCTGTTACGGTAGGACCCTTTTGTGCTAAGCACTGTGTAAATGCATAACAAAAAACTCAGTCACAGTATTATTCACTACTATAATAAATTAAAGTTCATTACAAAGCTGCAATGAAGGTTGAGGTATATTGAAATGAATTTTTTCCTGTTTTGTGCCACAGTATTCTGGCTGATTCCTGTGCTCAGTTTGTGACCTGTGCAATGTAGCTGATATTCAGCATGAAGATTTTTTACAATCTTGCCTTCTGAACGGATTGAAAGAGTAATTAATATTTGGCATCTCAAATAGCAAATAAACTTGGGGCTTTTATTTTTTCCCAATTTATCCAGCTGTAAAACTGTGATAGATAGCTGTAGCATCTGCACTTGCCCTGGGGATGTAAGCTGGATTTTCAGCTAGATTTGCTCCCAGGAGGGTGTTGCCTTGCAGTATCAGGTCATGTCAGAGGTGGAGAAAGTTCTTGTGTGAAAGTGAAAATTTGACATTTGAGGAAAGACTGTTTCAGCATTGCTACAATGTCCTGTTAAGAAGAGAAAATGTGGATTGAACCATTGAGCTTTGGAGCTGCTGAGCTACTGGGGGTGGGGAAGAGTTTGCATGGGGTTTTTGAAATGGGAATATGCTGTGATAAATAATTTCCTAGTTTAAAAACACTTTTATTTCTGAAATCCAAATACAGCTGTATTAGATGAAGCTGTGAATTGAACATGAGACTGAGAGTTAGGAACTGCTAATTTTTGATTCTGTCTCTGATTAAATTGGTGAATTTG
The DNA here is from genome assembly GCF_017590135.1 of Pyrgilauda ruficollis. Lineage (NCBI taxonomy): Eukaryota > Metazoa > Chordata > Aves > Passeriformes > Passeridae > Pyrgilauda > Pyrgilauda ruficollis. Next base: position 2,989,384 of record NW_024529044.1, on the reverse strand, counting down.
GCAAATGAACTATGGTCAAGTGCTCTCTGCAGACGGTGCTGCATGAGTGACAGGTTCAATGAGCACTGGAAAACTGTGATGTGTTTTTGCATTTAAATTTCTGAAATATGTTTCTAAATCTAGTGATATGTGTTCTGTGTTCAAATGATGCTTGGGAATCTTCTATGACTCCCCTTTGCATTCCTTGGGAACACAGTTTGGCACTTGCTTGGCATTTTGAAAATGAGGTGACACATGTTTAGTCACATCGACACAGATGTGACTATATCCTAGAGCAGGCATTTATCAGAGGGGACTTCTGGCACTACCCTATGACTCAGTGGAGAATAATATTAGGAATTGCAGGACTGGGTAAGTCCTTAAGATGAACAGTGTTCATTTTTTGGTCAAAATTATTACTAAACACCAGTGCAGTGACAGGAACAAGGCTGTGTTCTGTTACTCAAGCACTGAGAAGAGAGGTTCTGACACAAGTAAGGCATAGTTTGGAAAGCTGTGGATTATGATGTTTAAACCAGCTTTAGAATATGGATATTGCTCTGTAAATTTGAGTTTGAGGTTTGAGTTCTGTAGGTTGGTGCTGCTCCATGGAGAGCTGGCTGGTTGGGCAGTGCTGATTCTTCCCTTTGTTTTTCTCTGGCAAATTTCATTAAGAGAAGCAAAGATTAAATTACTTTTCTAATGCATTTTTTTAAAGTAAGTAATTGGTGATGTTGTTATGGGGATAAAATGGTAACCATGGGACAATATTTCAATTAAAATGCCCTCATCTTGGGTAAGTGTGAGAAACTCTATTCTCAAAAAGCAGTGTGAACATAGAGGTATATGGAGTACAAATTCCTGTTGTTAACCAGTTATTATGAAAGATTGTTTACGTAAAGATTTTCTATGAAGGAGCCAAAAACTTTAGGTGGGGCAGAAGCACCACCTATTATTATGTTACTTGATGCTTACTATGACATAGTCCTCATTTCACTTGCTTATTGTTTGCCAGATTTTAATTATTTGGGTTGAAATTTCCCATGGTAGATGTCTTTCATAGTCTGACTTTTTGAGCGCTGTTGAGGAGAGAAAGGTTCTGCCAACATGATTCCATCTTTTCTCGAAAATCGACAAAGTATTTTCTTGTGTTCATGACAAATTAGAAAAGAAATAATCTAATGACCTATAGTGCTGCTTTGTGCAAAGTTGAGATGTGTTATTGTATAATGTTTCTGCCAAGGATGTACTTGTGATCAACCTTGTGAAAATCTTCTCAGTGCTGGTCAAATCAACATTAAGTGGAAATGTAAAAGATAATCCCTGCAGTGAATATGCTTCAGCCTCAGCTAAACAGATTTCTCTGTAATTTGAAGGCTGGGGCTCCCGCATTCCTCCCTGGTGTGATTTTGGATAAAAAATAGAGTGCAGAAAATTCCCTTTCTGTTCTCCTGATACCAAGTTCCTCTTTCCTCCCAGCTCTACCTTCCTGCAGCACAGAGGAAGCAGTGACGGGATTTAAACAGAAGGCGCAAAATGCAGATTTTTGCAGAATTACGTACAATAAATGTAGAGATGGGGGTGGTTGAATGAGGAGAAGGAGATTGAAAAATATTAATATTCGAAAGAAATAGAAGGGAGGCTGTGCAGTGTGGGTACATATGATTTATAATGATAATACAGTTGTTTGTTGGAATACAGTTTTGCTATCTGCATCCATTAGAAAGTGTTTCTGAAAAGGAGTAGGAAATAGGAAAAAAGGAGAAGGCAAATCCCAATTAATCCACATCCTTGCTACACTTCATTTTCTCTATTTCTAGTGAATTTTCCCATGTTGTGATGTAGAGAAATGCTGGATACTCCTAAGGCACTCTGCAGACACCAGGTGCTCTGCATTGGTCATGTAAAAGGGCTGTACAGTATAGGCAGAGCATAATGGGGAGAAATCACTTCTAGATCTCTTAATGTGAGTATAAGAAGTTTATAGAAACTTTGGTCTTGTGTGTTCTTATCTTAATTCTCTGTAAAATGGGAATATTGTCAGAATGATAAGGATACTTTTTAATTCATGTAAAGTAGTTGGTTGCAGTAGGCATTATTGAAAAGTTAATGAAAACATTCAAATGCTGTCTTTTGAATAAGATTTGAGTAGCATGTAGTAAATAATGCCTCAAGTCCTGTGCTGAAGTATCTCACTGGATGTCAGTTAGGCAGCAGCCTCCGTTCTGCCCACTCATTCTGCCAGGTAGCCCTTGGAAAATATGCTCTGTGGCTAACACAGTTAAAGGCAATAGCATGATAATGCAGGCACACAGAAGGCCAGCATAAGCTTGTACAGATGCTTTTGTCCTCGCACAGCCTCAGAGTATCGAACTTTACAACCCAGTATTTGTTCTGTGAAGTTAATGAATGCAATACGTGTGTGTATATTTGCTTTGTTTAAACAAGAACCTTGTATCTGTTGGCTGTGAATGGCTCTCAGGCAGCACCAGCACATGTCACATAGATGCTGTCCTGTGCCTTGCCAGGTATTTTACTTAGTTTCATCAGGACAGGTGGTGTTTTCAGACAGCTGTGTGAAAAAGGATCCTTTTAAAGGCAGGATGGGAAGGTATTTGGGATGTGGTGATTGGATGGGGTGGTTGGAAGTGCTGAGGCCATGAATTAGTTCCAGATTTTGAGCCAAAGATAGCCAGTGTCCATGTCTGAGTGTTGCTGCTGCTGGCTGTACAGATTGTCCTTTTGCTGCTATTTCCAAAATGAAAATAAAAGAGATTAGTAAAGTGTTAATAATCACTTAGTAGTCTGTACTGAAATCATAACTGGCTGCAAAAAAAATGTAACTTGTTAGTATCTGTGATGTATGTAAAGTGGTTTAAAGCCTGCAGAGGATCCAGATGCAGAAGGCATGTGCTCTTAATCTCAATTGCCTGTGTCGTTACGTGAATGATAAACCACCCACAGGCTCTTGTTCCTTTCGCAAGAAACGTTGTGTTTTTTCTATGCTTTAAGCTTACAGGATCAGATTCAAAGCTTCATTTATGTGGCCAGAGATCACTTGCCCTCCTCATTTATGGTGCTGTCTCTGATTGTTCAATGTGGAAGGATAGTCTGAGCATTTAACAGTCAGGGGCATCATGAGCATCTTCTTTCCCATTTTCCCTTTCCCAAACAGGCGTATCATGTTCCTCAAAGGCCTTGGAGCAGGATTCTTGCTGCTGTTACACTATAGAATAAAACCTTGAGATGTGCTTGCCTCATTCTGTATGCTCCATTTCAGATTTAACATCATTTTTGGAATTGAAAGTAGGGTCATTTTGCCTGGAGTTGTACAACATTAGCCAAAGTAATTCAGTTACTTCAGAAAACTGATTAGATTGTCCTCTCTCAAGGGTGGAGGCTTTTGTATTTGTTCTGTAAGGTGTGCAGTGCATTTCTGAGAACTCCTTAACTGCTATTACAGACTTCAGCCATAATTGCAAGAAATGAATTCATGAGATCTCTGCTGTTATATTTCTCTTAAAAGAAAAAAAAAAAACAAAAACAAAAGCACCTTTTATATAATTCTTTCTTTTATAGCCTTTGTATGAAAGATTCACTGTCCTTTTCGTCTCTGTTACGTAGGTACAGTGCACTGTCATTATCTACTCTCATTTATTAAATGATTTTTTAGACCAGGATTATTTATGATGTGTATGTCATGACACTAGGAAAGTGCATTTTTTTTCTGTATGTCTCTGTACGTCATTTCTGTATTTTGTGCAGCTCTATTTTATTCCATCCTGGAGGCTTGAATAAAAGGGGTTTTGGGTTTTTATTATATTTTTTTTTTTTGTCTCAAGGCTAAGATCGGGTTATTTTACCACAGTGGATAAGGAAAATAAATGGATATTTAATTTTATTTTATTGATCTAAAGGTATTTTAATGGTATTTAGTGCTAATACAAAACCAGTTGACATGTAGAGATGGAGGCATGCCTTAAGATGGGATCACAAGAGATGCCAGAGCAACTCTATAATATGATTTAACAGTGGACAGATGTACTATTCCCTATTTTAGTGTGTGGACTGACAAATGCAGTTTGTTTGCAGAGTTTTGATATTGAATTCCAGTGGCCCATGATTTCTGACTGTAATGTTGGCTTGTTCACAGTAGCTAACTTTTTTAGTGTGTCATATTTAATGTATTAATTCAGATTAAATCCCGGGTCTTTCCATACCTGTATAAACTAAAGTATGTTGTCAATTTTCTTGATAATTTTGAGTGAGAGGGAAACTGTTAATAGCAGGGATAACAGCCACACCGACTTTGTGACTCCCCAAATATTACTTGGATATATTAGGGAAATTACAAATTTTTGATGTGTGAATTGCTTACATCTCAGTTTACCAGTAAAACTTTGAGAAAGGGATGGGATGTGCACTGCTTGGGTCTGTAGTCTAAAAAATTTGGAAACTCTGCTTAAACCTGGAGATTATTGAATGGATCCTGGAGCACTTAAACTGATGAATGCAGCCTATGGCATTGACTGTTAGGGGCAAGAAAAATAAATAAGGCTTTTCTTTCACTGGTGAGTGACACTTTGCTACAGCTCTTGATGGTAAGTGGCAGCACGTGGCAGTAATTGATGGGGTGGCTGATGTCTTGGTATCAATAAGAGGCTGAATTATAACTTAACCTTTCCCTGGGTCTGTTATCTGTCTTGTTACACATTTTTCATGAAAACTGCAGCATCTTCAAGACCCTTCAGACTTCTGGGAAATTCAGTTCCAATTGACTTGAAGCTCTGAAGTTACTGAGGAAAGACAGAGCAACCAGCCTTGTAAATAAATCTAGTAGGTCTCTTCTTGCTCGTAAAAGGAATTGCTGGGAAGTTCTGATAAACCAGCTGTCTTTTCTTGAGTATTGTCTGAATTTATTACGTGTTTAAAACTTCTCTTCAGTTTGGTGGCCAGCCTTTCCAGTCTGTTAGATGGGCTGAACAATCCCAAAGGATTGGGAAACAGAGTGCTTGCATTTCTGTAGAGAGGGGCAGGATGAGTGGAATTCCTTCCCTGCTCGCTCTCGGAGCCTGCGCCAGCCTGACCGCAATAGGCAGTGGAAGGGCAAATCCATCTCCTGCTTTCCCTTCCCGCAGGACACAGGGCTGCTAGCAGGAGGACACGGCTGAATGGCCTTGGCAAGGAATATTTTGTGCTTATTTCCCTCAGCAGAACTGTTTGAAGCGTTATGGATTGTAATGGGAGGCAGCTGGAGAGGCTCTTCCCCTGCACGTTCCCCATGGCAATGGGTCTCATTCATTTGCTTCACTCTGTGATTCCCAGGATGTGGCTCTTGAAGTAAATTCAATTGACAGTAAATCTCTACCAGTCTCACTGTAGGACTGCAAGTTGAGCATCATCGCTTTAGCATAAATCTTTACAAGAGATGTTAATGTTTAGTTAAAATATGCAAATATTTACTGACTTGTCTACTGTTTGTCAGCTTGGCATGCGAGACCTTGGATCTGATCCTTCTGTCTTGGCAGACATTGGGAATTTTGCCAGTAACATTAATAGGAACAGCATTGTGCCCTCTAATCTGTTTGTTTATGAAGTACAGCGAGAGTTATCTGGCTAGATGCTTTACAGTGAATTGAAAAAGCATCTGTTTGAAATTTTTTTAGGAACTGTCACATGCTTTAACTTATTATTATCTTAGTGTATGGACCCTGTGATTCCATGAAACACATCAGTAAGATGTGGAGCATGGAAGTGCACAGTCATGAGTTAAACTGCCATGAAACACTGGATTTTAGTTCATGATGTTCTCTCCTCCTACATTGATTTTAATTTGAAGTTGGACTCATCAGACTGTGGAGTAGTTCTTCAGAGCCTCCTGTGCACCAAGCAGGCGTAGTGTTTACTTGGAAATAAAGGACTGTGTGGATCACGTTGTTTACCACTCTTCTTCCTCAAGCTGTCCCTTCTGCCTTTCCCAGCCCCCTCTGCAGCTCTGGAGGGGAAACATGCAGCTTTATTTGGAGATTGGATTTTAGTTCCTCATTTCATGTTTGTTTACAAACCTCCTTTGGCAAGAAGGTGGAATACTCATTAGGAATATTGAGCCTGAAAACCGTTAGTTGTAGGGGGATAAAAAAGAATTGCCATGGTTAGTTTGAAAAGCCACCAAGGTTTAAGTTACACCAGTTGGAACTAACCAGGTCTTTGAAATAATAGTTTGTGGAAGATAAGCTGAGTACAACTTGGTTTTCAATGAAATGTAAGTTCAGTAGGTTCTCTTCTGCTTAAGGGCAGGAGTTTTTTTTGAGATGCAAAGTATGATGCCAGATTATATATTTATATATATAATTTCTTAGGTATGTCCACCTGTTTTAGATATGCAGCTTTAAATAATGAGAATATGCTTCTTTACTGGTTCTTCAATATTTTGAAGATGTATTAAGCTTCACTAGAGGATAAATTACTTCTCAGAATTGAATTTAGAAGTCTTTTGGCATGTGGTTTTCCAGGTCTCTGAGAAAATGAATAATCCTGATGTTTGTTCTGTTACATGTTAGTATTTTAATTTCAGTTTTGCAGACAGAAGTGACGCTCATAAGTAATTTGCTCAGTTTTGCAAAGAGAATTGGGAATATAGCACAGACCTTGTGACACTTCAGCTTTCAGTTCTAATCTGTAATAAATTCTACTCTTAGAAATTCCAATTTTATGCCTGAAATCTTGAAAATAAAGATCTGTAAAACTGAAAATAAATTTCTTTTAACAAGTGCCTTCGCTCCTTGGCTGTTAATGATTCTGTGAATACTTTAAGGTTGGAAAAGACCTCGAATGTTGAGTCCAGCCTTTGACCAAATACCGCTGTGCCAACTAAACTGTATTGTGAAGTGACTTGTATTTCGAGCACTTCCAGGGATGGTGACTCCATCACGGGAATGGGGGGAATGGACAGCCCATTCCAATGCTTAACTACTCTTCCAGTGAAGAAATTTTTCTTCATATCCAACCTAAACTCTCTTGGTGCAGCTTGAGGCCATTTTCATTTGTCCTGTCACTTGTTCCCAGGGAGCAGAGCCTGACTCCCACCTGGCTCAACCTCCTTTTAGACAATTGTAAGGATTAAGAAGGCCCCCTCTGAGCCTCCTTTTCTCCAGGCTGAGCCCCAACAGCTCCCTCAGCTGCTCCTGATGACACTGCTGCTCCAGCCCCTTCCCCAGCTCTGTTCCCCTCTTTGGGCTTAATGCCCTTCTTGGAGGGAGGAACCCAGAACTGGAAACTGGACTTGAGATGAGGCATCAGCAGTGCCCAGCAGATGGGAACAGTCACATTCCTGGTCCTGCTGGGACTTAGGAACTGCTCTGAATGATTTTAAAAGGAGATAAGTCAGGTACTTCGACAGACTAGATTTTAAGAAATGGTGGTTGTAATTCGTGTTCACAAGTCTCAGTTGCTGATTTAGGGTACCAAAACTAGAAAAAAAGATTTCTGAAGTTGGCAGGAAAAGTCAGGTGTCTCCAAGGAACAGTGTAGAGCACTTGGACTGGAGTCTGAGGTAGATGGCACAAATGCATAATAAATGTGCCTATTAAATGTTTGTGTCTGCATGTATGGCTATAGATGGGATTGAAATGAAATCTGAGAGCCTGAGTGCATTATTTTCCATATGTTGTCCACATACTGGTTTTGTTTATTATAATTTGATTTTTTTCCCAAACAAATTACACTGCAGTGGCTCCTTGTCTATTGTGTCCCATGCACTGTGATTTTGGTGGATTTTTTTTACACTCTGAAATATCATTGGTGTGACTCAGTTTAGCCAGTTATCCAGGAGCTTGGTCCTTACTGCTCTTGCGTCCACTTAATTCACAGGATTTAGTTCAGTTTAGCTCAGTTTAGGTTCAGTTATGTCCTCTGAAGTGCTCTGGAGTCTTCAAATTGACCAGAGAAATTGTGTGGGCACTGCTGGGTGCGTAAAATCCATCTTATCAAACAGCTGAGTTCTGTATTTCTCCAACCAGTCAGGATAAGGCAATTGATAAGGAACATCTTTGTCTTTTACACGGTGCCGTGTTAGAGGACAAGGATTTCAGATCTGTCAGCTGTGCTGGCCAGGTCATTTAGGATGGGATCTGTGTTTAATCAGTCTTTGGGAATAAACATACAGAAGCTCTGCTCAGCCTTCTGGTCAAAGGAATTTTGGTTATATGTCAGCCAGGAAGTGAGGAAATCAAAAGTACAGCAGAGTTCATGGAGTCCTCTGTTTTCAGTCCCTTAGGAGGAAAACAGAATGTACATGAGAAAAACATCAATTAACTATTGTGTCACTGTGGAAGCAGATTCTAGATTTGTGAAATACACAGTGGCCTAAAATGGTAGTGAAGTGGAAACCAGTGCAATTTTTAGTTGTAGCTAGAAAAGATCCTTGCATACACAGCTTAAGAATACCTAACGTTTATGTAATTGAAAATCCGTACTAAGTGATCCAGCAGAATCTTTAATAGAATTACCTCATGAATAAATTTACTCATACGTATGGAAATGCAAAACTTCCTTGCCTGTTCCTGTTTTTTGGAAGTGTGGACTTATTTTTAGCAGAAGAAGAAATATCTGGATGAATGAGGTAATATTTTGTAAGGCTGTTATTAAGGAAGAGGCACACGTCACAGATTTGTACCGGGATAAATGCAAAATAGTCATGCTTGTGTTCCTTCATTTTAGAGAAGATTTTTTATTTGTTGTAAATAAGAAATTTTTATATTAGTGTTTTAAAAGGGAAGTTGGTTTAAGTCTTGAAAAATCAATATTCCTTTATGTAATTATTTTGACACTGAATGGAAATTTAAGAATAGAAGGGAATACATAGAGCACTAAGTTGTACAATATATGAAAAAACGTGTTTACATTTCTTCTGAATGTTGGCTTAGGCATGTATTAATGGGAAAATGGGATAATGGATTATTTTTCATAAGAGGAAAATGCATTTATTTTACTTTAAATTCTTGAAGTTACTTTACTTTTGGTTGAAAATCATAAAATACCAAGTATAAAGAAAGCTTTTAACAGTGAATTTTTAAAGTGGACTAAAAGTAGTTATTTGAGACAATTGTAATAGTTGATCTCTAATCACAGATATTGACAATATGCTGCTCGCTAAAAGCAAAAATGAGAACTCTTAAGATTTTTCCTCTTTCAGTTATCAGAACCCAATTTTGTGAAGTCAGCTTTAATGTACAGTGTCTCTAGGGATGTGTATCATGAATTTAAATACGTCAATGAAGGGAGAATGTGGTCAGGGATTACAGAATTGCTTTGCTCCTCTGCTGGTGGTTGAGATGTGGATAACCATTTATCTTAGTTTGTTGGCAGATAATGTCTGTCTGTGGACAGAATTTTTTTTATAACTCTCTCAATCCCCCCCATACATTTACTTTAAAATGATTTAAGAAGTTCTGCACAAAGTTGTTGGTGTGGCAGGGGTATCTAGACTTTCTCAGCCATAAATGTAGCTAAACCAGCAGAAGGAAGAGACAAGTGGTTGGTTTGTTGTTGACCTCCTGGTTTTCCTGTCCTTCCCTGTCCATCCTTGTTGTGCTTCACCCAGAGGAAACATCTCCTCCCAAGTGCAGGTGAGAAGTGCTTGGAAGAGAAGGTGTTGTGGAGCACATGGCTGCAGGCTCAGAGACAGCACTTAGGGGATGAGTTGTGTTCCTTCCAAGGCAAAGGTCATGGTGCCATTGAAGACCCAAAAACCTCTGCTTAAATCCATGCTGACTTTAAAATTTAAAACCCCTACTTACATTCTTAAAATCAGTCATGGGCTTTAAGTACCTTCTTGAATTAGAATCAAAATTGAGAGCTGGGAGTGATGGAGAAAAGCCTGGGAAGAACTCAGTTAGTGTTGGTGTAGGAAATGTGACTGGCACAGCACGAGGGGGATGTGATACAGCACCTTGAGACGGGAATGGAAGTTGGTTGGCAAGTTGTCAGTGCCATTCCACAGCTAACCAACGTTTTATCGTCCCCTCTGCCCCCGCTCTAGGATTTCTGTCCCTGAGTCATGGCAGACAGAAGACCAGAGAAGGCATGTGAACAAGCATGTGAATCCCTTAAGCAGCAGGATTATGAAGTGGCAGTGAAGCATTGCACAGAGGCTCTCCTTTCCCTCAGCCAGTACCCCCCAGCTCACCTCCCGGAGCCCTGCCAGGCAGAACTCGACCGCATCAAAATCGAGACTCTTCTGTATAGAATTGCTTCCTTTTTACAACTTGTGAGTGTGACTCTTTATAGTATCTAGTGAACTGGAAAGAAAAGTCAAATATCTTGTATTGTCAAGATTTAAATACCACTCAATTTTTGGCACGTTGCTCTGCCCACAGAATCCCTCTTGGTATAGCATCTATGAGGCTTCTGTCTTGTAGCTCTCCCTGATCCATTTATTTTTCAGGATTTGAACCTTTTGGTTTGGGTCTCAATCAGAATTTTCGAAACAAATAAGCAAAAATACTTTAAACATTTAAAAAAATATATATATAGTCCAGGAAGGCAAAATAGCTGGGTTAAGGTACATATGCTGAATTACATACCAGATTACCTTATCTTTTAAGAGCATCAAAGTTTCTGCAAATAAAAACACTCAAAAAACAAAGTTAAGAAATGCCAGAATCTAGGTAGCTGATTCATACCTGCTTTAGCTCCATTTGCATAGGCTAAAATTGTTCTTTTTATGCTTAATCCCAGCTTTCCAAGGCTAGGCTAGAGCATATCTGGTGTAACTTTTAGTCTCTGGCAAATATTTAGTGGAAAGGTGAAAACGGCTCTTGTAAAAGTTTGTAAATGCAAAGCAAGAGGCATAACCCTGAATTTCAGTGACCCCATTGCCAAAGTTGTGTCCTTCCTTTAAAGCATCAAAGCTACAGTTTCTTAAGGGAAAGGACATTTCAGTTCTTAAGAATAAACCTACAACCTGCTTTTTCTTACCTTTCTGAAATGCTATTGCAGATTTACAGTGACCTTCTCCACTCCAAATCTTCATGTACTGAGTAGGAGCAGTTTCATCCCAGGTGGAAAAAGTTTGGCCAAGCCACAAGACCTTGCTGGGCAGCTTTAAGACAAATCTTGCCCATCTCATTAAGAGACTGTTTTTAAGCATTCTTTAAATAAATAGCTGGATTGGACTATTCAGTGTGCAAAACAAGAACTGGGAAACTTCTTAAATGAAGGTTACCTACCTTATGGCTCCTCAGGGGAAGAGATTCACAAATAAGTGTGGTTGGATTTTCTAATAGAAGTTGTGTTACCACAGACTTGACCTCTCAAAATTATTTCTGTAAGCCAATATGCAGATTGGTGCTTGGATTGTTTAATACATTTCTGACATCACTCTTTGGAAATCCTCTGAGGCACCTATCTGGATGTTCATCATAGTATTGCTGTGAGTCTGTAGGGACTTTGGAAAAAAACTTGAAATCAAAACCTTCCTATTAAGGACTTGAATTATATAGATATGTGAAGTCTTAAAACAGGAAAACAATCCACATTTTCCTTCTTGTTTTACTAAACAAAGTAATCTTTAAAATCACTACTGAAAAGACAGAATAAAATAATATCTTAACATTTGAACATTGCTATATTAGTGCAAGATTAAAAACCAAACAGCATCTCGAAAGTTAAGTTTATATTTTTTCCTAGGTGTTGTGAGCCACCCACAAACATATAACACGTACACTTGTGCCCATTCAGGCTCCACTTTTAAAATGTCCATGTGCTGAGAATTTGAGAAAAAGTCAGCATTTTAATTGAGAATTTGAGGAAAGAGTCAGAAATTAGTGTTAATTCTAAGAATTAATTATATTATAATTGACATATGACTTATGTTCTTTACATGTTCCACCCAGAAAAAGATAAGGTAATGGTTTCTAAAAAGTTTTTAAAAACTTGTAATTCAAGCATGTAGTTGTTTATGCTAACTGGAATAATGCTATTTTTAAACTTTTCATGTTTTACCTTTCAGAAAAAGTATGGGCAAGCAGATGAAGACTGTAGGCATGGTATGCTTATTTCTTTTTTTATTACATAGTGTTATGAATTGCAGTCAGTTGTCTGAATTTTTAAAACTGATGCCCAGATTTGTTAGTTTGCTAACAGTGTTTTTTTTCCTATTTAAAATTATGTATCTGCTTTATAATACTTTTTCTGCTTTTTTTTTCCCTTTTTTTTTTTCCCTTAAAGAGAGATCTCACTATTTTTCAGCTCTTACTCAAGTACCAGGACTCAAATACGTGTCTTTGGCTCAGTGGTGCTATTTGGCTAATAGTTATTTTAGTGCACAAATGTAGGAAGAGTTGATAATGTCAGGATTCTCACAAAGACACAAAGACAGCTGATTGTTCGCTTCTCTTCCCAGGGACATGTTGGATATTTTGGTTTGCTTTTGGGACTTAGTTCAGAGGAAATCAACATGATGCACATTTGTTAAAGCTTCCAAGTGTGCCTATGTCACATTGAAGTCGAGTCTTTCATGTGTCACTGCCTTGTTCAGTTGGGATATTTTTGAAGGAATTTAAAAAATCCCTAATCCTCTGTTGTTCATTTATGATGGAAATTATTCAAAATTCACTGAGAACTCACTGAGTTTGCAGAGAGTTGTAGCAGAGTTTATCAGTTAGATTTGGAAAGTAAAGGTGGGTAGATCCCACCTTCTGGTTTTAATTCTTTAACTACTCCCGAATGTTAAAGGAAATTTTTTCAGGTGACAGTTTTGTTGCACAGACTATGGTCTACTCTTCTGACATTCCTATGCTAGCAAAGATAATATTTAAATTTTTTCCTTTCTGGGTTGGTGGGTTTTATGTTGTTTTGGGGTTTTTAAAATGTCTTCACTGATAGTCAAATCACAGTTGGGGAATTTGTGGGGCTCTGCAGCCTGCTTGTGAAGCTCCATAAAAATTGACTAAGAAAAATAAACTTGCTTTCTGTAGGCGTAAAATTAGAGTTTAACACCCTAAAAAAGTCTAATTGTCTCTTAATCAGTATCATTCTTGAAATAGTCTGAAATTAAAAAAAAAATTCTTTTACCTTATTGATGTGTGCTATAAGGTTGTAATAGTCTGACTTCAGAGTTGTCTTTCTTGATGGCAAATGAAAGCGAGAGACATATGGAAAGCTGAATGCTGCTTAAAGGAGGTAGGAGGGAGAATGCTGTTTTTAATGAACAGTGTTCTCATCGATGAGCTCTGATGGGTTTGTCATAGGGGACAGGGGTGACTTTCATCTATGGAACTTTTTCTTGGTGTGTGTGTCAGTTGTCAGTATCTCAAAGGAACTGTCATGGTAACTGCTTGTCATCTCTCACTGGACAGGCATAGAAGTGGGTGGAATAGGACCATTGATGTCTATCTTATTTTTTTAAATTAAGTAGAAAAATCAGCCTTTAAATGTATATTAGTTAACAAAGAAATAGCGTCCAGATTTATGTTAATTTACTTCATTTGTGCCAGTATATTCTGCACATATTATTTCCCAGATCTAAAACTGAGGACAGTTTTGAACTTACTAATGCCATATTTATGTATGTATGTAAAAGTGTTGTGTATGAGTTTTTAATATATATATATTCATATATATATTCATATACACACATGCCATATTTTTATGAATATACAAATGAATGATTTAGTTGTGGCCCTCCACGATGTGTGGTTATCAATTGTAGCCCAGCACCTCACCTTTAGAGTATCTGCATTTACGATCCCAGAGGTCTTATTTTGGTTTTATGTTTAAATTATTGTTGGGAAGAAACTACCTTAGCATGGACTACTTGATACTCACACTCCTTCATACTCACAGTCTTTTTATAATGAGCAAAGCTTTATTCAAGCTGCTGTTCTGCCTTTCTACAAGACATGACATGTTGCACAGCTGGTATGGTTTTATTTGAACTTGAATGATCAGTGTATTCTGGAATAGCTGGAGAAATACGTGTTCTTTATAGTTCTTTACATGTTCTTCTGTATGCTGCTTGCAGTGTTACAGGGAATGATGATAACTTAAAATCTGTTAAATTACTCCACAATCTTTCCCAAGAGATAGTGCTTAATGTGTTGCAACTTTTTATGTGCAACTGTATGTTTTAGCTTGGCGATATTAGGCAGATAATGATATGAAATATAATAATTGGAAATTTATATCTTTATATCTATGGAATATATTAATTGGAGATTTAATCTTTGAGATTAAAATAGCAAACTGTCAGACGTGTTAAAGCTATTTTTGGTGCTTCTGCTTCTGATTTGGGAAGTAAGTTCTCTATTTTTAGCAATGTGGTCTGTACTATCAGAGGGGTGAATTCAGAATAATCTTTAAGGCACTTTATGAAAAAAGATTTAGTTACCATTGCAGTTTGAAGAGATGCCTAGTTGTTTTTATTTAAATGTTTTGTGGGACTGTTTATTTATTGGGTCTTTCATGCAATTTCTGTTAACGACATGAATGTCTGTTGAGTGAAGAGTTTTGATTTATTATTCTAAAACGTAATCCTGAAGTTGTGGTGAATGTGGAATTCCTGTTAGCACTGAGAGGGGCTGTTTGCATCTGCGTGAGTAGCAGTATAAACACAGATGTTGATGTTGCTTGCAATAACAGTTATTCTATAATTCCTTAATTTTAAACAACTGTCCAGCCTTCTTTTCAATTCACACACTTAGCTTGCTAAGCTTTTTAGTCACTCTGGCGTTTCGTTTTCTGGACAGGTAACATGTGTGATTAAGTGTTGTTGCAGCTTGTCTGAAGCACGTCTGTATGCTGAAATAAATCCTGTCCCTGCTGGAAGTGTTCAGAAAGTGTCTGTTTGGCACTGCTCGCTGCTGATCCCGTGCTAGGAAGCATTCAGAAAGTTTTCTGTTACAGGGAGCCTGTAAATTTCTGGGCTCAGACAATCGTTCCTATATGCCACACTTTGCAGCATAAGTGAATAAAAGGCCTTTTAGAGGAGCAGGAATTGCCCATGAGGAGGTTGACTATTTTTGGAAACGACAGGGCATGTGTTTTGTGAGCATGAATGGATCTTCCTGAGCATGTTTGTGTTACTGAGAGGTTGTTGGTTGCTATTTCTTTTTTACCCTTTCTGTGAGAGGAGGTTCTTTGTGTCTGTGTCAGGTATTTGAATTTACTGTTCCCGTATTTAATTTATGTCTATTTTAGCATGTAAACATGACAACCTTTTTTGAGCTCATGTGCAACATTTATGAGCTGGTGGGAGACAAGCTTCAAGTTAATATTAGACAACAGCACATGATATTTAATTTACATCCAACAAGTCTGAAGCCAGACTGTTTTCTTGTTAAGGATGAAGGAAATCTGTATATATGACTTCAATGGATGGTGTGCTGAGGGTAATAGTGGCTGGTTTGTGTTGCAGTGCTGGGAGAGGGGCTGGCCAAGGGCGATGGATCTCTCCGGGCAGTGCTCTGCTGCATGCATCTCAAAGGGAAGCTGCAAATTGTGTCTAATGTTCTTTCCAAATCACTGATGGGGGAATCACTGGTAAGTGGGTTTGCTGCAATCTACATCGTTTAAAGAAAGAATTTTGTATTTCCTTCTTCTAAAAAATCTGTTTAATAACAAACTTCCGAACATATGTTTCACTGGCAGCTTGCAACAAAAATGGTTTGTGTAGAAAAGATAAATATATGGGCACACATATATCATCAGGATGCCAGGTTGTTGCATAACCAGGGTTTCAGAGCTGTGATTTTGAAAAGTTTTTTCATTGCTGGCCCTGAATCCTCAGGGAATGTAAAATAAATTTGCATATTTGTGCGATTGACAAGAATAATATAAATCTCAAACTTTTCCTTGCTTATTCTAAATTGTACCTGACCCCATTTTGTATGGACTTCAGGAATTCTATCCATTAAAGCAGAAAAAAATATTGATTGGACTTTTAAATAACTGGCCCATGATAACTTGTAAGACAGCATAAAAAGCTTTTCAGGAAAAGGAAAAAACTTTGCATTTCAAGATGAAGATAAAGATTTGAGTTCAAAGCTTCTATTTTACCCTTGAACTGTTAAAACTTGTAAAGATGCTTTTAACCCCAGACATGTAAGTAACTTTAGACTTTTATATGACTACTTATATGGGGAAATTAGGGGCATATGTAAGCCTCTAAAGAAGTGTCCTTTTAGTTTCTGTAGTCTGGATTAAATAGGCAGTTCATCAGCATGCACTGCTGGAATTAATACACCCAGAAATGTGATCATAGCTTGGCCAGACTGAGGGGGACGTGTGACATCAGAAACTTGCAGGAGAACCTCTTACCTTGAGATTGGATCTTGCTTAACTGAATCAGTAGGTTGTTTTTGAGAGTTCTGTTTGTCTGTCTGGTCTGTATCCTGAATTCCCTTCCCCCCAGCCATTGGCTATTTTTTACATAAAGAAAGGGTTTTTTTCTTTGTTTAGCTGTTTTCTCATGAAAAAACGTCTCATTGAAAAATTCCTAGTGAGGTTGAAGGAAACTTGCCTTCAGGAAAAATTAGTAAAATAGTCTTATTGCAGGGAATGTGGAGTGCCCTTGTTTTGAGCTGTTGTTGTGCAAATAAAGGTACCTTTGTATAGAGTTCCAGAGTGTCATCCCAAAGCAGGATTTGAGAGGTTTTTACAAGATTTAGGTTGTTAGACACAGTTATTTTCAGTAGGAATATTAAAATCAGCAGCTGATTTACTGACTGTGCCATTGTCTGAAAGAAGTGAAACAAAGTTTTGGAATTAATTTATTGAAGAGTTGGAATCCATCCAGTTTCCTCCCCAGTGGTTTAAGAGAATGATTCTTGGTAATGTTTTTTTGCTCTATTACATTTAAGCTCAACAAGTTCAATTTTCAGCCTTCTGCTGAAAAAGTGAAAAATCATTCTGGAAAAAGCCTAAGTGTGAGGATTGTTAAATGTGTAAGTTTTCAGCAAAGAGTGATTTCTCCTGCTCAGTAGCACAGCCCGAATGTGGAGAAGTCTAACAAATGTAGTAGCACTTAATTAAATTTCTGCAAGAGATTATTGAAATAAACCCTAAAGGTCTGGGTTCCTTTAATCAAAGTTTTGACCTTCAAGAGTGTGAAATTGTTACAAATACCTATGTATTTCACATAAATTCAGTTTTGAAAGATTTTTACTTCAGTTGTACTTGACTATGCAGTTAGTCACATGGCTAATCTTTGCTTTTGAGAGAAAACTCCAAAGATGATACAGTCTACATAAGAGCAGGAAGAGTTATGGAGCTGCAGAAATGAGTGATCTGTAAAGTGGATCCTTAAAAAGAAATAAGTCCATCACTGCAACAGCAGTGAGAGATTGTTATATTAATTCTTCAGTGCTAAAGTGTTACAGTAACCATGGTATATTTTTTCCCTCTAGTTCTTCTTAATATGGTGCTTTCCTGAATTGTCTGGTATTGATACTTGCTGTAAGTCTAGTGCTGGTTTGGCCAGGGTAGAATTCCCTTTTTCACCACAATGTTTACTCAGTTTTATTTAGTGTCATTTAAAATTGGTGTTGTAAGTCAAATTCATTTTTATTTCTCCTGGTGTTGAGGGGAAATGAACTTGGTTGCTGTGGTTTAATGCACATAATGAAGGTTTATGTGTTCAATAATTAATATTCTTTCTGCCCCCAGAACGGGATGGTAACTAAAGATCTCACACGACTGAAAACACTTCTTGCTGAAACAGAGGTAATTATGAGGATATTATTGGGAAAATAATGAGCAGTACCTGAAGCAGCTGAAGGGCTGCTTTCCATGTGTCCCAGGAGATCCAGGCTCACTGGGAACAGACTGGTTCAAAAATTATTGTTTCTGCTGTGTTGGTCTTTACCCACCAGCCTCTTCAGGAACTTTTCATCACAGTCTTGCAGGATGGATGAGAAAATGAAAAATGATGCTAATAGATTGTTGATTCCTGAAGTAGCAAGTAGAAAGAATTCCAAGCATTTAGATCTGCAGTATTTATTTATTTATCTATCACATTTTTCTCTGTTGGAAATTAGTCTGAAGTAATAAACATGACTTCAGAAATTTTTAAAGATTATAAATACCTTCTCAACTGTCTTTTCTTTTTTTTTTTTTACTGGAGGTCAAACTCTCATGTCTCTTGATTAAATTGTCTCCTCTCTTTTTTTTCCTTATACTTAGTTATTTATTTGAGATTTATTTTTGATGTAGATTGAAAGCTGAAAGATTTATCAATGTAGTTTAGTTTTTGGTGTTTTTTAGAAATTCACTGCAGTCCATGTTAAGTTGATTGCGGGTGGAATTTGGTCTTGTAAAAATCTCTGAAAGTTTTTTCTGACCAGTTGACTCAATGTTCCTGTCAGAATTCCTGTTATTATCAGAATCCCTGTTATCAGCAGGGTTTGTGACTGGAAGTAATTTCAACTTATGATTGATATTTTTGTAATAGTTGTTCTAAACCCCATTTTGACAGCAGTTCTTGTTGATGAAATTGTTTTGTGTTCCGTTATAACTGTGGGCTTTTTATATAATTGTAGGCAGCTGGTAAAGTACCGTCAGGATATCATGTAGAAGATTTAGAAGAAGGTATGTAACTCAATTTTAAAGCTACATAATTTCCTAGTGAGAAGACATGGATCCTGCTGAATGCTCAGTGCTGCATTGCAGGCAAAAAACAAAAAAGGGGCTTGACTGTTGTGATGAGCCCCAATGAGGTAGAATTATCTCAGTGTTGACTGAATTTGGAGGCAGAAGTTTTGGTTTATTGACCAGGGGGCTGTGTCAGAGCCTGCAGAGTTCTGCAGATGGTTTGAAATCCGCCTTTACCACCTTTGCTCTAAATGAGCTTGTCAATTTGTAAATCAGTTTTGGGGGGGGGGGGTAATTTTGCTTGTGTTCAGATACACCTTGGGCTGATGCTCAGAGATGTGGATCCCTGAGCAGTTGCTGTCTGACTGGAAAACTGAGAACTGAGGAATAACCACGGTTGTGTCCTGGCAGGGTCACGGGATGGTTGGCACTTCCGCCCCCCTCCCAGGGGCGTCACCAGCAGTGAGGAGTACACACTCTGTAAAAGGTAAGAGCAGTGAGGAATACACACTCTGTAAAAGGTAAGAGCAGTGAGGAGTACACACTCTGTAAAAGGTAAGAGCAGTGAGGAATACACACTCTGTAAAAGGTAAGAGCAGTGAGAAGTACAAAGTCTGTAAAAGGTAAGAGCAGTGAGGAATACACACTTTGTAAAAGGTAAGCTCTTTGCTTCATGTTAACCCCCTCCATGGGAGCAGAATGGTTCCTCTTTCATTCACCTGATGACAGAATGATTAACAGGCCAAGAAAGTGGAGGTGCTTGTTAGGACAGGAGTTGACCTGTTCACAGGTTTTTGGAAGGCTCAGTTTATCCAGCAGCACTTCAGTTTATAGAATGGAATCACTAACTCAGTTTTCATAGTACAGTGGTTTGAGGGGCATTTTTCTAGTGGCAGGTCAGCATCTGTCTTTCTCCCCTACCTTTTCTGATTTGGGTGGTTTCAGAGGTGTGAAAAGTTCCCCAGGCAGCAGTGTAAGCAGACTGAAGCACAGTCAGGTTTCAGTGCTGCCTTCTGATAAATGAGCTTTGTTGGTAGATGGGCTTTGTCTTCAGATAAAAAACCCAGAATTTCCCTCAGATCTCATTATTTTCCCTTTTGCATAAAGTCAGATACACAGAGAAGTTACAATGGCTTGTACTGGTGTTTCTCCTTGTCTTTTCCAATCATCTGGTCAATATTGCCTGTACTTTGTGTTGTTAATTGTCATTGTTCTCCATAAAACTGTATTAGTTTATATGGGGAGGAACCATCATTATGCACTTGATTCTGCCATTTATGTAACTAATGCAAATTATTTTCAAAAGCTCTGACCTGCTTTTTAAATGGCATGACTGAACTGCTGATTTTGAGCTACTTTTGGCATGATTTTCTAGAGATGCTGAATCTTGGCAACTCTTCTTGACTCTTAAACATGTCTGGTGCTTATTCAGCAATTTTAAAAAAGCAGATATTTACAATTTTCAGCTTGTGGTGATCTTTTGTTGAGTAACATCTATCCCATGTTTCCAACCATTGCTCTGAAATGTTTTTCCACTGAAGCTGTAATGAGCTTTAGGCTCACTGTTAACCCTTCCAGTAAGAAGGATTGTGCCTTGCTCAGCAAATCCCTGTCAACAGCATCATTCTGACCAGGGACTGAAATTTTAGTTTCTTAGGAGGAGGCAGTTGCAGGTACTGAATATGAATTTTTGTAGGTCTGCTTTATTTTTCCCCGGTGCCATAAAGCAGTAGGAGTGCAGAATATTTATTCTAGATAATGAAGCTATGGAATTGCAGGAGGTATTAAATAAGAAAGTAAAATTGAGGGGGAAAAAAGTGTTAAAATATGAACAATGGGATCTTGGAAAACCTGTATAATGATGACAAATTTTAAAGTAATATGCTTTCCTGTTAAATAATGAAAAGGAAGCTCACTTGATTTTAAATCTGCTATGTAGGTTATAAGAACAAGTCAGCAATTTTTTATGCTTGCACTCCATTTACTTTAGGAAGTGAAGTTCATAATTGTACTTTAGTATTCTAATGCAATGGTGAATTGGAAAATTGACAGAAGGAATACTGAAATTGACTGCCAAGATAAAACATTTTAATTTAAAATACATTAAGAAACATGGCTTGAGAATGCCTTTAGTGACATGGTGTTATATATCATGTTTATTTTGTTTGCAATTTGGGCATGCAAACTTGCAAATACATTTCTTAAAGGAAAAGTGTATGCTAAATCAAATTATAGCCACTGATGTAAGTGTGACCTAGATGTGCAGGTACTTGTGCTGCAAGGTTTTCAATGTCACAGTCAGGTATGGCTTGGTTTTGTCTTTTAATTCACATTATATAACACATGTATTGTGGAAATAAAAAAATGTGATGTTTGCATTAACTTTTTGTAGTCTCCTTGTGCAAAACAAAGAAACAAAGCAGTCTCCTAGCCAAATTTTATTCTGTATAACCGGTGCTTTCCTGGTAGCTTCAGAACTTAAATCTCTTCCCCCTATTTAATTTTTATTTTGTCATCTATTTTTTAAGTGCTTCAGTTTTGAAGAATGATGGAGCTGCAGCTACTGCCTTGTGGTTTATAATTGTAATACAAAGTTAAATTATAAAAATAATCCCCAAGTTAAACAGGCATTTGCCCAGACTTGCAGTAAATTCTGAGAACTAGAATGCTTCAATTGTATACAGGCTTTTGGAATAGCATTAATTCGATGCATCAGCACATGCCACTAAGTGGAAAATGTATTTCTTTAAGAAATTCTTAGTGTCTGCAAGAATAGATCCTTTTAGACTAATACACCCTTTCCAAAGAGGGGAATTAAACCTTCTCCTAGAGGTTTCTATGTAGGTGTATTTAGTAGAAGGGACCATGTGATGTCACTGTTGCTCCAGGAAAAAACTGCTGATTGAGTATTTATCAGCTAATAATGTAATCACTGGAAGAAATTATGCTACATCTTTCCTTTGCCCTTGATTACCAGGGGGCTTTGTGCATATTAATACAGTGCCTAGTCATTTCAGGGATGCTCTGTGATCTCCTTGTGTTATTTGCTGTACAAACACTTGATTCTGTTTTCTTTAAAGCTGGAAATTTCTTAAGACTTGAATCCCCCTGTATTTCTAAGAAATTTTATATATTTTCCTAGGCTTTGCAATGAGAGAAGCTGCTGCCTCTTTTAGAAAATGCTGTAGAAATAGATATATATTTCCAAAGTAGTTCACATGGACTAAACTGCCTTTAGTTCTGTGAGAGAAACTTAAAGAATGTCCAAACCTCCTTCTGGCTTTACAAGTAAAATTGTGTGGTGGTGTTTTTTTTTTTTTTTAATTGGAAGCTGAATAATATTTTTTCCTATTTTATGTAGATTTTTAGAGCAAGGGATCTGCAGGTATGGTGCCCAGTGTACTTCAGCACATTCCCAGGAAGAGCTGACAGAATGGCAGAAGCGATACGCTTCCCGCTTGATCCGCTTGAAACAGCAGAAGGAAAACAAGCAGTGCTCGGGCACTTACATGGAAACCCTCATTGAGAAATGGATGAATTCCTTGTCTCCTGAGAAAGTGGTGAGGAAAATATCCCGCTTCTCTATGTGCTCACATTTAAAACTAACATGAGCCTGGTTTTGGCCCTGACTATCAGAGCTGGTCGAATCACTCCTCACCAAGAAATTGTCCAACCAATTTGCTCCCCTTTCCATCCTGCCCTGGGTCTTGCAAAGAGACTTAGGCTGATTTGTGGGTTAATCACAGCTCATTCTTTTTGCATATTCACTATTCCCAGTGTAGGATGGGTCAGCAAGTTTCTTAGTATTGTTCTTGTTCCCTAACTAGATGGCGTAACTTCTTAAACTGGAGAATAAATGGTAAAGGTTTCACAGCTTAGTCAGGAATACTCTTATTCTTACTCTTACTCTTAGTGGGGAATACTCTTACTTGCATGTGACTCGTTTCTTTGCCTGCACCTGCAAGCCCTGGTATGAAGAAGAGCCAATCCCCCAAATATTCAGAAGTGTTTGAGTACCAGGAGTGTGGGATATGGATGTGATCAAAGTTAGCAGCTCTTTGGAATTAGAAAGAGCATTTTTTGTGGCATTCGACCAGCTCTACTTACCAGTGGCCCTAAAGAGTTTTTGGTCCATCTGTTGTTGATAAAATCTGAGAAAAGTGGATTTTAGCAAAATGCATTGATGAGTAGAAAGGCTGATTATTTTTTCCTGTTGTCTCAATAGTCTCGTTAATGTCAGTGAGATCTGGGATCTTCTGAGCCTCACTGTATTTCAGATTCTTTTCTCCAAATGAAATTCTGTTCTTCTTTAAATATTTACAATTAAGTTGTTTGTTGCAAATCAAGTCTTGTGGTTAATTGTCCCTAAATGGTTCTATTCTTCATTTACACAGTGTGGTCTGGTAGATTTAGCTTGTCTCTCTGCATTAGCACATATTTACATTAATAGCTGTGTGAGACTTGCATCAATCCTGCACAATCTGGGAAACCATTCTTTCCTCTTTCTATTAAACAAAATGCTACCTTTATCTAAATGTTTGTGTTTTGATACTGCTGTAGAAGTTTAATGTTATCTTCCTTTTTTTTAAATCTAGCTTAGTGAATGTGTAGAAGGAGTGAGAGTAGAACATAATCCCGAGCTCTCAGTAACTGTCACCACCAAAAAGTCTCACCAGACATGGACATTTGCTCTCACATGTAAGGTAGGACTACTTATTTTTTGAAAGTTAGTAATAACTAGAATGCTACCCATAACCTTTTGCAATTAAGATTTCGGTTGCATCTTCCTTAAAACAGAGAAACCTCCTAGCACCATCCCTTCTCTCTCTTTTTTCCCAGCAGCTCTGGTGATTATGTATTAACTGCCAGATTTCTGGAAATCAGGCAGGACCTGTACCTGCCCTGAGAAACTGATAGTTCTTATTAATCCTTTTTATCTGATTGCAAATGGAGATACTCCTGGAATGATTTCAGTATTTCAGCCTTTGCATTTCTTTTCCAGCCTGCAAGAATGCTGTATCGAGTGGCATTGCTTTATGATGCCCATCGACCACACTTTAGTATCGTTGCAATATCTGCTGGGGACAGCACTACCCAGGTATCACAAGAAGTTCCAGAAAACTGTCAGGAATGGATAGGAGGAAAGATGGTCCAGAATGGAATAGATCACTATATATACAAAGTCAGTATAGCCTTTAACACAGAAATCTTTGGGACTTTTCGCCAAACTGTGGTGTTTGACTTTGGATTAGAACCAGTCCTCATGCAACGAGTGATGATTGATGCTGCTTCAACTGAAGGTAATCTACTAAAATTTTTTTTGTTTTGTATAGTGGAGGTCTTTGATGCCATCTCTTTCCTTTTCAGTTTTGGGCAGAGCCACATCTCTGTCAGCTGTTCATGAATGTTTCATACTGTATGTTATGTTCTTCATAGATATGAATAGAAATAGTGGGCAAAAGCTTCAGAGGGTGCAAATCAGGGAGATAATTGGAATATGACTTACTTTGTGTCAGGATAGGGCTCCTAAGTGTGATTAAAATGCTGGGAATTTCTAGTTTGGTGCGTGTCTGAGTGCAGCACTGGAAGTTCTGACTTTATAAAAACATGTTTATGTTTTTATAAACATTCTTCTATTGATGAAGACATTAAATATGTCAGGAAAGGTCGTTAGAGAAATGAAGTGTTTCTGTATAAGAATACACAGGGTAATAAACCCAGTAACGAAAAGAGACAATCTGAGACGTTGGTTTGTATTTTTTTATTCTCATGTAATACCTGACTAGGTTTGTCAAAGACAAGAGGCTGAGTATAGGCTTGTAACTCAATAATTTGCTGCTGACATGAATTTTGAAAATGTTAAGAGAGTGTAACTATATTTATGTTTTCAAGTAAAAAAAAAGAGCTACAAATTAGTGTTTAATCTGTTTCTGAAACTGATCTGTGTCTCTCAGTTCAAACCTGAAATAACTCCAGTATGAGAAAAATGTCAGAAAATGGAAAGATGTTTAAAGAGGTGCAAAAAAAGAAGGAAGCACTTTGATTTATGGTGTAAGAGAGCTAAATATAGGTCACTATATCACTTGGAAGTAAGGCATTTGGTGGGATACAGGATTTTAATTTTTAATGAAAATTTGAGAGATGAAAACACCAATGAAACAGAATTGTAGCACTGGGATTTAAGCAGAAAGAAGAGGAAAAGGGAAAAGGAAGGAAAAAAGAGGAAGCTGAGAAAACAGCAGTTTTCTATTCCTAGCCTTCATTTCCATGTAACAGATTAACATTTGCAGCATTCATGGAACAAAGCTGTAAATAGCAAATACTAAAGATCATGATCTTCTGAGATGCCTCAAGTGCCTGTAGCCAGGAGCAGGGGGATTGTTCATGGTGTAACATCTCTGGGAGCAGAGGGTATGGCTCTGCCAGGGAGTGGGAGCTGTTCCATGATCTCCATGGAGCATGTGGGTGATCACAGGTCTCCTAAGCCACTGGGCCTGTGGAGAACAGTCCTTGCCTTGTAAACCTGGGCAAGATCAAGGGAACCAAGCCATGAGTTACTTGCAGAGTCAGAGTTCCTGTCAAACCAGTCTGTGGTCTGGGGCCTTAGACCAAGTGCTAACCACAGGGCTCCCAGGAGCAGCCAGCTGAATTCACATGGAGGTGATGGGTGGGGTGGAGGCAGCAGCCCCCAGCACCAGGAGCTGCTGTTGCCTTCACAGGCTGCCTGTCTGTGTGCACAGGGACACTGAAGTCTTCTAATACTAGTACTTATTTCAAATGGAAGGAGTTAAGAGCTTTACAGATAATTGTAACTACAGGAACCTGGGCTTTTTGCTGTGTGTGTAAGAGATGTGTAATAGGCAAGGGAAAGGGATAACTATGTCGGATCTGTGCCCAATTCCATAATTTCTTTTACTTTTTGGTATATATGAATTGAGATCTTGTGGAAATGCTTTTCCTCCTTCATCCATTTCAGAAAGATGCCTGAAGTCTCTGTGCTTGCATGTAATTCAGGGCCCTGTCGAGATGTTTAGGCAGGAATGAAAGGTCAACATTAAAATATTTTAATAGAGGAGCTTCCATTCTGCATTTTGAAATCTTTATTTACAGCAAAAGAAGGGAGCTGTAGGAAGTTTTCTGTGCAGTGATTATGTACTAACTGCTCTTTAAGATAAAGTGTCACTGTGTGTGCAATCTGTGCCAGGAACTGTTTATGTCAGGCTTCCAGGGAAAGCCTCTCCAGTGCTGGGAATTAAATGGCTGTTGTTCCAGCAAGCAAGGAGTCAGTCCCAGCATAATTACTGAGCTTTTGGGATCTGAGGTGTGATTTGTAGCAGAGAAAGCTTCATTTGTGGTGACGTTATTTCAGACACACAAACCACACAAACTTGGACTTTTTCTTGCTGTACAACTGTAGCTACTGATATGGTTCAGGCTTGAGGGATGTATTTAAATGTGTCTTCTTAGTGAGCACATCAGATCAGTGAGTAAGATAAGCCATGTTCCTGTAGTCATAGTCAAGCTGAACAGAGATTTCTTTTGCTAAAATGCTGGGTTTTTTCTTATTTAGACTAAAGACAGTCAAGATAATGTTAAGCATTTAATTTGAATTTGAAAATGTCTTTTTTGCACATTTTCAGCGTTGGTGTGATATCCTGGATACCTATGTTAAATCTTACTCAGAGATTATACATTAAGATAGCATAGCTTGACTATAAATGCCAAATATTTTCAGCTCTGCAATTTAACTGCAATTCTGTTAACTGATTCACTGTTGTCATAGTGGTTTTGTGGTTTTAATGGATATATTCTAGGGGGCTGTAGACAAGTGCTTGGTCTTCTGTTTCTCATCTAAGCTATGTGGTCCCTATCAGGCACCACATCTAAGCTATGTGGTCCCTAAATCAGGCTATGTTAAAAAACGAATGTCCTTTGAATTCTCTAAATTTTATATCATGTTAGGTTACATTTCCCAAGTTCTACTTAGTAAAGTAGCTTTAGCTACTTTATGTAACTGTCTGCACACAGATTAGGGGGCTGTAGAACTTTTAAAAAGGCTTTCAGTGTTGCAAATGCAATGATTCCTTACCAGCTGATTTGTCAACTTGTTTTTATGACCTTCTACATTCTATAATACACATTTTAGGGTTCCTCGCTATTTAATGATTTTGAAATGAGGGGATGTTGCAGTTGGATTTTAAAGTGTATTGCAGTGCCAAGTCCTTCAAAGCTGTTCAAGTAAAAGTGCTTTTTTGTCTTTATTAATTCTAATTGCTATCTATAGAATGTTTTATTTTCTCTTGGAGAGCCTGCTTGTTCTCTGTGCACACCTGAAAAGTAGAGATAGTAAATACCAGCAGTGAACTTCCTAAAGGTGTTGTGGGCAGAGGAGATTCTCCCTGTGTTTAGGTATCTCTGGGGGGATTGGTTTTACTAGTGGGTTTTGTTTGATTGGCTTTTTTTTGGAAATAAAACCAAGCCAGCTGGGGTTTGTAAAAACAAAGCCCCCCTTCCCTGCTCTGTCCATGCAGACCTTGAATACCTGATGCACGCACGGCAGCAGCTCCTGACCACAGCCAAGCGTTGGGATTCCACGTCCAAGACTATTGTGGAGTTTGAGCCTAATGAAACTACTGAACTGGAGAAGAGCCTTCTCACCAGATACCAAATCCCTCTGTCTGCTGACCAGCTGTTCACACAATCTGTCCTGGACAAATCATTGACCAAGACCAACTATCAGTCACGGCTCCATGACCTCCTGTACATTGAGGAAATAGCACAGTACAAGGAAGTTAGCAAGTAAGTGATTCCTTAATAAAAATATTCCTATTAAAATGAGGGAGACAGCTTTTTTCATTAAATCTACCTGCTTCTTTGAGATACTGAGGCTTCCTGTTTCTTTGAACTGAACCTGAATGAGTCTGGGAATAGTAATATTTGGTAAAGGTCATTAGCACTTAAATGTAAATTCCTGCTAATTCATTGAAAACAAACAGTGTGTATCAGTCTGTGCTTACAGTTGCAGGCACTAAGCAGCTGTTGGAGAGGGTTTTGTTAATTTTGTTTCTAGTTTATTGTCTGTCTATACAAAATATATTAATAATAGTTATATTTGTGTTCCTGTGTGAAAGTAGGTTATAGCAAAGGAATATATAAAGTCTTTGTAAAAAGGGTTGAATTGTGGGTGGATCAGACTGATCTTGTGATGATGTGGCAGCTGACTTCATTTATTTCTTAAATAGGTTGACACCCAGTTTCCTAATAAAAGACATATAATATACATTGTTTGGTTTGTTGTGTCTTTAGGTGTTATGAAGAAATTACCCAGCTGATGTAGATGCTTGAAAAGTATGGGTCTAGGTAAAAGATGTGAAATTTACACTTACAGACCTTTATGTGGACTTTTACTGTAGTTTAATATTTGTAGTCAAAAATTGTTCCTGTATTCCTGTGGTACTAAATAGTTTTAGAGGTTTGTCACTGCTCAGAATGGAAAGTCTCAAAGATACGACATCATTGTAGCTAATTTGGTAGCAAATTTAGTTTTATCAATTACCTGAAGTTCCAAATCAGGAGGTCTTTTTAAGATGAAGAACCATTCCTGGAGCTACAGAGGTTCAGTTGAACCAGCCCTCTAGAGCTTAGAGAGAAAATACTGTGAATTGTTGTATTTCTGTTGCTTTTAAAGAAGAAAAATGGTTCAATTTATTTTTAAAATCTCAGCTGAAGGGCAGTATTTGAGCTGTTTTTTATCTTTTATCTCTGCTGCACTCTGCTCTTGAGCTGGAGTCTAACACATGCAGGAATCATGCTTGAACACTGTTTCCAGCTTACAGAAATATTCTCCATCATACGTATTTACAAACAGATTGACTTTTCTAAGGCCTTTTGAAATAAAAGTGGATTTAAAGTAAATATTATGAAATACCATTAAAACATGAGCAGTACTTTTACTGATAGAATTTTCACCTTGGGAGTTAGACTCATGCCTCATAGGAAACCAAAGAGCAGCAAACCTGGAGAAATCAAAGAAAAATAAGTGTATCTTGTATGTAATGCTTCTCCTTTGGACTATTTGGTGCAGCAGTAATTTATTGCTTGATTAAATTAAAAGTAAATGTTAATAATGTTCTTGAAATCTTCTGTTTTGATAGTGTTGATGACAAACATTCTTTTGATCTTGTAGCTGACCTACTTTATTGCAAGAAGGCTCAAACCAGCAGACATTTCCACTCCTCTGTGGCTAAGATCACACACTTGGTATTCTCTAGTGAAGTGTCAGGGTTGCAAGCCTGGAAATGGCAGAGGAATCCAGATGTGAGTGGGTTGTAACACCTCTGAAGTGGTGCCACAGTGGCAGCGCTGATGAGCTGTTGCACTTTCAAGGGTTTGTGAATGTACATTGTAAAAGGAGTAGGACTGGCAGCTGGCCTTCTGACTGCACTGGAGTAACACCAGTGTCAGAGTGAAGTGGATCCTTGGGTTTGAAGAATGTTGATGGTTTCTGACTTTCTAGGAAGGTGCTGGTTCAGACTTTGTGTGGAATCACCTGAGTGGAACTGGACAGTATTGGGTGAAAGTTGCAGTGGCTCAAACATACCTCGAATTCAGTTATAAGGTAGATCTGGACAGTCTCAGAGAACTTTACTTTTAAATCATGTTTATTTCAAGAGACATTTATACAAGTTATTCCACATAACTGTTACAAAATATAATAATAAGGAAGTCACTGCTGTTTAATTTCCAAGTGCACACTGTTTTTGAGGAAAACCAAAGCAATGTTCCAATCTTGATAGTAGTTGGGTTTTGGAGAGTCTAAATATCTGTTCATGGTTTTAAAACGCTTCCTTTCTCTCTTGCATATTGAAGAGAAAAGCAATATATACTTCTTAGAGTGACTAGAACATTTTCTTCCATGAACATTAAAGGGTGTGAGGTGACAGACAGCTCCTTCTTTGCACCCAGAATTACAGAGCAGGTTTATCCTCAAGGCTGTGAACATGTCAAGTACTGGCTCTGATGAAAAATAAATTTGTTTTGCCATTACTGTGTGTTTCATGGATCCCTCCCCAGGCAGGTGTCCCCTGCACACCCTGAACCGTGCAGGTGTCAGTGTCAGAGCAAATGTGCTGAATGTGCTTTTGCAAAGTGGCACCTGGGGCTTTGGCCAGGATGGGTTTGTTTGCCTTTGGGGAATTTATTGTTTGCATTGGTACTGGATGATTAGTGATTTATGAAGTCATTCTTCATAATTATTCTGTGGTTTTGAATATGAGCAACAGGTTTTCTTGTGGCTGCTTCATGAACACTGCAGGTAGGCTGGCATTTGCAGTGCTTAGGAGGAAATAAAAGTTTCTAATTTTTTTTATAAACCTGACTGAAAACCTTATTTTATCTAACCCTGCAAAGCAAGGGTGAGAAATGGATGAAAGAAGCAACTTCTGATTTTTAAAAATCAAATCCTGAGAGGATTTTGTAGTTTTGTAGTTTGCCAGAAGGTGTCAGCTTGCTCAATGGAAATTGCTTGATAATCTAAACTTGAGATTCCCTTTAGCACATCAGGTGCAGTTCAGTCATTTATGAAAACACTAACCTGTGCCTTGTCTCAGAAATGCAATAAAACTGTTTTGCAGCACGTTTTTATGAATCTGAATTTAGCTGATACATATTCAGCAGCATAGGGATCAACTTCAGGGAAGTTTCAACAAAATAAATTCACAATAGCAAATGATTGTATCTCAGTAGGAATTCCCAGCCCTTGTTACTCAGTTAAATGTTTTATATAGTGTTTTAACAAGGAGCTGTGAGCTCTGTTTCAGATGTGGCTGACTTGCTGATAGCTCCTTTGGAATAGTGCAGCAAATAGAAGAAAACTTGTCTTTATTGGTACATGTGGAAATGGGAAGGATTGGGTGGAAGCTTTCCCTGTAGCTTGTGCAGTAACCTTTGTGGTCAGTGATAACCAAACAGATCCCTGTTAGGTAAGAAAATTTCCCTTTTGCAGAGCGGAGGACTGGGAAATTCAGATCTGACAGTGTCCATGTTCTGTAAAGAAGGAGCTGTTACCACATGGGGGCAAACTTGCAGTTTTTGTGCAGGATTTGTGGTTTGGCAGATCTGGAAAAATACATCTGATTTGTTTGGTAGATGTTTAATTACCAAGCTAAAATGTTGGATTTTATTGTTAGAGGCTTATGATTATTGATACTGCAGGGCTTAAATGAGCAATTACCAGTTTATTAGGTTAAAATAGAAAGTATAAGAAGAACAGATCAAATAAAACCAGTATAAGTATGAAAAGTA
The DNA here is from genome assembly GCF_017590135.1 of Pyrgilauda ruficollis. Classification (NCBI taxonomy): domain Eukaryota; kingdom Metazoa; phylum Chordata; class Aves; order Passeriformes; family Passeridae; genus Pyrgilauda; species Pyrgilauda ruficollis. The sequence continues at coordinate 2,958,514 of NW_024529044.1, read as the reverse complement.
TTATTTGAAAAGAATGTGTTTTTCCAAGAGGTTTTATTTCATTTGTGAATGGGTTTTACTTCTTTTTCTGTAATTTGTTTCAAATTTAGGAAAAAGTTGCTGATGAGAAAATAACTGAATATTGTTACTCTACTGTCAGACTTTTTTTCCCCTTTGTTCTTTTTAAAACCAGGCTGAAGCAATCTGTTTTAAAAACCCCAACACACTAGGAAGAGATTACTTTTTATTGGTGAGAGGTCAATAAAGTGTGCTAATAAGTCACTTTAATGTGTTGTGCATGTGACTTCTGGAAAATGATAACTGCAAAGGATGAATTTGTTACATCTCTGATTACAGGAGGAAGCTGCTGCTAATAGGAATTCTGTGGATAGATGGTTTATAGGGCTGAGCCTGTGATGCCATTCCCTCATTTCAAATGAAATATCATTTTAATGCCTGCAATCTGATTTGTTTGAATGCATTTTGATCAATCCCTCTGAATTATAGGTATAATACCATTTACTTTTTAAGATGGAGATTGCCCTCTTTGGTGTGCAGCCTGGAAGAGGCTCATGGGATAAATAGGAGTATTGCTCTGTTCTTTGCCTGCTTGTCTCCCCTTGCATACCTACCATAAGATGACAGACTGTTTAAATAGAAATTTTACTGCTTTGGGACACGTAATTAATTCACTCTAAGTTTTATTGGTATCTAGTATTTGTTTCTGCTTGTCTCCCCTTGCATACCTACCATAAGATGACAGACTGTTTAAACAGAAATTTTACTGCTTTGGGACATGTAATTAATTCACTCTAAGCTTTTATTGGTATCTAGTATTTGTTTCTCTTTTGTGAGGGTCCTTTTTTAAAACTTCATAGATGTTGATTCTTTAAATATGTACTTTATAGGCTACAGTCATAGGAAAAAGTGTGGATATTTGATAGCTGCAGACTTACAAAGGGCCAGTTTGACTGTACTTGTCCATACTTAAAAATTAATTTATGAGATGAAACTTCACCCTGAATGCCTGAAATTTCAGAATCTGAGAGCATTTTTGTGTACTGACTCGATGCTTTCTCACTTAGGTTCAACATAAAAGTGCAATTGCAGATTGTAGCAAGCTTCATGCTCACTGGTGTTTCTGGAGGTGCAAAATATGCCCAAAATGGACAACTTTTTGGCCGCTTTAAGCTCACTGAGACCCTCTCTGAAGACACTTTGGCTGGACGGCTGGTGATGACCAAAGTCAATGCTGTTTATTTATTGCCTGTCACTAAAGAAAAGTCAGCACAGACCCAAGGAACCAAAGAGAAGGTTTATGAAGCAGCTATCGAGGAGAAGACAAAGGATTATATCTTCTTGAGGGTATCCAGGGAGTGCTGCGAGGAGCTGAATCTTCGGGCAGATTGTGAAATGCAGGTAGGTCTGCCTGGAGGTGCTTGGGGTGTCAGAGCTCTTTGCCTCTTGTTTGCTTTGCCTCCATGACTGATCTGCTTACCAAACAAAATAACCTCAGATTAAGGTCACTGGAATTGCCTGGAATGAATGCATTTTCACCCAAGGTTTATCTCATCCCATTTGTTTTGTTTTGAGGAAACATATGCAAGAATCCTAATGTCTTAATTTAACATGGATAATTGGTCTGGGAAGATTTATGTCGTTCTGAGCTCTTGGTTTTGTGTTTGTTTTCTTAAAACAATAATTAAACTTACTAATTGATTGTATTTGAAACTTGACTGGAATGCAAAATGAGCTGGGGCTTCAGGAACTGGCTAATTTTTCCTTGAGTGTCTTAATAATCTTGGCCCGAGGCAGCAGATCTATTCTGCATTAGAAATTGAGTCCTAAAGTTGTTTGTAAAATCATTTAGTACTTTATATGAGTATCACTGAACTGGTGGTCAGATTCTTCAAGCATTACCTATATTTGAATGAATTTTAATTATGAGGAATTTTTAATGATTATTATTAACTGAAATTTTGGAAAGCAATCCTTAGTTTAGAACTGAGGAGTTTTAATTTGGATGTGCAGAGTTTTTGTTAAAGGTGCTGGAGGTTTTGCTGCTCTCTTCAGTAGAGTTGATATTCCCTATGTGATTCTTAAACACTGATAAAACTGCTTTGATTTCTGTGGATTTTGGATAAGTTGGTTAGTTTCCTTTTTCTTTTCCTTATAATTAGTCTCAGAAACTTGGTGGTGCCTTGTTTACCTGCTGTTCTGTCTTAGCTGTAATAAATACACAATTCTGCTTTTATCAGGTAAACCATTCATAAAGGTGGGGTGGAGTGCACTTTAAAGCACTGTGGCTGCTGCCACTCTTATTTTTGGAGTGGTTCCTCTGTTCTCTGTCCTGCTCTGTGAACCTGGCAATGGATTAACTTCCTTTCCCACTGTTTTCTGATTGTGGAATGTATATTAAAGCAGGTTACATGCCTCTCCTTCCCAGACAGCCTCATTCAGTACTCTGCAACAGCAAATAGAACTATTTGATTCCATCCAAGCAGCATTAAAAGCAAAACAAATCACAGGCTGTTAAGAAAGTGGTGAATGCAGGTAGATAATAGAAGGTATTTAATGCCAGGCACCTTGCTTGGACTCCCAGAAGGGGCTGTTAAAGTGTCACCCAGATGAGCATCACAGCTTTTCTGCATTTAAATTACCCTCGTTAGGTTGTGTGGTTTTTTGTCAGCCTTGGGTCTGCCTGAGCAAAGATATTTCCCTTGGCTGGATCAAACCAGGAGTTTGGGACCATTGCCATTTGAGTGGCAGTCTTTGCCAAACGTCTGCAGGTTGTGCTTGGGGGACAGATCAGTGCTGGGATGGGTAGGACAGAGCCTGGGGACGAGCTCGAGGTGCCCATGGGGCAGGATGAGCTGTGCTGTCACTGCTGACAAGTGCCAACCCTGCTGTGCACAGTGGGGCTGAGGGGCACAAATTGCACGGGGGTGGAAAAAGAATTCTTGAATTTTCATGTGTCCTATTAAAAAAAAAGTTTTCTTAGCAGCTCCAAACACCTCTGTGAGCTCCATGCTTAACGCTGTCAGATTTGTTGCTGCCCTTGTCTTCAGGCTTATGGTTGTACATCTTGCTGTAAAATGTGGTAGTCAAGATGAATATTTAATGTCTCTATATCTGCCAGAGATGGAAAGTTAATGGCTATACTCTGCGGGGATACAAGCAAACATTGTTTATTTACAGCAAAGCTAGTGTTGATTTTACATGCTACATAATGATATGAACACTGTAATACTCAAATAAGAGTAGGAAAAAGAAAATGCTAATTTACAAAGCCTTTTGAAGGAGATGATCTGCCAGTAGTAAACATCACTGTACACCAGAGTGATCCCTGTGGTGGGAAAGGGGCTTCATGGGGAGATAAAGGAGTGTCAGGTACAACAAGGAGTTAAATCTAGAAGGATAAATTATTCCTCTGTATGGGGAATTCTCCTCTGTAGGAGAAGGTTCCTGAGAGGAGGCTTTTATATGGCTTTGAAAGAGAAGTGATCACTTTTCCTTTCCTTCCTTCTGTCCTTCCTTTTTACTTGTCAAGGACTTCTTAAGGTTTTATATAAGTTGTCAAAAAAGATAATTGTAAAACTATATTCTAGTATTGCTTTGTGTTTGTTGAACTTTCTGGTTGGTGGCACTAATTACCATGAAATTAAAGTGTGATTAAGTAAGAATGGGCTAACATCAGATCAGTGAGTGCTAGTGGAGAAAATCATTAGATCTGAGGCCAGGTTGTTGCTTTGGGCTTGGGGGTACCTTTGGAATGACTGCCACCTCCATGGCTTTTCTCTGGGGTGACACAGGGGCTGCACCTGCAGCTGGGATGGTGCTGATGGAGCAGGTTCAGCTCATCTTTGCTCTGGGTCTGTTCTTCTCATCTTCTGGCAGGTGGTTGTGGAATCTCTCTATGGCAGATGTCCGTAGAAATTGTTAAATAATTGATATTTCCAGGTAAATGGGGGGTGCTTTTCCAGACAGGTTGCAGTGATGTGGCTGCTGTTGGTAGCGTGTTCACACTCACTGTAAATCTCAGAAAGAGACTTACTACTGTTTAATCAAAAATGCTTAATAGATTTGTAGCACAGTAATTACATAAATACATAGTGACAGCAGTGCTTTGGAAATAAACCTAAAAATGTGTATTAGTCTCTTGAAGTTCTTCAGCAGCTTTTGGTGTTTTTATGCTGGTTTTTATTAGTGCAGATCTGTGTCAAATTTTGTCTAAAGGCTTCTGGTCTGTTGTGAACGTGGAGTTCTTTGGCATAATACTCTGATCAGATTAATTTGTTTCTGGGGAGATTAATTATTGCAAATTTAAATCTGTGTAAATGATAATCTGAGTGAACTGTTTTTATGAATAATTTCCCCGGGAGCTCTTTTATCCCTTGTTCAAATTTAGAATGTACTTTTCTCTTTACCCTTTCAGTGTGTGTGTATGTGTCAACTACTTTCACTATCCATTGTTCCATTCTGAATTGAATCAGGAATGTTAAGTGCTCTGCGTGATGTTTCTGGCTTTGTACCAGAATTTATGTTGGCAATATCTTTTATTTACTAGCATTGAAACACCTGTAATTGAGAGAACAAAACCATGAATGTATTGGTAAGCAGCGAATTGTTAGAAATTAACTTTTGGGGACTCCTAATAATTGAACAAAAATGACAAGTTATGCTGTTCCAGAGTGTTTGACTAAAAATAATGTTTGGAGTTTATCTTTGCTGATTTATGTAATTTATTGATATGGTAAAACCTCTGGCCTGACATTTTCTTGAGGTTGTTCTTACAATAAGAGATGAAAGCTTACATTTGTAAAAACAATGCTTTAGGACAATAATATTTTCCAGGACTATTTTTTGTATTTAAAAAAAAAAATTCCAAGAATGCTTTCCCTTTAATTTTTTTTCTGAAAGTGCAGTGGAATCTAATCTTAAAAGTCAAACAACAAAATTAAATTAAAGAAAAAGCTGTATTTATCTCTGATTCTAAACAACAACAAAAAAAGGCCAGTTAATTTTATCACAGATCTTTGGATCGAATGCTGTTTGCTATTTTCTTCTGAGAGCCAGTGGTGTGCAGGAAGATAAAAATGTATCATGTACAGCAAAGTCTAATGAGCATTTTCTCAATGAATCCTTTTTGTTCACCCCGCTGTTTATTCATTGGTTTGTTGTGCAGGTTGAGCTTCAGTTCCAGTTGAACCGGTTACCCCTCTGTGAAATGCATTATGCCTTGGACAGGATTAAGGACAACAGCATTTTGTTTCCAGATGTCAGCATGACTCCCACCATACCCTGGAGTCCCAACAGGTATACAAACACTTTAAAATCAAAGGTTGGGTGGGAATGCAGCTCTGAATTTCTCAGAGCAGATGGCTGAAATCTGTCCTCAAACAGGAAACAAGCCTGATTAGTGGTGAGGGTTCTGAGGAGGGAGGGAAACTGTGCTGAATAAAACAAGAGGAATGATCCTCCCAGGGCCAGAACCCACTGAGTGGTTTTCCCTGGGGCTGAGCTGAGGGTTTGGAGGCATCACAGTTTACTGTGGCTGCAGAGAACAAACCTGCTGCTGTTAATTTCTGTGCTGCCATCCTCCTCTGAAAACATTATACTTCATGGGAGTGGCAGTGCCAGTTCCAGGAGTGCTCTGCAGGGTCCCAAGATGCGGAGTTCTGGTTCCAAGGATGATCCATTAGTACTTGCTGGGCTGCAGTGAGCCCAGATCTGGACATATCCCAGAGGGTGTGGTTATGGAAGGTGTGGCAATGACTCCTAAAGAAGCAGCCCAGAGATTCTTTCTATGCACATCTCACAGTTTCCTTTATGAAATTATAAACCTCTGTGTTATATGAATATTCTAAAGAAATGTAAGGCTGATGCAGTGAAAATAGTTTGTCTGGAAGAGGAAGCTTAGGGAGGAGAAATGTGAGGCTGTGTGGCTCAGGGGACATGGTCAGTGTTCTTGCTCTTGGTAAAAGAGGCATGAGCTTTCTGTGCTTGGAGAGCAGGGAAATGAGAGGAATGTGGAACTGATAGTCTGCACAGCCTGGGAGGAGTTGTGTGGGGTCTTGAAGGTGAGAACTAGGAGTGTGATTGTGATGCAGGAGAAATCAGGAAATAGCCCAGGCATTAAAAAGAAAATGATCTGTCAGAAAGCTGAGAGAGTGAGTATTATGTGACAAAAAACACTGGAAAAATGGTAGTTTGTCTCTGAAACTGTAAGAACAGATCCAGCACAAGGGTGGGATCAGTGTTCTGGGTGGGATGACCACTGTGTGCATCAGAGATTTGACAGCACTGAGAGGAAGAAGGGAATAGGTTCTGTTTAGAGTTACACTACACAGCTAATGGAGGTCAGTGCCAATCTCTTCACTGACTTAATTAGGTTCTGAGTGAATCTTACAAGGACAATGAAATGGTGTTTAAGAATAGTTTGGAAGTAAGCAGTGATTTCGATAAAAAGGAGGCAAGTCAAGTAGGATAGAACTTTTATATTCTATGTACATACCAGTTGCATGTTGGTATAATGTTTTCTATTTTTTGTATACATAAATAAAATATGTAATGATTATAGTTCAGTTTAAATCAGTTCCATCTGATGGCTTGATTTGTCCTTCCTTAGGAATCAAGCTAACTCCAAACTGTCTTTCCTGTTTTTCTTCTATGTCTGTTTTATGTCCCTGTTCCTTTCCTGTATTTCTTAGTATTTTTTCCAGCTTGCTGTTCATAGACATATCAAAAGTTAAAATTCAGTCAATTCCCTCTTGATCTTGCTCCCTGTTGCTAACTACTTCTGAACAGAAACTTTCCCAGTCTGTAAGAAGTGTGGTGCTTGTACCAAAGCAGATCACATTACTAAAGTATGGCCATATGTGCAGCAGTGACAGGTGTTTTTTACTATGCGTGTCTACTTTTAAATCTGTCAGTGGGAATATTAAAAACTCTGTCTAGAAATCTTTAACTTCTTATGCTCATTGGAATTTTCTGAAAGCATCTTCCTCCCAATGCTGGCATCACTGGCTGCTTACAACAAAAATTCTTTTTATAGACTGCATTCCCATTAGAGATATGTGCCCTGATGATCTTAAAAAAAAAAAAAAGTAAAGAGAAGTTTGTAGTTAACTGGTAGCCAATAATTTTTAAATTTGATTTTAGATAATTTCTACCAAGCCTTGAGGTTGTGTAACTGGTTACTTTTAAAGTTAACAGCATAAATGCTACAGGGAAAAAACATAACTAATGGAACTATTATTTGCATGATAATAGAAGAATCATTGTATGTTTACCTGCTTTTGTTATCAGGGAATGGTGCAGTATGTCCTCCTTCTAGAATGTGTGCTCTGCAGGTTAACTGTTGTTAGGTGGGATGATGTAAATTGAGAATAGGTTGAAACCTCCCCCCCACAACTGGATTATTGCAAATAGCAAATTTTTATGATTAAAGTATGTGATTGTTTTGCTAGATTTGTTGATTTGTTTCACGTGCCTCAGCAACACAATCCACAGAGCAGCTCTGCAAAGGCTCTTCAGTTTCTTTAACTCTTTTGAAATCCTCCCTGATTTAATTTCTGCCTGGCAGTGGATGGTGAGAGCAGTTTGTAACCTCAGTGGCCTCCTTTGCACAGGCAGTGGGACGAGCAGTTGGACCCCCGGCTGAACGCGAAGCAGAAGGAGGCTGTTCTGGCCATCACCACCCCGCTCTCCATCCAGCTGCCTCCTGTTCTTATCATCGGTCCCTATGGGACAGGGAAAACCTTCACTCTGGCTCAGGCAGTCAAGCACATCCTCCAGCAGCAGGACACCAGGTGAGAGGGGGCACTGAGCACAGAGCAGGGCCCCGCTAGCACAGAGGATGGGATTTTTTGGCTAGAATTCAAGTCAGAGGTAGAAATACAGGATTTCCACCCAGCTTAGAAACCAACAAACCCAAGCCATCCTTCATCATTTGGGATGATAAAGTAATTTTGCAATCTTAGCCTGTATTTGCCATTTAGAACAAAACTAATTAAAGTGGAAGTTATGTAGAATGGCTGTGATTTGCTCGGCGTGGGAAGTTTTGCAGCATGGTAGATAACAAAAGCTGAGCTTTAAAATCAAGTCCTGATTAATAATTACAAAATGATTGTTGAAAACCTGTTTGATAACTGGTAAGTGAAGGGTTTGAGCTGAGGGCTGAATCATGGGAAGTGCAGTAGGCCAGTGAGTAGTTCCATGAAGAGGAATGTGCAGGAAGATGGCCACTGTTTCCTTTTTTTTGTATTCTACTGCTTTGAATTGTTTTCTGTTTCTTCATTGCTTTTTTATTTGCATCCATTTATTCCAGCAGGATTCTCATTTGCACCCATTCTAATAGTGCTGCTGACCTCTACATAAAGGATTATTTACATCCATATGTAGAAGCAGGCAATCCCCAGGCAAGACCTCTCAGGTATTTTTTTAAGGCTTATTATGTATCTATAAAATACTGTTCTTAAGAAAAGGTGTCTATAAAAAAAAGGTTAAAGAATTTTCAAAGCATAAAAGCATATTGGCATTACCAGCAGTGCTTTTGAAAACAGCCTAAAAGGAATGTGAAATATTGTAACATAATTTTCAGTCATTTGTTAAATAAAAATAAAGACATCCTTTTTTTAAGCTTTTATTATTCTGTTGATAAATGTGTCTTTCCTAATGAGCAAGCTTTTGATACACTCCTCTAAAAGCTACTGTGATAAAATAAAATGGACTTTAGTTGTATTTTAATTTCTGAAAAGTTTGACTCACAATTACAAGGCTAATTTGGAAACTGAGGCTCCCCACCTGACTTCTTGGAGAAACATTTTGGGTTTTGGAAACATAGGAGCTACTTAGAGAATCATGTGAAAGTAGTTTGGCCTCTTCTGATAAATCAGTGTGAAGTGATTGTTTATGTGTTGAAATGTACTTACTTAATGTGTATTGGGGAAATTGGTTTAGGAAAAAAAAAAAGAAGCGGAATCGTAAGAGCAAGGAGGGTAAACTTGCAGGAAATAGTTAAGGAGGATTTATTTATGGCCATAAATCTGCTCCTGGGAACGTTTTGCTCAGTAATCACAACGTCTACTTTATGCTGCTAGCTCGGTGTATATATATCTATATATATATATATATATATATATATATTTTAAATTATGGGCATCATTTTCTGAATGCCAGTGGGTGAATTTATAATATTACTAAGAAAATGACTCTGTTTACTTGCTGGCTATTAAAAGCCATCCTGGACTTATATTTTATGTAATGTCAGTAAAGGCAGTGAAGTTATGTGAAAAGGCTACATTTGCAACAGGTGTAAATTCTCTTAGGTCTGTTGGCTTTGGTTGCCATGTGACATTTTACAGACACCGAGGGTCTGGCCAAGGGAAAGAAGGCAGTGTTATTTTTTAAAAGATGTCTTTGATCTGTTTATATTTTAACACAGATTGTCTTAAGATGGTTTGTAAAGCACTTTGGGATGAAAAACATAATGGAGTCTTAATTTTCTGAAGGGAAAAAATGTGTGTAATTGACTTTTTTGGGAATATTGAAATGTGATGTAACAGTGCAAGGAGTTAAATACAGTTTTATTGTTGCCAGGTTGTTGCTGCCTTGTTTTCAGCTGTGTAGTCCAGTCTCAGAAATATGAAAAACATAAAAAATGATATATTTCTTATGCTTAAAATTTATTTGCATTTTTGCTAAGAGAATCACAGCACGTAACTTAAAAGTCACTGAATGTTTGAATTTAAATTTAATTATTGTAGTATTTGTTGTAAAGCCTTCAGAAAATGCTGCTGCAGATTGTCTGATGCTGTTCAAACAGGACACTTCTATAAAAAATTGTAGTTTAAGAAAATGGAGGCACCTCTGGAGTTGTGTACGTATGTTAATGAATCCACAAGTATGTATGGTTCAAATAAAAAATCTGACAGATAATGTTGTTTGAGCACAAAGTGCATTAACCTGCTCTGGCAGGAGTTAAAGGTCAATTTTTCTGAATCCAAACTGGAGTTTGTGAGACTCCAAGTTCAAAATTATTTATGGATGTACCTCCCTTATTGACTGGTGTAAAGGTGTATTTTCAAATTAAAATCATTACTGTTAGATTAAACAGGGGGATCTGAGCCTCTTGCAGTATTTAAAAGGAAACATCAAGTGGAGTGGAAGCAGTTAATTATTAAGGTAGATGTGCTGCTTGCAGAGTTTGTTGGGTTTCTAAATAACTGGACTCTGCTGTAGATTTTATCCCTTATTTGCTCTACAAGTGATGAGTTGGCTTAGTGGGGAGGAACACAATATTTTATAATATTTATGTTGTTTTTAAAGAAGGAAAGTTAAATTATTTAACATTTTGTACTGAAAACCATGTAGATATTTCTGTGGGTAAGATGTACATTAAATAAATTATCCTGTCAGTGATGTGACATAAAAGTTTGAAAAGCAGAGTTTGTGGAGCTTTTTGTTTAAATATCAAGTTATAAATTTGTATTATCTCTTAATAAAATAACTTCCTATGCCCTTTGGAAAATACAGAGTGAACAGTGAGAATTTATGTTAAATCTAACTTCTGCACCTAAATGAAATACCAGCGAAGCCTGAAGGCCAAATTCTCATAGTCCTGATGCCCATAAACAAATTATTACCCAGAAAAAAACCTGTGCCTCTGGGTTTGATTAGATGAGTCAACTGTATTAGGGGCACGCTCCAAAATCTGCCTTTTACTGGAGAAACTTGACACTGAAACAATTTCAAATACTTATGTAAATGAATGCAGAAATGTTTCTGAAGGATTGAAACCTAAACCCAGGCTACAGCTGGGAGGAGAGAGCCTGGATTAAGTGCTTCTGTTTGATGGTGAGCCACCTGATTTTTAGTGTGCAGGAGCAGCCAGGCACCTTCAGATGGTGAGTCAGAGCTGTAAGAGGGAGTAATTGGCTCCTGATTTGTATTTTCTTTTGCTCCCTGGATGTGCCTGTCTCCATCAGCTGCTGGAACCTTCTGGAGGTGGCTGCTGAAGTAGGAGAGCACTGGAGCAGGAGAATTCAGATTATCACCCTCTCCTAAAAACTCCAGCAAGCAGATAGCAGCAGTTCCTCTGTATGTTGCTGAGCAGTGGTTGAGGTGTTATTATAATACGGATTTGGTAATATTTTACTTGTGTCTTTCAGATTTAGTTGTTTTCATACGCTGGTTTTATATGGAATACTAATGGAAAAGGAAAGGTTGATACAGCCTTTATCTGTATATTGAGTATTTTTATTTATTCCTAAGCATGGTCTTGCTTGGAAATAAATAAAACTAATGTATTCAGTTCAGCAGTGTCAAAAAATAAGTTGGTTCTGTTAAAAATATCTCACTGAAACCCCTTCAGTTCGTTTTTTTACTACTTTGATCGTAACATTCATATGTAAGTTCTGCATCTATCCTGGAACCAGGTAGCTTTAGTATGTGGCTGCTAGATGAGAATTACCCAGGTTATAAAAAATAATCCATAGGAGGCAAAGTTGAATTAAAAAAGAAAGCAAACAGCAACCCAGACCAAAATCCCCCAGCAGGTTTTGAAAGACCATTGCCCCCTTTTCCAGCCAAGTTCTTGTACTGAAAATGGAATTAATTCATCTTATCAAACATTAGTTTGGAAAATAAACGACTGTTCTGCCAAGGACTTTTTTCTTGAAACTCTAGCTTCCATTTTATCCATCCTTAAACGAAAAAGGGATTTAGAAAAGAGAACTTTCAAGTTGTAGGACAGGTTTTTCACATGTTTTCTGCCTCTCAGGGAACATATTTGTTTGTGAGAATGAGCCTCTCTTTGGAGATGGATCTAAAGAAATGGAAGAGGGAAATCAGGTGCTTTTAAAGTTTCCTTTAGGCTTCTTGGGACTATTTAGATTTTTTTTTTAGTGATCTCTTAACAGAGACATGAAATTACCCTGCTAGATTCCTTTGCCTCTGAGTTTTTGTGCTCTTTTTACTTGAGGGATTTCAGTGATAGGTACGAGCACCAAAGCTGAGGAGGTGGGATGTATCCCAGAAAGGTTTATTGGAGGGCAGACTCCTGGCCTTTGTGTTGTGAACTGAGAGGAGTCAAGCTCAGAATAGGGAAAACTGAAGTTTTGAAGAACTGAAGTTTTGATTGGTAACTACCTGGCTCTGCTGGAGTTCAGGGACTCTGCTCATGCAGGGTTAAGACTAAACATTTTAGAAGTTTAGTCTTTTGTTTAATAAGAAGTTAAGGACATGTTGCAGGGTGAAATGTTATGATTTGTGTTAAACTGTTAAACCCCATTTTTGTAATTGCTTCGTCCAACTTTGATTAAAAAAACACCTAATAATGAAATTATGGGTGATTTTATTAGCCCAAGTTGCACCTGAGGAAAAAAGTCCTTGTTCAGTGAGGCTTAACTTCTCTCATGACATTTCGAAGTAGTCACATCTGTCAGGTGTTTTTATGCCAGTGGTGAATAATAGCTCTGGGATACCTATTTGATCTCACATCAAAATAAAAGAAATTAATGGGTAAGCAGCAATGCAGTTTGAAATGCTGTCAGCCAATCTGTGAGTCACCCACAGTTGAATTTTTGTAATAAAAGACAGTGCATGGTATAATAATGTCTAATAACCATAATATTTTGCATTTCAATAGCACCTTTCATCCAAGAATCTCAAAGTGCTTTACAAACATAAACTCCCAATAAACTCAGTAATGCTCACAGTACTCCTGTGAGGTGGTGGGTAAGTATAACCTCAGTTCAGGTTGGGAAAGTGAAGCACACAAAAGCTGAGGATAAAAAAGCTGGGATAAGTGGAGCAGGGGTCATCTTGCTCCCTTGTTGTAGCTGTTAGGCCATGACTTGGTGTAATAACAGTTTATCAAATAAAGCTCATCCTTTTGATAGCTGAGAGGAAATAAATATCTGGGGGTGACATTAGAAACCTCTTGTTCTGAGAATGACTCAGGAGTGTGGGGGTTGTTCCTGCCCTGAACCCAGTTTTACCTGGAGTTACCTTTGCTCTCCAAGTGTGGGTTTGCCTTGGTTGTGTTGTCAAATCAAAAGTCATTCAGGGTACTGAGGTGCCTTTGAATTTCATTTTGTCCAAAATGGGCAATGTATCTTCACAAACCAGATTTATTCTAATGCTAGTACTCGTTTCTCTCACATCACATGGAGCTCAGCTGTAATTTTCAGACGTGGGTGGACATGTGATATCCAGAGTCCAGCCAGTGCAATCATGCTCTGCAATTAGGTGCATAATTACACATTTTCAAACACTTTATTAATGATTCGGGATTTGAACTATGGGTGCAGGAGAAATAAAATAATGAATAGATAAACGGAACAGCATTAAATCCCATATTTAGAACTGAAATAAATTTAATTAATTTCATCTTTGGAACTAAATTTAAACTTTAATTTCTGTGCAAAAATTTCTTGTAGCTTAAAGGTTCTACTTCAGATTTATAGTTCTTGATAGAGATGATGGTGGTGAGGAACACCTGATGGAGGTGTCACAAGGCACCTTTATCCAGCTCCTTGCTGGATGTGTTCACCCCGTGGAGTTACTTGTACCCTGTGTTCTGGGGCACAGCCTTTGTGTCCTCTGTGTTTCTGTTCCATGTAGCCAAATTGGCTGTAACAGGTCATCCCTTCCTGAGAAAAATTCATCACTGATCCCATGGGATGGTGCTTAAAATGACCTGATGTGTCATGGAAGGGTGTCTGAAATCCAGTCAATGTCCTTATATTTTAGACCCCAGCCAACCTTCTGGCACTATTTTCCTATTCTTTTATCCAGAGTATCACAGTTATGGCCCTGTATGATAAAAAGATGAATCCACCTCATGTTTGGTTTGTAGAATTCAGACAGCACACGGGATGGGTGGGAGGAACAGCAGGATTTGAATATCTTTCATATATCAGCTGCAGTGGCTGAGATGTGCAGACCACTGTCAGTTCCATACTCTGGGCTATAGTTGCATTCCAGGTCAGCCAATATTTATTTAAAGTGAGTTTATTGTAAGTTTAATATTAAATAGGCGTTGATGTGAGAATCACAGGACATAAATATTTGAAGAATTTAAAGATTTCTATATGTGAAATAAAACCTGCTAACTGTTCATGTATGTAAAACTGCACTGCAATTATAGAAGGTGAATCCAAGACATTTTAGCATGTAATTCTGCACAGTTGTGCCATTTTGCTTCTTGAAGATGATACTTATTTTTCGGAAAACAGAATATTACTGTTTGAAATATTTGAAATATTAGGCAGTGTTCAAAGCTGATGGAAAATAAGCCCCTTTTTCTTTCCTAGGGTATATTTCCGAAATCGCTGGGTAAAGACTGTTCACCCAGTTGTGCATCAGTACTGTTTGATTTCAAGCACACATTCCACCTTTCAGATGCCACAGAAAGAAGACATTCTTAAGCAACGAGTAGTAGTTGTTACTTTAAATACATCACAATACCTGTGTCAGCTGGATCTTGAACCAGGTAAGATAATTTCTAGACAAGAAGTGTCCATGCTTAAGAAATATCTTCCTCTTGCCACTGTTGGTCCCTTACCCAATTCTTGGAACTGTTAAAAAATAAAGTAAACAATGATAATCTTAACATGCTTGTTTGTTTTTTTATGAATAAATGTTTATTACAAAGCTGTAAGCTGCTGGCATTCTAATTAACCTTTTGCTTGTTCTTTTTTTTCCTTTAAAAAAAAATTAAATAAAGAAGCAGTACTATCTATGATCTGGTGTTTCTGAGATCCAAGAGGGAAAATTCTGTTTGAGATTCTGACTTTGAATATTATGCTCATTAAGGTCATTACTCATTGGAGCATGTAAGCATAAATAACAGAGAGCTTTTTTCCCTTGTTTTGTGAATTGTTTAGCTTTGCAAGCAACTCCCACACATACAAACCCTGTCTTTGTTAACATGATACATTTAGGGTTGTTTTCTAAACTGAAAGATATTAGACTGATTTTTTGGGGCAGAGGCTGCATAGGGTTTCTTATTTTCCTGATCTTCAAATTAAATCCATCTGCTTTTTGCAGAACATGGAATTTCTTTACATAAGTTGTTAGGATTAGTTTTTTATGGCTACATTTTAAGCATTTGTTGCAACAGAGAAAACTAATATGGAATTTATGGTAAATATTTTTGGGTCTTGAGACAGAAATAGCTGCTTTGTTTGGCAGCGGGCTGTGTACAGTCATGGCATAGCAATGTCTGTGCAGCTGTATGAAAATCATATTTTCCAAAGAAAATTGCTACATTTTAATGTATGTAATCTGAATTGGATGGTGCACTAAGTTCTCTAATGCTTTGTTTTAAACCTTAATATAACACAGACATCAATGTATAAAACCACTTCTATACCTATCCTGAGTTTAGATTTCATAAAATATAAGTCTGCAGTGGCCAAGTTTCTTTTCAAGTGCATGTTCTCCAGTGCATAGATTCCCACCAAACCTTTGGTCCAATATTATCATAAGATTGAATTTGAATTTTCCTTCAACTTCTGTTCCTTTTTTCCCCCCAACATTCCTTTAAGCCCATAACCAGCAAAGTGCTCAGGTATGTGTGCAATTTTAATGGGAACTTTAGTATATAAAATAGTTACTAGGACTCAAGTACATGAGGAATTCCTTGTCATTGTCACTGTCCAAAGCTCTTCAAGTCTCATGGTGGCAAAATAACTTTCAGATTTGAGAAACCTCTTGAGGGATGGTCTGCCAAGAGATATTTCATCTTGGGGTAAGGAGGGCTCAGATAAAACATGTATTTAATTTCATGTGTATCACAAGAAAGAGGCAGACCTGGGGGCTCCTGCTAATGTCACTGGCAACCAGGTGACCACTGTTGGTCATTTGATGGGTGTGAAAAATGTGTGGTTTTCAGTAGCTGCTAGAAATTAATTTGTGTAAGCCATACTTTAAAAAATTCTAGTTTTGGTTACTATCAGAATACAGAATGTTAAGTTCAAGTTCTTGTTTTCAATATTCATTTTATCAAATTGCAAGTTTCATTTATTTGCTGGTATCTCTGTTTTACAGGGTTTTTTACACACATTCTGTTAGATGAAGCTGCTCAAGCTATGGAGTGTGAAACAATTATGCCTCTAGCATTAGCTAATAAAAACACAAGAATTGTCTTGGCTGGAGACCATATGCAGGTAAGAGCTGTGCAAATTTTGAGTATGAAGTGCATATGTATCATATTTGTATTTATCTACTTAAGTTATTTATCTGCACCAAATCATATAAGAGATGGGGAGGCCAAGCAGAATTCCAGGGATGTTATTTAAGATATGAGGATATTTATTATAGTCAGGAGTTTATGACTGGTATTCCCTGTTGGTTTTTAAAATAATTCAAGAATATGGAGAACTAGGATTGAGAGAACTTCACATTTTTATTAGAAGCCTCTAATCTGGTGAAGATTTGAACAAGTGAGAAATGGGAAGCTGAAACTAGCCAGTGCTTTTATGTTGCTGCAAAGTGCCTGGGAGCTGCTTGGTTTGGAGAGTTTAAAACACTGATTATGCCTGTCATTTTTCAGCCTGTAGGCATGAGAAAGCATACTTGGAAAAGTCAGCTTTACTTGCTTTATTGATTTAGGCCAGATTTATTTGTTTTTATAGATTTGCCTTTAATTCTCTTGGCATCTCACAGTAGCAGTAGGGTGGATGTGTGCTTTGGTACAGTAACAAACTCAGAGTGGTGTTGCCACCAATAATTTAATATTACTGGATAATTTCAATGATATTAGTAATGCCAAGGACTGGGGTAGTGCTTTTTAAATACTACTCTCAAAATGCTTTTCAAGAGCTTGGAATTCTTACTTCAGGCTTGATCTCATCAGCCCAGCTGTGTGGATGAATTCTTCCCAGGGCCTTTGTGTCTCAGGCTGCTCTGTAGCTCAGGGTCTTACAGAAGATCCTCTATCAGGTGTCCAGTATTTAAATATGAAAAACTAATATGTAGCTGAATCATATAAATTCAGAATGGCAAAATGGATTGGCTTAATTTCTACACTTGGAAATTATATTTTAATAATCTCATTTTCATCTTCTTTGGTTCTATTTTTCCTGCTGTAGTAGATGTTGGTTTTTTTGTTAAACAAGCCCAGTAGGAGTTTAGTGTAACAGTAAATAGGTCACTGGGTTTTTGTTTTTTCAACAACATTTCTATTTAGCTTTTTAAATGGTACTAAAATTTCTTTGTTTCCTGATTTGTACTATTTGTGGTAATAACTTAATCGTAGAAGTGGTTGTCAGAATAATGGTGTAAAGTCATTCTAAACACAGTTAGGAGTGTTAAACTTTAACAGAAGGGCTCTTTGCATAGTTATGGAGTATTTTATTGTTCCTTTAAGACCATGATGGTCTTTTGTTACTTTTCTGGTAGGCAGGAGCATTTCTTTGGAATAACCATGGTCTGTGTCTTGAATGTCCAGTGAAAGGGAGGTTTCATTTTTGGGTTGATGCAAATACATGTGTTGGGAGCATGAAATTCCGAGTCCACCCATTTAGTTACATTTTCTTTGTGTGTGTGTGTCTATTACAGCTCAGTCCTTTTGTCTACAGTGAATTTGCCAGGGAGAGAAACCTTCATGTTTCCTTGCTCGACCGGCTCTACGAGCACTACCCTGCCGAGTTCCCGTGCAGGATCCTGCTCTGTGAGAACTATCGCTCCCATGAAGCAATCATCAAGTAGGTGTGAACTTTTTCACTCTATCACGTGCTTCTTCTGACTGCTGCCAGTGAACAAAAGAGCCAAGCACAGCTGAAGTGTTTCTGGCATGAAATCTTGCTTGTTTCAAAGTTCATTAGTAATTCTGTGTGGTAATTTGGTCTCCTAGAGCAGCTGCCAGGGCTGTGGGACAGACCCCTCATTCAGGTGGGGATGCTTTGGCTGCTTGCACACTAAACCAAAGAAGAGCCAACTTTCCCTTTTTAACCACCCAGCAGTTTATTATGCTGGCTCTGTGCTTCTTTGAACCATTTCAGAATTTTAGATTTACTGGGGTGGATTATCTTGGAATGGTAAGCTGTGGGCAGTGTAAGGAACATATGGATATGCAACTGTGAATGGAAAAAATAGGTCAAATTTTGAGGATGTTTCTTTACTGTTGACATCTTTTATTACTTCTTTCAAGACACATTAATCAGTGGGTTTGCATTTTTATGCTATGATAAACCAATGGCTGCCAGTGTAATGAGCTCATCCATGAGTTGTGCTGGAAAGAATAAGTGCAATCATGGGGAAAAATGCTAAAGTTTAAATCCTGGCTCAAATATGTACTGAGGAATTTTATGTTGGTATCCAGTCATACTAATTAGGTTATCACTGTGTTCAAAGCAAAAGCAGAAATATTTAAGTGCTCTGGGGAATCAAAAGTGAAAATGTAAAGTATTTTTTACATAGCTTGATCTGTCTTCACTTTATGGACTTTGTAGTGATAGGCTGAGTGCTGCTAAATTTCTTACCCATTTTTTTGAGTTTCTGAGCTTGAAATGAGAGAACATCTGTAAAGGAAGGGATCATTTCAGCTTTTCTTTAGAGATCACTTCCATGTCATTTACCTCAGAAAGGTCACAAAAATTCACTTCAGCAGCTGTAGTTCAGACTGGGAGTTCCAAGAAAGATCCACTTTGTTGAACACTGAGGTGAGGATGGAGAAACAGAAACAGTGGGTCTGGTTGGCTCTCTGGTAAAAGCCCAGTGTGCCCAATTCCACTGGGAAGTGTTGCTGTGTGAGGTGAAACCAGCTGAATACTCTCTTGGTGGTCCTTTTAGGAGATGTCTCAAGTCTCCTTTTTTGTATAATATGGAATTTCCCCTGACAAATGGGACCATGACACTTAGGACAGAAGTGTTGGAAGATGAAGGGCTCGTTAATCATTTCTACCTCACTGGAGCAGAGACACCATGAGAGACAGAGGAAAGGAGGAGCCATTAGTTCAGCCTGACTTTGGAGCTGTAATTGGAAAAAAACAACCCATACAAAAAAGTTTTGTTGTTTAATGAGATCTCATTACTGAAAGTTAATTTGCAGAAGAGATGGTTAGTTTTGCCCCCTGGCTGCTGGGGAGTGACTGCTGCAGTCTAAGCCAGGGAGGAGGCCAGTGCTCTTCAGGGTTGTCCAGGGTGAGCCAGTTAAGGTCAGGGGTGGGCTGCAGTGCTTTGGTGGTGATTTGGTAGCAGCCAAGTTTCTGTGGCTTTTCCATGAGCAGCTGTTTCCATCGCAAGCTGCAGTAGCTGGAATCCTGGAAGAACTGGATGGAACCCACCAGCTGCACAGTCTCCTGCTTTGGTTGTCTTCATGTCAGGCTCTGCTCTGGTTTCTGTAGCCTCTGAGTGATAACCAAAGAAAATTAAGGTTGGAGGCTGAGCATTGGAAGTGAGGTGATGCCAAAATTCACTCATTACTGGCAGCCAGTGCATTAATTTAGCTCTACTGTGCAATAACATTTACAACACTCTGCAGTCTCTCCTTGCTGCCTTTTTGTCTCCTTCCATTCAGGTTGTCTTTTCCCCTCCTACTTTTCACCATGAAGTTGTTCTTGCCTCATTTATTTTTCAGTCAGCCAGCTGCTGGAATGGCTGCTGCCAGCAGAGGAACTCTGTTCTGGTTGTGTTTCTGGTCTCTAGCAACATAGATCAGCCTGGAGTAGAAGTCACAGAAGAAAAGCTTGGTTGACAGCTGAGTGCTTGGCCTGCTTCGTGCTCAGTGCACACGAAATCTGTAGTAAATTTATCTTCCAAGTTCAATAACTCTTAACTGACATGAACAAGCTCATTGTCCAGCCTGGGGAATAACCAGTGCTGGACAGCAAGTGTTCTTTTTGCCCAGTTTCCAGCCATCGGAACTTCTGAGTGAAACATCAGTGAGAATGTTGATAACTTAGTTGAGCTTTAGATGAGAAGAGAAAACAGCCTTTTGTAGAAAAAGTGTTGGAGAAGCATATTTTTAGTGCCTTCTGCTGTGTCTGTAGAAGGGAAATATCAGTTCAGAGAAATCATTTGAAGATGCTGAATAGTAATCAGTGGTTCTGTTTTCCTTATGAAGTATTTTGTGGTTGCATATTTCATCAGGGAGATTTGCATATTTTTTCAGTGAGCTCATGTGTAGACTCCACATTTTACCCTGTTTTGCCTCGTTACAGTTACACATCCGAACTTTTCTATGAAGGCAAATTGATGGCAAGTGGAAAGCAGCCAGCACACAAAGATTTCTACCCTTTGACTTTCTTCACAGCACGTGGAGAAGATGTGCAAGAAAAAAATAGTACAGCTTTTTACAATAATGCAGAGGTAACTCTTCTTTGCTTTTACTGTTGATTGTTTTTTTAGAGCTCCACTCCCCCAAATTTACTGGTTTATGCTCAGTGTGGGTGGAAGACATAAATTGTCCTCTACTAGGAGAGTGGAACATGGAGTTTGCTAAACATGATGTAATGAAAATTGCAATTGTAGTAAACATTTCCACTAATTTACCTTCTTTTTTTCCTCTGCAAATTATGAGCTGCATCTCATTCTCCCAGGCTCATTCTTCAGGAGAGAAGACTTGTCTTTCCTGATAATTTATGTGACATTCTGATAGATGTATCTTAGCAACAGAGAGTAACTGCAATTTGAAGTAAAACTTAGATTTCTTTGACTGTTGTAGAAATGTTCCCACTCAGATAAGAGTCCTCAGGAGTAACATTTCACATTTCCTTTAATATGTTTAGGATCAGTGTCTAACTGATAATGTGCAGATGAGATTCTTTTAGGTGAGAACTTATTCTCTGTTTGTTTCACATAAATTTATTGGTATTGTTCAAAAATTACTTTCATTCTCTTTCCTTCCCTTGTGTTTAGAAGAACCGAACAACCCAAGCCCACAGAAACAAACACATGCAGCTGCACCCGCCTCCCACCTTCTGACTTGATAACGCTTTTCATAGTGGAAGATGCCTTTTTCCAGTCACCTCCAGTTAGGGAGGGAGGGAAAATCAAAGAAACAGCAGCATTTTCATAAGCTTAGGAGGAATTTTTGGGTAGTGTTTGTTATGAAGCACTGCAGAGCTGCCTGTTTCCCCTTGTTGATCATGGTGGGGTTCCTCTGCTGCAGAATTTGAAACCTGTTTGTTGGTGTTGTTGTGCTGCACTTGTTAAACATTCTTTGCTGTGTTAAAATATCTTCTTAAATAAGAAGCTCCAATGACTTCTGGACACCTGACTGCTTTCATTAATCTACTTGGATTGCTTTGCCATTTAAAAAAAGTTGTAAAAGACCTAAAAATATCTTCAGTGGCCAAGTAACTGTCTGAAAACTGTGAGTCATTAATGGCCACAGGCAGAAATGAAGGACAACGGCTCCTTAAACACCAGCAGGAAAAACTGGAATTAGATGATGAGGGAGATTTTTTTCTGTTGGACCCTTAATGGATATTTGCATTGGGGCATCTTGTGGTTCACTGATGCCTGTATTAAGAATTATTCTGGGAAATGCACTTTCCCTTGTTGGTCTTCATTTAAAAATTTCCCTGTGTGGAATTAATTCTAAATACATACCTAGAAGCTATATACTTTCTGAGAATCTTGCCAAAATACATACAAAAGATCCTTATTTTCGTGCTATGGTTCTTATAGATATCAAAGTTTATTCTAATATCCTTTGTCAGCAGCGCTGGCTTTTAAATGCAAGAATTGGTGTCACAAAAGCATTCAGGACTTGCTTAAAAACAGTCCCATATTTTCACTATCCTCTGAAATTGCCAAATATAAACTATTTGTGACTTTTTAAGGGTTAACAGATTTTTTTCTTCATTATGAGGCTGAGCTTGCGTTTGTGATGCTGTGGGAAAACAGCACCATGAATTACCATGCTATAAATAGCTGGAGAAATAATTTATTGAATGTAAATTAATAAAAAAAAAAAAAGACAAGGAGTCACAAACCTTCTATAAGGTTACTCAGAGGTGCCTTGTGCAGTGCAGTACCTCTCATGTGTTGAAATGAGCTGCTCTGGCAGGAGGTTAGTTGGAGGCTGTCTCCTCACCGGGGGAGATTTTCAGGTTTTAATACACATTATTCTTCTCAGGTAACACATTTCAGAGTGGAGCTAGCAGTTGATGAATTATCTGAAACTCCCAATGGTATCCTTTGGAATGGGAGGTCATTGTGCTCTGTATACAGGTGCTGTATCTAGAGTTATCAGACATGATAAGATGACATGTATCAAATGCAGAATAAAAATTAAATTATAGCTATTTGGGCAGTACATTTACTTACAGAAATAAGTTGAAGTGTGGCAAGAAAGGTCCTAGTGCACTTGACATTTTTTTAAGAACCTAAGAATGAAAATTAAGATTATTAAAGTAATTTTGAAATTTGTAGTTTTAACTGTGACTCTTGTGGGAAAACTTATTTCAAGATAAAAAAGGGTGCTGTATAGTGAATACATTGTTTTACTCCAGGACACTTTTAGTATCCCTGTAGGATGCAGTAGTATCATTGCTTGTGTAACACTGTGTCATGGAAGTGTTTCAAAGCCTTAAAGCTCAACTCCCTTTCCATATCAAAGAGCGCAACTCAGTGGGGCATAACTTTTAAGAATCCTGCCTTTTTCCCCAGGTGTTTGAAGTGGTGGAGCGTGTGGAGGAGCTGAGGAGGAAGTGGCCAGTGGCCTGGGGCAAGCTGGACGACGGCAGCATCGGGGTGGTGACCCCGTACGCTGACCAGGTGTTCCGCATCCGCGCCGAGCTGCGCAAGAAGCGCCTGTCCGACGTCAGCGTGGAGAGGGTGCTCAACGTGCAGGGTGAGCAGCTGGGCTGGCCCCCCTTGGGCCGGCCAAGGGAAACGTGTCTGCTGCTGTAATAACTTAATAAAATTACCCTGTGGTTTGCTAAAATTTCCCTAAAGCCGTGGGAGCAAAAGGAGAGCTGTGGTACAGATGTTGCTCCAATGACACCTATAAACTCGTGGATGTGAGATGTGAGATTGATCTCATTTATCTCAGTGGATGGGAGATTTATCTTTTCTCAAAAAGATATCTTTATTTTTTCTCAGAATTAAGTTCAGCCTTACTTAAAAATTAAGTTGAGTGAAAATTGTGGAAAGCGATGGGTTTTTAACAGAATTTTAATGTTTTTAACAAACTGATAGGTTTTAGAGTTTCAAATACAAATGTAACAGAGTTTTAACCTCAGAATGTTTTACCAATTTCTTTTCCATCTGTGGAATAAACTGCAAGGAGTCTAAAAATTTAGGTGTTTCTTCCTGAAATCACATTGATAACAAGGATTTTGTGTAGGCATAGCCGGTTGCTAGGTTGCATTTCTAGTCAGTAATAAACAAAGGCAGATGATAAAGTAACTGAGTGACAGTGAGTGGTTTGCTCTGTTTTTTCATGGTGGATATTCATGTATTTGAGAATTTTAAAAATATGAATCAAGAATGTCCAGAATTTATTTTTAAGGTAGAATAAATAAATCAAGATTTGTTATTGACTCATAGGCAATGCTGTAAAGATAATTAACATTTCAGAAGGTTCAGGAGTGATTAATATCAAGGGGAAAAAATAAGTTTTTTAAAGAGGAAATCTTCTTGTAATGGATTATGCTATTTATAGTGCATCTTTTAAAATTTTTAAATCTTATTATTCTTGCATAAAGCTCTTCATGTGAAGGGTAGCTATGAGTTCAGAACATCTAGGTGTGAAATCTGGCTGGCAAGGGCAGTGGTCTGGCCGTGGCAGGAGCAGAAATAGCAACAGTTATCTCAGAGATGTTTTTTGTTTCATTTTAGGAAAACAGTTCAGAGTTTTGTTCCTCAGCACAGTACGAACACGGCACACATGCAAACATAAGCAAACTCCAATTAAAAGGAAAGAGCAGTTACTGGAGGATTCAACAGAAGACTTGGATTATGGTTTTCTGTCTAATTACAAACTTCTCAACACTGCCATTACAAGAGCACAATCCTTGGTAGCTGTGGTTGGAGATCCTATTGCTTTATGTTCCATTGGAAGATGCAGGTACTTTCTCTATGCTCCTTGGTTAATCAGGGCTAAGGGTCCTGGAAAATGTGTTTGTCTGTGACTGGTGGATTTAGGAAAGTGATGGTTGCCATCATATATAACAGGGGAAAAATGTGAGATACCTACACCTGGCCACAACAAACTGTCTTCTCGTGTATTTATAGTTGCTCAAATTTTCACTTAACAATTGAACATGCTCAATTTTACTTTCTAGTAGGGTTTTTTGTATACCTGTTACAATTTAATATAAAAATAAAGGTAATGCATAATTTGGAGTTTAAAATTTTGATTTGAATGTTATGGCAGTCGTAGAATGGTAGAAGACTTGAAAACATTATTTATGTTTTGATGGGTCTTCATGACACTGGGAAAAACTCTTTAAGATTTGAGTGGATCTATATTTTGTAGACCTAAATGAAGAAATGTGAAAAATGCAGAGATATGTAAACACTTACGTTAAAGGTTCCAAGTTCTTGTTCTTCAAAGGGTTTTTTTCGATGGAAGAGCTGAAATTTTGAGATGATCAGAGATAAACCCTGCAGCTTATTCTCAAAGAGAGGAAACAGTGCACTGACTACATTATTAAAATAAAGCTAAAAATACATGTTAGTTGTTATATCTATGTTGTGTTCTACTTTCCTGAGCAATGCTTCTGCTACTGTGTTGAAAAGGGATGTGGTTTTCAAAGATTAGAGTTGAAAAAGCCAAATGGAATTCAAATCTTTGTTTACTGTATTTATGAAATATAACCTGAATTTCACCACTTCCCTGCTGGGGCCATGTTGGGAGTGTCTGCACATGAATGCAGTGATCTGCTTTAAATGGCTTCTAACATTTTACTGACAGGGAAATAGTTGTTGTGGGTTTAATTCACTTTTCCCTTACCTGGCTGAGTTTTTTAGGCAAGGGGTGGTTTATGTAATGAGCTGATGAGAAGGAGCTCCTGTGCCTCCCAAGTGCACCTTCAAAATATTTGAAATAGGATGTGCAAAAACTTAATAAAATAAAAATATAGGCTGTCAGCATGGTAAATAAATTACAGTGCTGGCAGTTAAGGATTGGGTTTGCATTTTGAAGACCAGCAGCTGTTTATGGATGTAGAGCTGCTCCAAATTGTGAAACTAAAAGATAATTAAGAAACAAAGAGCACTGAAACTTTATTAAGATGTATCTCGAGCTTTCCCTTTAATACACCATTGTCTTGTTTCACTGAATAATTGAACATTCACTCTTTGAAAATACTGCTGGAGGGGCTCAGGGAGGCTGCTGGGAAGATGGTTCTTTTTTAGTACAACAGGAGTAGAGAAGTCTGAAAGAAGTGACATTTTGTTAGGAAAAACAGACCTCAAAAAAGTTTAGAGTGTACTTGAATTTTATAAATATTCTAATACCTGTCAAAATGAGTCAAGACTCTAATGATAGTTGTAGAGAGCTTTGTGAAGTCTGCCCAGGGTAATCATTACATTCCTGTGTGCTCCAGCTGGACTAGACAGAGCTGTTTTGGCAGACACCCCCTTTAAACTCCCGAGCACACTCAGAGGCAGCAGGGTTTTATTCTCTGTTCTTACACCCCAGAACAAGTGTTCCATGTGTAGAGAGACTGCTTGGGGCATTCTCAGCATTCTCAGCAAAAGTGGATGGCTCTCAGTGGATTTGGGGTACTTGGCAGTAGGTTTGGTGACTGAATTGATTAATCAGAGGGAATTCCTTCATTAAAGCATCCCGGTGATGCATTTAATTTTGGTTTTTAATTCTCATTTAAAACCTTGCAAGATCTGTTTACCTTAGAGCAAAATGCAGAAAAAGGGCCAACTTGCATCCTGAATTTTAAAAGAGCATTTCTTGCCTCTATAAAATCACAGCAGAATGGGCTTTTAGGGAAAACAATTTTGAATTCTTAAAAACATCAGTAGCATCACAGTATTCTTGCAAGACAGTTGTTCTTTCTCACAAAGTCAGGTACTCAGCAAAATGTGACATTGCTGGTACAATTAATGTGCACCAATCTCTCATTTTGCAGGTTTTGAGGAAAGAACAGAGCTTGCTGATAGGCCAGACCTTATTACTGAAGGGTGAACAAGCAGGAGTTATAGTCAAGCACACCTTTACTCTTGATATTTTTGAAAGAGACAGCTCAGTCAGTTTTGTTGGGTTTTTTTTAAAGTGACATCTTCAGACCTTATTTAAATAACTTTTAAGCTTCAGTAACTTCACCCAAAAAGTTCCTTTGAGGTTAAAAAAAAAAATCATAAGTGCAAAATTTTGTGTAGATCCTGCTGTGAATGTTAACCAAAAAAAAAAAGACTTTTTTTTATAAAGCAGTAGAAAGACATGTCATGAGAAAGCAGAAGACAGGGAGGAATGTTATTTTATTACATGGTTTAAAAAACCCCTCCATCCTCCAAAAAGCTGGAAACAGAATTTTCATCGACAAGTTATGCATCATCTGATGGTTGTTTTCCTAGCTCAGAAATACTTCTATATGTTATGGAGAAATCTGACATGCACTAAAATTCATGCTTTTGTTTGTTTTCCACTAGAGGATCTCAAAAAATCTCTAATTTTCACATGCCTCTGAAGTGTTTCACAAAAGTGGTTTTGAGGGCATATCTCAAAACCCTTTGTTTGTTTTTTATTGGCTTTGGTATTTGTTACACTGAAGGATCTGCCTAAATGCAGAGAATGTTCTTGACAACTTCTGGGACTGAGAATCTGTGTAATTCCTGTCACTATTTGAGCTTCAATAAATGCCTTAAGTCATACATTCCAGAATTTTAAGCATGGAGTTTGCTGGTTTTAGTTTTCTAGGAAAAAGTTCTGAGTTGGAGCTGTCCATGGCATTAATACCAAACGTGGTACCCAGCCAGTGCTGTGACCTGATGCACATGGACAGAGCTGCGTGTCCATTTGGAGTGGCTGGGGAGCTTTGCTCTGTGCTGTGGGGCTCAGCTGCAGGGAGCAGGTTCAGGGTGGATGGATTGGTGTGTAAAATGAGCACACACAAACAATAAAAATGTCCCACAGTTACATTAATCTGTTTTCATTTTAATAACAGCCACTGAGCCTTCCTCACTGTTTGTAAAAATCATTTCCGTAGGAAATTCTGGGAAAGGTTCATTGCCCTGTGCCACGAGAACGAAAGTCTTCATGGCATCACGTTTGAGCAGATCAAAGCTCAGCTGGAAGCTCTGGAGTTAAAGAAAACCTACGTGTTGAACCCTCTGGCCCCCGAGTTCATCCCCCGAGCGCTGCGGCACCAGCACTCAGCCAACCCCAGCAAGCAGCAGCAGTCACCTCCGAAGGTACAGTGTTCCTGGGGATGGCTTCTGTCAGCAACTGCAAGGGAACCTAGAGAAATAGCATGAAAGGTGTATGGAACAAGCTGTTTGTTTTAAAATTGCATCAGCGCAATCAGATTCGAATGCAGATTCCAGAGGGACCCTCAGCATTTTCAAGTGAAAACTCTAGACTTGTGTTATCATAAAGTTTTTAGCAATATAGCTTGGGGTTGTCCAAGCCTTGTTTCCTTACTGCAGCACACCTTGGCTCACTCTGGCCTGTCCGCTGGCAGTTTTGCAGTGACCCTGGAGAACTTCAGCCCTGGAAACTCAGCATTTAGATAAACCAGATTAAACCCTCTGACCAAGAGCCAGGCCCTGTCCCAAGCTGTGCTCAGACTGTACCTCAACAAACAACAGGTTGATAAAAACAATGACAAGGAGTAAAAGTAGCCAACAAAATAATAGCCAAAAGGGATTTGGTTTGGTCTAAAAATCACATTTAAAATTCAAGGACTTAAGTTATGTAAGATGATTTTTGATGTAATTAAAAATATGTTGTAAACTGGTTTATTGCATAGATTAGCTCAGTGATAATGTCCTTCAGAGACCAGATTTCATTAGCATCAAGAGGACAGAAAGATAAAATTACCTCTGAGTGGTAATTTCATCAGCTCTTTTTATAAAAGCAGGTGAAGAAGTGATGAAAATACATAGCTTCCTTAGGATGATAAAGAAAAACCACTACATTTTAGAGCTTTCTTGGGGGGTGATATATTAGTAATGAATTCTGTTTTAATAGTTCTTTGTAGTTTATATCAAAATCATTTGGGTTGTAATTGAATTAAATTGTATTTAGAGATGGAACTGAAATGCAGGTTGTCAGCTTTGAGATGAACTCCGTGTACAGGAAGGAAGAACTGCACGTATTTCCCATAGCTTTGCATTTTTGTTTCAGGCTGTATCATTGAAATGAAATTTTTACAGCAGTTTTTTTTAATACAAAGAGGAAAGCTTTCCCTTTGGCAGTCCTTCCCAAAAGGGAGCTTGTAAGGGAGAACATTTGGTTTCTTCATCAAGATGCATGCATTACTTTCTGAAACAAACACCAGATTTCTAAAGCTTCTAGTCATGTGTCAAAACACTGGGCCTACAGAAAACCAGAAATTACAAAATTGTCTTTAAAAGCCACTGCTGTACTCTCATTTTTCGTGAGCTCTTCAGTCTTTTCCTTAATAATAGAACATCATTATTAATACTTTTAGTTTCCTAACTGAAAAAAAAAAAAAGTACTTGAGAATGCAGGTATAGTACATTTAGGAAAAAAAGGGGAGTGAGTGTTGGGGAAAGTGAGAGCCTTGTAAGTAGACAGCTCTGTTTATTTTGCTTTAGTTTGTTGGTAAACTAAGCCCTTGTGCTGTTCCAACTGCCAACACTCTATTTTCATCTTAAGATCTGAAGTGTTTGAGCCACCTGTATTCTAAATAAAATCTTCCCTCTGAATGCCACTGACAGGTAGTAAGTGTGTGCAGTAAGAGCAGAGCAGTGAGCAGGTAATAATCAAATACCCTGAGAATACAGCTGGGATCAGGGATGCATTTCCCTTTGCTCAAGTTTGAAAAGCAGATGGTTGGTTTTGCTTATTTTAGACATCCTAAGCACAGTATATTTAACATTAAAAATGAAGGATTAAAACCTAGTGCTAGTGCATTTTGTAGCACAAGAAATAAAACCAGTCTTCAATACTGTATTTTGTGGTGAGTTTGTGGACATTGTGCAAGTCAAGGCTTGTCTTTTACATGTGCTGAAAAGTATTTTTGTACAAGCAGCACTTCTTATTCAGCAGAATTGCTCCTGGATTTATGTAGGGACATTAAAAACCTCTCTGCTGTTTAGATTTTAAAGAAGGAAAATGTTTCAGTGTTGTCTGAGAGGGCAGCAGCCAGCATGGAGCTGTGAGGGCAGTGCCTTGTCCTGTGTTTGTGTGGCTTGGCCAGGCATGGCAGTGGGAAGCAGGGCTGGAGCTGCATGGGGACAGCTTTTATTGAAGGTGATGATGTGGAAAGGGAAAGTTTCCAGAACTCAGAGCTTCCCTGGGGGGACTTCACGTACAGTAAATTAAGCTCTGAGTTTACAACTTTCCTACCTCCCACTCACTGCCTGCCAGCTTCTGGTCTGGGTTCAGGCACTTAAATCAGGGTGCATCATCACCCCAGACATTTCCTGCAATCAGGGAGTATCACAGGTCAGGATAAATCTCTGGAGAACTCTCTCTACTCCTGCTTGTTGACTAAAGGGGGATCCAAGGAATGACAAGGCTGTTAGCTGCCTGCACTCACCCAGATCTTGGTCTGGGCTTCCTGAGAGCCTTTATGTAATGTGGATTTTTATATTCCAAAGGTGGAGTGAGTTTTTAGAGGAAACTGAGTGCATTTGTACTCCAGTGTTTACAGTCACCATCAGTTCTAGGGTAGGTTTAGGTATTCTGGAGATGGGTGGGGACACGAACCTTTGTGTGAAAATTTTTGAAAAATTATAACAATTGAGTTTCATAAGAGACTGTTAGAAAATTGTTAAGCCTTCAAAACTGTGAGGAGAAAAAGAAAAAGGAAAGGCAGCAGCTCCCTTTGCCAGCTTCCTGTGGCCCCAGCTGACTTTTATTTACCAGTCTGATCTAGGGGCATACTGAAGCTCCCAGTGAGCAGGACAGCTCCTCTTACAAACTTAGGTTATTATTTTCATACAAACTTATGTAAGTATGTGGTATTTCAGTTTGAAAAATATGGCACCTATAAAATACAGGTCTGACAGGTTAGATCAAAGGTTTGTCAGACTTCTGCACATGCTGCTTGCCTCTGACATTGTAATAGGTACAGACATGCTGTGTGCTGGCCATGAGTGATTAAGGCTATAGCTCCTCCACGTTTTCAGATTGAATCTTTCTCTGCTGAGTAAACAGGCTTCCTTTGTGTAAGTGCTGCAATGAGAAGCAATTATTATTTTATTTTTCCATAATTCATTTTTCAAATGAGAGGAAAATTTGGAGACCAGTTATTTAATCTGGTTTATGCATGAGTCAACATTGTCAAACAACCTGTCTTTGTACCCTGACTAATTTGCTCAGAGTGCTGGAAAACTGCCTAGACTTATCTCCTGGGCAAGAAAAGTTTTGCAGCATCAAAGCGTTTCTAGATTTATTTTAAATTTGTGAACGTACTTAGGTCCAGATTAAGTAAAGTATTTCTGTGCTGCAAAGGACTTGAGAGCATACTGGCAATGGAATATGTGCTCACAGTTTATGAATATTAACTAATCAGTTGATGCTGCAAACTCATGAAAAAGTAGATAACTCAGGTCTGTTAAAATCCTTTTCTAATGTTTCACCAAGGAAGAGCAGTTCCCCCAGCACCGGGATTCTTTTCTCTCCTGTATTGCACTTTTGGGGAGCAGTCACAGAGGAGCCACAGCCCAGAAGCTGATAAATGAGATGGGGCAGGGAGACAATGTCTCATGGGCTGGCTGAGCACCTGAGTAAAACTGAGGGCAGCTCCTTTGTCTCCAGCATTCTTGAGCTGGAACCTGGAGCAGAAAATGGATCATGCTTCCACTGAAGCTGCCATGGCAGAGGAGTGCTGAGGGTTACACTGGTGCTGGGTGCTGCTCCTGAGAGATGTGGGACAGTGGGAAATAAATGGTGAGAAAAGAAACTCAAAATATCTGCTGTAACTCTCTTTGCATCTGAAAACAGGCCTTGGGAGAGGGTTTTCCCAGGGGGAGTTGTAACGACCCTCTGGTTAATTGAATTAGTGGTGTTTTATGTCCAGCTTTGCGAATTCATAGGCAGGTGGTGGAACTGAATGGTTGAATGTGTAAGAATAAACTGTTGGGCTGACTCCTTTCAGACTCTGTTTTATGTTTAATTATCATGTTCACCTGAAATAAAAAGCTTTGGTTTGTGTAAGAATGCAAAGATCAACTATTACTGTTTTTTTTTTTTTTCCTTTAAAGGGCAAGGTCCATCATCATAACCAGAATGACCATTTCCCACCTGATGGAATTGGTGAGTGCCTCTGCAGTTCCTGGGGAATTCCTGAGCCCACTGAAGCTGACAGTAGTTTGACATACATTGAGTATCTGGTCTCTTCTCTGTTTGAAAGCCATTTACTTGTTTGCATGTGGGAAACAGATCACAGACTGTTAAGTGGACATTTGGTACTTCCAAGGCTCATCCTTTATAGGTGTTGTGTGCACTTATTTTAAAGTTTTAACACAAACACAGTTGTTAGCCTTTAAAAGAAATAGCTGTGTTTGAAATTCATCATGTACAGCCCTGTACCAGGGTATTTGCACTAGAAGGGTTTGGACATTATTTTACATGCACTACTTTCTGAGGTACTTTGAAGTTAAATTTTGCTGTCATACATCCAGATATTGCTGATCATACCTTTGCAAGGTAGCATGCAACAGCTGAATAATTTTGTTATTAATTTGGAAAAGCATTAGTTTAGAGCTTGTCTTCCCTGCTAAAGAAACGAGGGTTATTTTAGTTTTGTTCGGTGCTTACAGCCACCCTGGCTGTCAGCATATTTAATTGGTTTGGGACATTCTTTCATTAATGCACTTACCAGCTACCTGTTTCTCTGTATCTCAACTTGTATTTTCTGCCTCTTCAAATTTTTGAAATGGAATACAGGATTTGATTAATGCTTTCTCTTGGTGCGTCAGACCTGTGCTGTTATAGAGTTGCACGCTTACTTTGTCAAGATAGATACTGTTAGAATGAAAAAACAAAGAAATGGTCATCTTCATGTTCTTTTTGTGTATATATCTTCTTTTTTTTGGTATGTATATATCTTTTATTTTTATCTTTATTTTCAGTTCAGCCCAATCCTTCTGTTCTAATTGGAAATCCTATCCGAGCATATACTCCTCCCCCTCCTCCTCTGGGACCTCACCCCAATCTGGGGAAATCTCCAAGTCCTGTTCAAAGGATAGATCCACACACTGGGACAAGTATTCTATATGTACCTGCTGTCTATGGAGGAAATATGGTCATGTCTGTGCCTTTGCCTGTAAGAATTCATTTTCTGTTTCTCCCCCCTCCCCACCTCAGCTATTGTGTGCACATAAATGTATGGCAAAATCACATAGTGAAGTTCTTGCAGGTTTTTTTCAGCACTCCAAATCTCTGGGCTTTGCTGGCTTTAGGAGTGGCAGGGCAGAGGACGACCAGGAAATAAGGATCTGAATGCTTTGCTCCCCCAAATAACTCCAGGCAGGCTAAAAGCAATTTCATGTTCATGTAATTCGGTGTGTTTTAGGCACACCAGTGGAATCTGTCTCATCTGACTTGAGATACCTGCCTCTGAATTATTTGCCTGGTTCAGTTCTTAATCATTGGAGAGACCTCAGTGATTCACACCAAGTTTGTTTCTCTCTATTGGCGTCACACAGCCTAAATTACAAGTTTTGGATGTCTGCAGTGCAAGGTGTCTGAAGTGAAGTGATAAGAAAAATAAGCATAATGGGATGTTTTTCCCTTCCAGAACCTCGTAGTGAACCAGTTTCCTCTCCAATCCCTTCCCTTAATGACATTTGGAAACAGAATGAAGATCTCTAAGCAGGTCTTTTAGGCTACATTTATGCATGGAATTTTGGATTACAAATAAAACTGTCCCACCAAAATTTGCACACGTTAAAGAAGCAGTCTCTGCTTTATTTTTCCCCTTCACAGCAACATATTCCAGGAGGAAAATGCAAGGAAAGAACAAAGGCTGCAGAAGCTTGTGGAGTAGCATGTCTGTGTTGTACACAGCTCCTGAAGACTGTGGCAAGGATGTGGAACCCACACATGCAGATGTGTTTTAATTCCATTCATAATGCTAAATGTTGGAATACAGCTAATTTCATTTTTTCCAATAATTATGAGTCCTCTGTTGTAATTTTAGTTATGGATGCTGAACAGGGGACTTGCTGTAGTTTCAGTTTCGTGTCTTAGATCAGCTGGCAGCTGTAAATTGGTTTTCTTTGCTAGACCAAGGAATTTTCCTTTTTCCAAGCTTACTAGAAATCTGCATTTGATGGATAAATTTAAATGCAATGAGAAGGCCAGCAGCTGTATCTTTGTCATGCTTGCTCACATTATATTAATATCACACCAAGGTAATTTAAAAAGCTCTGTCTTATTGTTCCAAGGTTAATATATTTTTATATGTTTCCAATCAAAAGAAGTGTATTAAAAACAAGTATTTTGAACTCACCTTCCCTGAGGATGGATTTTTAAATAATTAAGTGGGAAGACTGAGGTACTAATGAGACTGCTACTTTTGAAAAGAAGCTTGGAGGTGATTTGGGGTTGTACAGATGCAATAGTAGCCTAAAGCTGAAGTTCAAAGTGCACATTTCAAGGGCAAACAGTAATTTTAAAAAAGAATTGGATGAAAGTTGTTAAACTTGAAACAAGCAGGGGCTGAAGTAAAATGTGTTTATGTTCATGGAACGTAAAATGATGTCTTTGTTTAATGCAGTTTCCATACCCAAGGTAAAAGCTAGAGGAGGTTTTCTGCTGCCATCACTAAAGGATGCTGTGGCAGCCTCAGTGGGTGGGGATGACTTTCCCTGCACTCTCCTCTTGTTCATAGATTTCCCTTCTCTTAATAAATTCCCTACAGGACGAGTTTGAGCTCATTTGATGCAGAGCTGTCTTCCTTAGCATTCTTTTTAGGAATAAACTTGAAGGCATTGTAAAAAATCCTGACTTTGTGCCTGCTTTCAGGAGGTAGATTTTGCTTTGACTCTGCAGTACATATGTCCTGTAGCACAGACACTTTGGAGTGTGATTCCCTGTCACTGCTCACCTGTGGGCACTCTCTGGCTTCCACCAGTAGTCCTGGGAGCTTCACTGAGTGTCCTGGGGTGCAGAGGTGGGCACATCCCCTCCTGCTGTGGCCCAGAATCCCAGCATTGGGTGCTGCAAGGTCTGGTCCTCACCTTTGAGGCTTCTCTCTCTGTCCCCTCAGAGCCACAGCCCAATGTCTCATAGCTACCAGGAGAATTGCTTTGGATTTGCTTGAACTCCACCATTTCTATTTAATAGAGAAGGGTTTAATCTGAAGTTTATTACACTACAATTTGTCCATCCGTCTTTTCTCTCTGAACTTCGAAACCATTGAAACAAGAATGGGTGTTGATAGAAAAATTTTTGCCCAGGGTTCTCCTCGAAAATCTGTGCCCTTGTTTTGCCTGCCCTTAGAGCTCTCCCCTCCCAGCACCAGCTGTACTTGTGTCTAAGTGTGTCAGGTCATCTGGTGCTTGAAAAGCTCTTGTCACTGACCTAATATCAGTGTGCTTGTTATCACTGCCTTTAATTTAATGTACCTTAACAGATCACATCTCTCTCTTTTCTTTTTTTTAATTTTTATTTTTTATTTTAATTTTTGTTTACCACATAGGTACCATGGACGGGGTATCAGGGTAGGTTTGCAGTCGACCCTCGCCTCATTACTCACCAAGCAGCCATGGCATATAACATGAACCTGTTACAGGCACACGGGCGAGGGTCTCCGATCCCGTACGGCCTGGGCCACCACTCCCCTGTTAGCCTGGGACAGCAGCAGCTCCCACACCAGGACAAGGAGCAGCACGAACAAACTCGGAATGGTCAGTGCTTGGAATGCCTCTGCGAGCTGCTCTGCTTTGGGGGGAGTTTCTGCTTGAAATGGGGTTGGGGAAAGGACTTTCCTCCCTCCATCCTTTCTGTCCTTCGCCTTTCCTCTCTAATTGAGGGACCCACAGATGGGGGAAATAACCTACAAATAGAATAACTGGGATATTGTGAGATTCAGAAGGAATGGGAGGTGGGAAGGGGTGTTGAGGGTATAATTGTTCCATCTCCCTTCCACAATACTGCTGATGTTATTTGCAATTAAGCTGGAAGAACTACTTAGTGGTTATTAATGAACAAAGTGTAGAGATTAGAGGGAAAGTGTTATTTAGGTAGATGATACTAAATGTCTGTGGTGCTGTAAATGCCGTACTAATAAGTCAATTTTCCTGTGTCTTGGGGAAAAAAATCTCAAAATAATAAGTTTTCTATTGAAACAAAATAATTTTGTAAATGTTTTTAGGTAAAAGTGAAAACACTGCTGGACCTGAAATCAGTAAAATTCGAACACCTGAGAAGAAACCTCTGGAATCCAAGCAGGTGGGTTTCTGTTGTCTGGGTATCTGGTTTGGCTCCTTTGTTTATTTTTTGGGAATTTGGGTATTTTTGTTTGTTTGTTATTTCATACTCTCTTAATGAATTTAATCATTATGTTTAGTCATTCATTCATTTAGTCAAACTGAAATGTTTTTATTTCAATTTTTTAAACGCTAATTCTCAAAACCTTGTTCTCCACTTTTGCAGGTTGATTTAGAAGCAAACCCTCAGCAGAGAAGCCCAGAGTCCCGTTCCAGTGTTGGTTACCCCAATGCTAAATTCCACCGCAAAGACAACCCCAACCCCAGGCAGCTGAACCTGCACCTGACCCCGCCCCACTCCCAGTTCGCAGTTCCCAGCCGCCACTTCCAGCACCTCTCCCAGCTCCCGAGGCAGCCGTACCCTCTGCAGCAGCAGCAGCAGCAGCAAAACCTCTTAAGCCAACAGCAAAATCACTTGCCTGAACAACCCAACCAAATGCCACCCCAGCAGAGCCAGGTAGTTCAGCAGCATAATCACTTGAATCAGCAGCCTCCACCACCTTCGCAGCTTTCCCCTGCTTTCCAGGCAGGCCCCAGCCAGTCCTTTTTTAATAATCCCATTCCCCACCGACCACATTCTCCTGCTGTAGATGCTGTGATTTCAGAACAACACCCCCCACCTCTGTTACAAGAAGTCAATAATCCTTTGAGGCCTATTGCACAGCACAACCCAGTTCTGCCAACCCACTTGAACAACTTCATTGAAGAGAATCCATCAGGAATGCCCTTAGGGGACACTTTAGGTAGGTGACTTTTCTTTATTTAAATTCAGAGTGTGCAATTATAACTACGTTGAAGTGAGAATGAAGGAGGTATTTACCTTTTTCAGGCATATTGCTCTGAATTGGGTCATTGTTGGGTTAGTTTCCATAAGTAATGTCATTGAGCATAATTTGCTGCTTGAGGCATGTTTGAATATTCAGCACTTTATTAGAAGATTCATGTTTATATGATTTTCCATATGATTTAAATAACCAGGTTATGCACTGCAATGCAGTTAGTATATAATAGACCCTGGAATAAACTGTATAAAAAGTATTCTTTCTTTTTTTATTCTGACATAAAGATCTTTAAAAAGGGGCATTAGATAAAATTTTTTTTTAAAACTATTTTTATAGATCGTATGCATGGAAATGTAGCTTTGGAAACAATAAGGCAGCAACAACAAGCCAGGTTACAGCAATGGAATGAACATAATGCCTATCTCAGTCAAGGCACTATTCCATATCAACACCATCACCATCCTCATCTACCACATCTTCCTCAGCAACCAATTGGATTACATCAACAGCAGCAAGTTAGGGCAAACTGGAAACTTGCCAGTAATACAGAAGATGAAACAGAGGCAACATATTCAAGGTATTTGTTTACTGAGTCATCAGAGCTTGTGTAAAATTGAGCAGTGGGCACCTATCTGTAACACTGTGATCAAGTGCAAGGCACTTAAAGGTATTGCTTTTTGCTGCTGTTATTATGAAGGTTAAAATAGTTGGCAGGCTGACTTACAACTATGCTTTTATTATGTGTTATGCTTTATTCTGTTAGTATATTGGGTAGTAAAGCTGTAGTGGAAAAATACTTTTATGGAGCTTTTCAGTGCTGTATTTATGGAATGAGGAATGGATAGAGAGTAACAACCTTGTGTTTTTATGAAAGAGGTGTCTGAGTGTAGTTAAGGCCTATTTAAGTTGTAAATTCTTCAATTTGAAGTAGCAGTCTGAGATTTGTGTGCTTGAAAAGAAACAAAACAGCCCCTCCCTAAACACTGCTCCCCAGTGAAACTTAAACTTTCCTTCCTTTTCAAAAAGCCTTTGCTTTAAAAGCAGATTTTTAAAAAATATGCTTGTATTTGAGATGGAGCTTTAGGGGGCAAGAAAGGAAGCTGTTGAACATCAACAGAAAAATGGTTCCAGTGGTCATCAACTTTAATCATGTGTATTGTAAAGGCTGGATTTTTAAATTGCCTCTGTTTACTGTCATCTCCCACTATGCTTTCTTTTCCATCTGGTTTGTTATAGCCATGGTAAAGCATCTGAATGACCTCTTAGCTGACTCTTTGAAGTGCTGAATTGAATTGACCTTTTGAAGAAGTTTAGAAGTATATTGTGCAAGTGAGGGGAGTCCCTGATTGTTCTGGCTTTTGCCTTGAATGGGGTTAAAATTGTCTTTAACTATGTGAACTTCTTACTTCGTGTAGTAAAGCAGGAAATCCTTACCTTTAGTTGTCTCTTAAGAGATAACAAAAAAATGATTCTTCTGACTGGAAAGGAAATCTCAAGAGTTATTAAAACTTTGAGATGATTCAGGTGGGTATTTCATCCAATTAATCCTCTTGTGCCTAATTTCTGATTGCTCAGTCACATCCTTTGAAGTTAGGGTCAGCAAGTGCAAAGATGAGAATATTTAAATTCAGTGTTCTGTTCTCTGAGTGTTCTGCCCCTCAAAAAGAGCGAGATTTCACTTAAACTTCTTTTTTTTTTTTTTTTTTTTTTCCTCTTTCCCTGCTGCATTTCTTGTGTGGGTGCAGATTCCAGGACTTGCTCCGGGAGCTGTCGCACCGCGATCCCAGCGAGAGCCGGGACGGCGCCGAAATGCCGCCCCCCCAGTCGAGACTGTTGCAATACAGACAAGTCCAGCCCCGGAGCCCACCAGCACTCCCTTCTCCTTCCTGCAACTCCAACCACAGCACCCACTTCCCCAACTTCACTGAGAACAGCAGAGACATTGAACTGCCCACTAACCCAGCATTTCAGCAGCATTTACCCCAAATGTACAACCCCCCTTTCTCAATGCCATCCGAACACATAACCCCGTCTCCCTTGAAATACCTGCAACCTGATGGGTCCTGGACTTACGCTAACCTGCAGCAGAATCACCTCCTGGGGCAGGGCTTTCACTATGGAATACCTCCACTGCCCCACAGGTCGCAGCAAAGCCCTTTTATACAAATCCAGAATCATCAGCACGCAGTCGGTCAGGAGCCATTTCATCCACTCGCGTCTCGAGCAGTTTCTGCTTCTTCGCTCCACAGCTTAGAAGAGGTGGGTGTTCTGTCTGCTCTGCACTTGTCCTGTCGTTGTAATATCAAATTATGTTGTGAAGTGGTCATGAATGCAAAACACCTCACTCATTAAAAGCTCACAGTGGGAATTTCTGGGAGGTGGATTCTCTGCATCTCTGCTGTTCTCCCTGAGCAGATCCGTGGTTCTTGTTGCTGTAGGTGTAACATTTTCTCTGCTCAGTGGGAAGCCTTGGCTTTTGGAACATTACTCTGAGGTTTCATGCAGCCATTGCTCTGTGTCTGTGTGTCATTTATCTGCGGTGAAAATCAACCCCAGCCCAGGTGGAAGCTCTGGTCAGTAAGCTGGGATCACCCAGTGTTGACTCAGCGTTGAGCTGTGCATGTGCTTGAGTTCCATCTCATAGGAGACCAGAGCTGTAAAGTTGTTCCAACATGGTCCAAAACCTGATTTCATAATCCCACCCTGCCTGCATTAATTTGATACAAAGCCATCCCATGTATTTTGAGGGCTGTGTGTTGGAAACCAGAGACATCCAGCTGTGCTGCCTGAGGCTGGCTCCAGCACAGCCTGCCACACACAGCTGGCTCTGTCCCTCTCCATCTTCCCTTGTCCTGGGCTCTAAGGAGGTGTGCCAGCACACACAGCTAGGACAGGTCATGTTTTGAACAGGAGGTTTTAATCCTTGTTGGAATCTGAGGTCCTGAGGAGTGTTTGATGTGCAAACACGGAGTATCCTGGAGCCAGGTTGCATTCCAGGAATGTGAGAATTAATATTCTCACTGAGTTCATGTAATCCAATATTTGTACATAAGTGGCTTGTTCTGTGATGCATTTCTGTTAAGGTTTTTACAGAAGCTGGGGAGGGAGCCTTGCTCATTGCTGTCTTACACAATACATATTTAATTTGTTTATCAACTTCTGAAAACAGAAAATATTTCGTTTATGAGCCTGAGAAAAATAACTGAAATTAAATTTCAGTGCATTTTACAAATTTCTGTCTTACACAGATCCAGAGAGGTTAATGGAGTCCTCAGGCCCAGCCAGAGCTGTAGTAAGGTTTGAGTTTATAGACATTTAGAAATTTGCTGTCTCACTCCATTAAGTCATACCACCCTGTATAAAATCTAATACTTTGTGACAACAGTTAATGCTGTCAGTACAGCGGGACGTAGGAACAATGGCTTTTCAGCAGTAATAAACCAATAAATATTCCTATAGAGCTTGTGACAGTTCCTGCTATCTGAAGACAAATAGAGTGAGCCTTATGTAATTAGTGCAAATTCGGTTTAGTTCTTACTTCTTCTTCCTTTCAAAATATGTGACAGAAATGCCAAATGCAGTAAAAGTGTTGCAAGACAGAGACTTGCTTATAAACTTTCCAAAACTGCTGCTCCAGCTGGTAGGTAGGACTGAATGCACAAAGAAATCAAAATGGGGTTTTAGGTGTGTTTTTGACAGACGTCCCTCAGACAAGGCACTTGTCAGGGCTGCTTTCTTGACTTTTGGTATCCTTACTAAACTGTTTCCTCAATCACTACTTGTAAAGCTGTTAATTGACTTGATACTTGAAAGCTTTTGCATGTGTTTAGTCAAACCAGATCTGAACTGCACATCAAAGGGAATACTGGAGTTATTCTGTGTGGTTCTGTACTTGTAAGTGTCCAGAACTTTGACAAATTCCTGATTGCTTACCAAAATAGCCCTTTTAAAATCAGTGAATGTATACTTTTTGGGTTGATTTGGGCAATAATTTATGATTTTTTTTGTCTGTTTGTTTGTTGTTGAAGAATTTCCTTAGGGGAGTGGATTGTCACGATATCCAAGTGTTGATCCTTTGATTGTGGCGACAGAAATAAGATATAACAATTTCCTTTAATGCACTTTTTTCTCCTGTCTAATTTTTATAGATGATATAGTAACAATAGTTGGACTCTGCAAGCAAGTTATTTGATGTTTGTTTAGCTAATTTCTTGTGACATTGCATTAGGATTTTTTTCCCCCTTTACCAAGTCTAGATTTACCTGTATGACTTTTCTGTTATTGGTGCTCTTGTTAGTCATTGCAGATGGGTGTAAATACTGTATTTATTGTTAGAAATAAACTGTAATACAACAGACTTGCTTTGAATCTTGAGAAAGCTTAGAAGGCCCTTAAATCTGAACTCTTGAAACCCACAGGTTAATTGATGGAGCTCCTGTCGTTTTCATCTACTTGATCTACAGGGTTTATGGAAGCAAGTAATTTCTGTTGTTTCAAATAAAATTCTCTGCATTATTTCTCCTGAGGGCACTTGCTTCTCCAGAGCATTTGTTTTGTATGTACAGCATTCAGTATACAAATGTATCCTGCTTACCCAGAACGTGGTGTACGAGTCACTAATTTATCCTTTGGAAAAGGAAAAGCCATTTTTTTCCTGTCTGCATTGTAAGAATATTTTTTTCTTTCTCTTCTGTGTTTCTGTGCTTCCTTTGCTTCATCTGTAAATGCTGGGTATCTTCCTCCTCTCTGTGTGATCCAACACCCACGTAGGAGTGTGAGATATAAAGGTTGATAAGAATTAAGAAATCCCAGTTGATGTTCTTTGCACTTCCTTTAAAATTCTCTATTTTGTGTGATCAAAATATGTTATCAGTGACTGCAGTATGCATCATATATACTTGAAATGTGTTAGTATTTTGGAAATACAAAGAACTAGGGTTTTTTTGGTAAGACATTTCAGGGAAAATATTGAATGGCAAAATGGTATTTGATACATGCAGTTGAATCAAAAGAGCAAAAGGCTATTTTATTAGGTTGGTTTTTTTTTTCTTTTGTTCACAGTATGAACCAAGAGGACCAGGCAGGCCGTTGTACCAAAGAAGAATTTCCTCTAGTTCAGTCCAGGCTTGTTCTGAAGAATTAAGCACTCCTCAAGACAGTCTTGGTCAGTGTAAAGAGCTTCAGGACCACAGTAACCAGTCATCATTCAACTACTCCTCCCCTGAGCTGTGGGTGAACTCCTCCTCCTCTGCCCCGTACCCAAACATTCCATGCAACGGAGCCAGCAGAGCCGTTCCACCCCGAGAGCTGCTAGGTGGGTACAGCTGCTTCTTTCCCAAAACCAGTCTAAGCAAAGGTTTTTGAATTATTTGTTGTTTCAGTTGTTACAGGTTTGCTTGGAATAATCCCATTTCTTGGTAACATCCTGTTCTTCAGCTAAAAAAGCATTGCTGCTGCTTAGTCTTCTCCAAAAGCTCCACTAAACCCAGAAAGTCTCTCACAGTGGCTTCAGGTGCAGCTGAATTTGTGCTGCAGGGAGCTAAGGTGACTGGTGGGATTTATTTGCAAGATAGATTGATTCTTTCCAGAATCAGTGATATTTTGTGTTGGTATTACAGTCTGAGGGAGCAACACATAAACTGAATTAGTGCTCTCAGCGTTTCTCTAGTAAATTCTGGTACTTCATCAAAGGAGTGACGAGTTTAAATTCTCCCTCACCGTGGAGGAATCTCAGTGGAATGTGGCTTCCCTGGTGGTAGCAGCAGTGCTGATTGATTGAGCAGACAGAAGCTAAATTAACTTTTCAGAAATGAAAAAAAGCTGCAAGGAGAGAGCTGGAGCAGTTCTTCTGTTTTCACTATTTCTTGTGTTTATGAAAAACAGTATTACCAGGATATAGTGCAGTTTCTTCCCTGTGATTTTGCTTTAAGAATCTCCAGTAGTAATTTAAAAACAAAATTAATAAAAATGTAAACAGTATTCCAGTGTGGATATTAAAACCACTTAATAATGTGGAAAAATATTTATAAGCTGGTTTTATTGGCCTTAAAAGATTTAATTGCTTTTCACCAAACTTTATAAACGTAAAACATCTTGTAATTTCATAGTAATTTTGAAGTAGGAACATGCAGAGTAGAATGAATGAGAAAAGCTCTTTACATCAGTGACAGCACTCAAGAATTAAATTCCTAATGTGCCTTTTAATTTCCAAAATGTGAAAATGTAATTTTGCAAACCCATATTTATGGCAGCATCTTTCATGCTAAGTTCAAAGCTTCAAGCTCAGGGCACCTCCTTCAATCTATTTCTATTTTTACTGAAAATCAAGGAGCTGAATGCACAGTATTAT
Organism: Pyrgilauda ruficollis; assembly: GCF_017590135.1. NCBI lineage: Eukaryota > Metazoa > Chordata > Aves > Passeriformes > Passeridae > Pyrgilauda > Pyrgilauda ruficollis. The sequence goes on along the minus strand of NW_024529044.1, from coordinate 2,915,854 downwards.
GTGGCATTCATCACTGAATTGCTCACACAGAGTTGCTCTCCATACTCCGTGGTTATCTAAGAGGAGATCAGGAACTCTGGCACGTTTGGCTTGGGGTCAGCCAGTCCCACATTTGTTTGTTTCAATGAAAAGCTTGAGAACCTGTTTGTGAGTAAAGTCCTCAGAGGACAGATGTGTATGTAAAAAGTACCATTTACACACTAAATTCTAAGTGAAAATATCAAGTTCTCACTGGTAACTGCATTGGCAATGAAATGTTTTTTATTGTAGTTAAGCATGGTTTCTGTTTTGTCAATAAATGTATATGAAACAGAGCCCTGTATCTAATGGTTCATGCAAACACATCTCCATTTTATGGCTGCTGTGGCTTTCCACATTTACAGCTCACTGCCTGTGATCATATTTACAGCCCAAATGTGTTGTATAGAGCTAAGGGTTAATGACCAGTAACTGCACTGTTCTCGTTACTGTTGGTTTTTATCCCTGAAATAAAACCCCGTGAGAATGTGATGCTCTGAAAGTCCTGTCCCTGCTTGAGAGGGAGTGACCCTGACTCCAGACTGTTCAAGGCTGATCTCTCCTGCACACCAGGAGTGGCACCAGTGTTGGGTTGGATCAGGAGGGATTCGTGGAGCACAGGGAGAGCTGCTGTCAATTCCTCTGGGTTGTTCTATGCAGGCACTTCCCAAAATTGCAATTTGAGAGTTCGATATGCATTGCTTTTTCTGCTCGTGGAAAGAAAATTATTTAAGTTCTCATTCAAGATGTGTATTTCATATTTTTCCTTCTGTTAGACACCTCTACCACACACAGCTTTCACCTCTGGCCCTGCTTGTCATTACTTGTCTTCTCTTGAGTGCTGTGGTTATTTTGGGAGGTTTTTTGCTCATGTTCTGGGTTGTTTGTTTTTTGTTGAATCATAGCAACCCTAGCAAAATTGCTTTGCTTGTGTTCTTTCCGTATCCATTCTTCTATGGGTTGGTTTTGGGGTTGTTGTTTTTTTTTTTTCCATTTTATTCTTTTGGTGTTTTTTTTTTTCTGAGTGCTCTATAAAAAGCAGAAGCCTGTGTGTGACCCTTCCAGTGAGAAGCTTCATGTTTTTCTACTTTTGCACTCATTTGGTGGTAGATTTTTGTAGATGCACTTTAAAAATAATATTATGTGATTAAAGACTGAAACAATTACAGAATATATCTGTTGCCCAGTTCCTAGACCGTTGCAGATGGAACATGGAGCTGTGTTTCTGTGTGGTGTCTCTCTGGCTGTGCAAGACAGCAGAATTCTCCAGACAAAATTAAAGGACCTCATTAGGATTCAGGAAATTCATTTGAAAGCAGTTTTATACCTATGGTTTAAAGCACCGTTTTTTCTGATAGTTACAGGAGTTGTTAAATGTGGAGCAAGAACATATCAATTAGCAAGAATGCATTCAGCCTGAAATACCAATAATTAGTTGGTTGGCATTCAGGGCTCTGAATTGCTGTTGGAGAATGAATTATATATGGTGCTGTAAATTTTAATTTTAGCCTATTAAGCTGTAAAGCAAGAAGAATGAAATACTCTTTGTGCTGTCTCAGTGGATAAAGTGCTTAAATTAGAGTAGATCCCATTCGGAAGCAGCTTCCCTTCAGTGCGCCCGGAGAACGCGCTGTGCGGAATTGCAGCTTTGGGGTTGCAGCTGTAGGGTACAAACACACGGAGGAGGTGCTTGGTAATGTCAGTCTTGTGCTGCTGCTGCTGCATGCTCCAGGAGTTGGGAGTGAAGTTAGATACTTCTAGGCCAGGCTGGATGGGGCTTGGAGCAAGCTGCTCTGGTGGAAGGTGCCTGTGGCAGGGGATGGAGCAGGATGAGCTTTAAGATCCCTTCCAACCCAGCCCATCCTGGGATTGTGTCATTCCAGAGTGACTAAACACGGCAGATGGGTGGTGTGGGAGGGGGTTACCAGAGGGGTGGTGGCAGCTCTGGCTTTGGCTTGCTGCAGGTGGATTGGCTGAGTCAGAGCCGTTCTTTGCTCCAACTCCCGTTTCTCCTTCACAGCTCCCCCGAAGGCGGCCAAGCCCCCGGAGGAACACCTGAAGGCTGAGAACATCCAGCTCTCCAACTCCTTCAACTACAACGTGCTCCAGCATCTGGGCCAGTTCCCCCCTCTGATGCCCAACAAGCAGCTGGTGGAGTCCAACAGCAGCAGCCCCCAGCCCGCGGGCGGCACCAAGCCCGTCATGTCCTACGCCAGCGCTCTGCGGGCTCCCCCCAAGCCCAAACCTCCTCCTGAGCAGACAAAAAAGAACAGCGACCCCCTGTCCTTGTTTCAGGAACTTAGCCTAGGTAGTTCATCAGGTAGCAATGGCTTTTACTCCTATTTTAAATAATCAGATTATTTTTTTTAGAGAGAATTTAATTTTTATTTGTGTCGGTAGATCTAAGATAGTTGGGGCTTCACCTGTAGTTGCAAATATTCCCTTTGTTTATATTGGTAAATATATCCTCACTTAATTGCTTTGCTGCTAGACTTGCAACTAATTTTTTTTTTTTAATTATATTCCATTATTTTGCATTTTTTGACGTGGGTCGGGTTTTTGGAAGCTTTTCTGTAGGAAGACACACACGTGTTATTTTTTAATTTGTGTAATGTTAATGATATGTTGCATTAAACTAGCAGCTGAGAGATTACCTGTACAACTTGAAAAAAGGAAAAAAAAAAAGGAAAAAGAAAAAAAAGGAAAAAAAAAGTTTGTCTAAATTGTATTTAAGAAGATTGTAAGTAGCATTTACATTTATTCAATAACATTAGCATACTATGCTGGGTTTCTGTACCAGAAATGGCCAGTTAATGTAAAAATGTATGTTATTTCTGCTTAAATTCATTTAATTTTTTTTTTTTTTTAATAAAGGTGCAGCATCTTCTAAATAATTTCAGTTTTATCAGCTTTTTTGTGAAGGGATGCTGCATTCTCAGACTTTTATAGTTTTAGATTCTGTATGATGTGGTATTGTATTTTCCATCCACTGTAGGGTAAAGTAAAGGCATTCTTTGCAGACACCTATGCCATTGTTTGGAAACATTCAGATAAAAGTATTGGTATACTTTAAAAAAATAATAAAAAAATAGAAAAAAGAAGAAAAAAATTAACAAAAAACCCAAAAAAACTCTACATTTTATTTTTGGACAAGCTAATAATATAAGCTTGTTTGAAAAGTTAATTTGATAGGTTTTTTAAATGAATCATGAAGCTGAAAATAAATTTTTAGGTATGTTGGTGCTTAGTAGATTTAATAACTATTTTAAAAAAATTGCGTGAATTTAGTAAAATACTTTTTTGTTTGTTTGTTTAATTTTTTTCCACTATGCATGTGTAAATGTTTGTAATCTGGCTTTTTCCTCCCCTCTTCTCCAGTGGTATAAAGAATTGTGCCGCTTTAATTTTTTTTTTTTTCCGGTAAAACTTTTGGTACATTATTTGATGTTTACATTAAAATGTGACATTATACAAGGAAATTCAGATATTTTGCTAACTGTTTTGTTTGAGGAACATCATTAAAGAAGAGATTTAATGTTTGTCAAAGCTGTATCCAAATTAATCTAAATCTTCTGGGGATCAGAGTGGTTACCAGGTTATTTATCTCCGTGAACCTGGCCCTTAAGGAATCCAGTCTGAAAAATTAATTATGGGATATTTAAAAAAAAATTAAAGAAACAAATGTGAATGAAAATTCAGAAGATAAAAACTCTGTGGATAAAGATTTTTGGTCTTGCACACTGTCCCTGCTTTGTGGCCGGGGAGCTCCAGAGGGGGGTTGTAGAGTTTCTCCTTTATTTCTTTTTAATCCTCCTTTTACACTTGAAATAACTTTAAATCTGGGAGCTGGTTTACAGGGATGAGCTGGGTGTAGTTCAGAATTCCTCCACTTACTACCTGCGAGAATTTAAATTTTAGAGCTGTGAGAGGGTGATTTCAGATTTTTACAGCTGTCCATGGGACACCTTACTGGGGAGCAGTGGCTCTGCTCTGTTCAATCAGATTTTTGCTCTAATTACAATCAGTCAGGTTCATTTTTTTGCATTTGACTTCATGTGTTAAGACGAGGGTCATTATGTAATGGGGTTGATTTAAACTCAGTACACTGCAGAGGTTTGCATATAAATTTTTTATTATAAATCTTTGCTGGGTTATGATTCAGAAACTTATCTGAAAACTTTTTTCCTTCTTTTTGCTGTAAAGCAAAGCTCGTGTAACTCCTTAATTTATTTCCTAATGTTATACCAAACAAACAATGCTGGGGAGGGGACAGCCCCTGCCAAGTTCTGCTCAGCACTTCAGCACAGGGCATGGAACCCAGACGACCCAAAAACGAGGAGAGGCCAAATTCTGCAACCTTGAATCAAGCAAAGCTGCTGTTAAATGGGTTTTTGCCAAGCTGCTGGCTGCAGGAATGGGAAATTCACTGGCAGAGCTGAGGTGGGATCCAGTGGAGGGAGGAACAGGACTGGCAGAGCAGAGATGGATCCAAAGCACTTCACGTCCCCAAGTCAGCATTTTGTAATTTCAGGGGTTTCAAAGTCACTCAGTTCTATGGAGCAGCCTTTTGATTCTGTTCACCATTTAATATTGAATATTAAACTAATAAACATCACTTGTTAATTTACTGTTATCTGTCGATCAGTTAAGGGGGAGATGGTTGCATCTCACCACACTTTATTCTGTTTTATACTGTGGCATTTTATCTACACTGAAAATACTACAGATAAAATCCCATTTTCTCTCTGATTTAGAATTTCAGTTCTTTGACTTTATGAAGACCCCAGCTGGTTTTGGTGCTAAATTTTCATAAGTGCTCTCACCCAGGAATTTGAGGAGGATATGATAGAGATGATCTGGCTTAACAGCTTTGGCATGAATCATTTGCATTTGGATTTCTTAGAGCTATTTTTTTTTCCAAAAGATTTTTTTTTTAAATGTCTTGTCTGGCCATTGTTTGTCACATATACAACCCTGAGTAAGATGTTTGGTTTTTGGAGCAAATTATCCAATGAGTATTGAAGTCATGTTTAGAAAACCCCAAAACTGTATTTTCAACTCTCCTAGGGCTTCAGTCAGACTCCTATTAAAATGAAATTAAGCCTTACAGATGGCTCCGGTGGGCACTGCTCAGGCTGCACTGTTAATATGGACCTGTTGCAATTACAGGGGAAATTCAAAATTGAGATAGTGTAAATGATCTCAGTTTGGGGGAAATGAGTGGAGGCTGGGGCATATGCACCCACTGGGTATTTGGCTCCTTGACTTTTTTTTTATGCTTCTCTTAGTGCCAAATCCCATGCTCCTTGTCCAGGAATAAACCCCCTATTGTTTTATGTGAAATCTGTTTAAATGACAGATCTAAATTTAGTAAGCTTGTATTTGATATCAAGAATAATTCCTTGGTTTATTTTCTATAATTCCAGTTTTTGATGAGAAAAATCTGGATGCCTCACGGGAAGTTGTCAGTGTAGTAATAAGAACTAATGAAAAGTGAAGGGAAAGATTAAAAAAAAAAAAAAAATTGAATTCTAAGAAAAATATTTTTTTTTACAATTCAGTTAGAGCCTCCACCCTTTAAAAAGCCACTTAGGTAATGCAGGTGGCATGTTTTTCTGTGTGAATTCTTACGAAACTGTGAGCTTTCCCCTTGGCCATGCTAGGTCAGGAGCAGCCAGAGGTGATGCTGCTCAGCCTGACCTGGAGCTGTGTTCTGAGGTAACATTCCCACCTCCTGGTGCTGCAGGTGGTGTCCTGGCTCATCTGGGTTGTGCTGTGGGATGTGGCTGTGCTGGTCCCCAGCCTGGCTTGTCCTGGCCCTGGTCCTGCAGCTGCCAGCCTGTCCTGAAGGACCTGGCAGGCTCAGGCAGAGGTTTTGGGGCACGTCCCTGTCTCTCTTCATCAGTGCTCTGGCTGCTGGGGGCCCTCCACGGTGTGCTGTGTCCTCTGAAACACCCTGCAGGGCAGTGGGTGTCCCCAGGATGGCTTCAGTGTCTCAGCAGTCCCCGGCTCCTCAGAGCCCAGCGTGGGTCGTGGGGACAATTCCCCTCCTTCCCCCTTTGTGCTCACGTGGCAGCTTTCAGTGTTTCCACAAGACAGCTCATAAATCGCTGTTTTGCATAAAGCTGGCTGCTTAGAACCAAGGCCCCAGCATCCATCTTTTCTCCTGGAGGTTGTCATCTAATACAGTTTGTCCTGGATTTTTAATTGTATGGGCTGTGGTGTTGCTGACCCTTTGCAGGATGTGAGTTCTGCCACTGACTGCGAACCCTGCGAGTGCCATTCCCTGCTTTGATTAATTAATGTTTTGTTCCCAGATTTGTCAAGTTCAGCTGTTTTTTTTTTGCAGAGATCGTGCTCCATAAGCAATTCTTTTGCTATGTATGTAGTACCTCAGTGCTATAAGTAGCACCAAGAGCAGTGTTTGACCACTCCAGATTTTCTTTTTAGGCTGAACTCAGGCATATCAGAACCTGCACATTTCCAGGGCAGTGAGCCCATGATGCTTCACACTCTGCCCATATCATCCTTCAACTCATTTGTTTTGTTAGTTTTTAAAGGTCCTAGTTTTCCTGGAAAAACTGCAGACAATTAACTTGTCAAGACAGATGGTGATGATCTATGGTGCCTATGAAAATTTGCACATCGTATTCCTTGACATGAAATATGGGCTATTTCTGTTGGTGTAGCAATACTTGTGCCAGTCTCTTTTTGCTGGCTGTGTCAGGGAGCAAGGGCTGAATCCTTCTAAATTTGTTTTTTTCTTTCATTCAAGAGAAGTAAAAGGATTTGCAGCAGCAGCAGCAGCAATGGAAATGTCAGTTTGGTGTGGGGGTTTTTTGGCAACTTTAGCTGAGAAATGTTGAGGAGTTTTTACCTCATTAAGGATTAATAGATGCTTCTGACAAATTACAGAGTGCTCAGTGATATGAATTATCCAAGACTGGTTAAAAGATGTTGTCAGTCCCTTTTCCAGAAGACTTGACTTCCTGCTGGAGGGTAAATACCTCAACAAGACCAGCTGGAAAGCCACTGAGGTGCTCCCAGTGAGAATGGTGATACTGGGCATGAAACTGAGCCACAGCCTGCGGTGCAGCCTTGCCAAACAGACTTGTGCTGCTGCTTCTGTTAGGTAGAAAATAGTCCAGAAATCTGAGTTTTTTCCCTTCTCTGCATTTCTTTGAAGAAAACAGCAAAGCAGCTCAGTGTCTGATGCAGAGTGGGCATGTGTGATGTCTGCATGCCTTGAATTTATGTTCAATAGCTTCAGTGGAGCCCGAGCATCGATCAAGTGTGACAAAGCAACGACAATCTCATCCTCTACTTCAGTCAAAACAAAGTTGTGACGCTCTTTTCCTGTCCCTTGGTGACAATGGAAAGGAGAAATAATTGGAATGGATGCTTTTAGAGCAGGTCCCACTGCTGTGTGTGTTTTATGGTACAGAGCAGCCTAATGCTCCTGTAGTTAAGTTAGAAAGTAATGCAGTGTTCCAAGGGGCACTGTCCCACTGTGGACAGAGGAAGCTCCTTTTGAATTAAGTTTAGGCTGAGGTTTATTCTCTAACAGTTTCTGACTGTGGTCAGGTTCCTGGCATGTGACTGCCCAGCTGCAGCTCTGCACAGAGCCCAGGGGCTCCATGTGAATCCCCAGGGCTGACAGTGCTGCAGACTTCTCCTGACTCCTGTATCAGGTGTGTTCCTCAAGAGCTGGCAGGCCCAGGTGAGAAAGTGTCCCTCTGCAGCAGGGCCAGGGATCTCATTGTAGGGGGGAAAATTCCCAGATCTTTGGGGCTTCCTGGAAATCATTCCCACAGCTGTCAGAATGAGGAGAAAAAGGTGATGGCCACAAGGAAGTCACAGAGTGGAAAGGCATCAGTGAAAAAACAAAGTAAATTAGTAAATACCTGTGCCTTTGTAAACGAAGAGTGATCAAACACCTGAGCATCCTGCATGTGCTGGTCCTTTCTGGGTTTGGACTAAAGGAGAAATAGGGGGGTGTGCCAGGATTTCTGGGTGAAATCCTCTCTCATGCACCCACCTGTGCTGCCTTGTGTGCTGAGCTCTGCTCCCCCCGCCCGCTGGTGCTGGGCTGTGCCTGCAGAACCTCGTTGCAGATGAAGGGTGTTCAAGAGCTCAGCTCACTGCTAAACAGGCAGTTTTCTTCTTCAGGGTTGCTTGTCTGACACCTTTTCTGCACGTTAAATTCACACAGCACAGCATTTAAAAACAAGGGAAGCAGATTCTCTCCACGCCTCGCAGCAAATCTTACATAAACAAAAACCTTCCCGTCTTCTGTTGCGTTGACTGTGATTTAACACTCGGGCTTTGGCAGACTGGAGCAGCCCAAATCTCAGCACTGTGGCTGGGGCAGTGCCCTGGGGCACCTCTCTGTGGCTGTCTGGGGAGGGGACAGGCCCTGGTGTTGGATTAGGCAGTGGGCACTGCCCTGAAGGTCCCTGGGTCTGGTAGTGGCAGGGCCAACGCTCAGGATTTCGTGGTTGCTGCTGGTTGTTCCTTGTTGTGCAAATTGATTTGCCTCTCTCTCTCTGGTGCCTGTTTCCCACTCGGTTCTTTGGCTGTGTCCCAAACCCAGGAGTGCTCCTGTTGGATGTGTAGCAGCTGGGTTCCCATCCCTGTTTGTCTCTGGGACTCCCTGCTTTTCATGGTACATTCTTGAGGTTCTGGTGGCTCTTCCCTGCTGTTCGCTCAGCTGAGAGAATGAAAACTGAAACTGGTTACAGCTCCCCCCTCCAACATTATATTCCTTTTCCTTTATGAAGGCCAATTACTTTTATTAACTCTCTTAAAACACATTATCAGCTCTGGCAGAACAAACCTGCTGCAGGAGCAGAGCCCTTCCCACCGTGAATACCAATGACTGATTTAATGGATGGGTCCCTCTTCAGCAGTTCTTAATATCTAGAAGAGGAAAATGAAGTTTTCCGTGTGCTTCTCAGTCTGGCAGGGACCATACAGAGCAGGGAATGATCACAAAGCCTTAGCCTGGAGCAGAAAGAGAAAAAAACTCAGTGAGTCTTAAGGGCTTTAGGAGGCAACTGGCTGAGCTGCCTGAGCTCTGGCTGTGGGTGTAGGATCTCCATGCTGAGAGCTGTGTGTTTTCTCTGCCTCGTGAGTAAAGTGATCCCAGAGAGGCTGTAAAACCTTGGCTCCAGGCCAAAGCCCAGCACTTACCAGGAATCTTTCCACTGCCCTCACTGGGGCTTGGATGAGGCGCATCAGGAGTGTGCAGGAGATGGGTGAGACCTTCCAGGCTGTGTTTATCTGAAATGTGCATGTCTTGCTCTTGAGTATCAGGAAGGGGACTGAGTGGCATCTTGGCTGGGTAAAAAGTTGGCCCATCAGGATGAGAACCCACCTAGAAATTGCTTTCTTCCAGCAGAGGTATTGAAGGAGAGGGATGGCACTTCAGAAAAGGTGTGGATGGGTGAAGGGCTTCCCAGGGACACAGGACCTGCCACTGCTCTGTGTGGGTGTCAGACCCTATCCCCAAACCTTGCTTATCTCAAACCATGGCCTGTCTGAGGTGATGATGAGGAGGATGATGATGATGGCTGAGTTGGGAATGCTGTTGTTCCTGCCAGCTGCTCTGCTTGGATTAATCTTTGCTGTGTAGGTTTGGATGTCTCAACCCCGTGTCAGCCACCGTGGTGGTCACACTGACTACTTTCCTTTCTGTTGTTGCATGTAGAGGTTCTCCCTAGAAACTAGCCTCTGTTTTCCTGAACAATGAGAATGCAAATTCAGGATGTCAGCTCTGTACCCAAAAATAAGATTTCAAAACCATTTAGCATTTCAGAGTGGTTCTGTGACAACGTGAAGACTTGCAGTTGTCTCTCATGATGAGAGACAGGCAGAGCTCCTCAGCTCACACTCAGATCTGAGCACCAATGAGTGCTTTATCCCAAAACTTTATAATATATGTGTTATTTGTAGTGCTTTTCAACTTCAAAGAGCTTGGAAAACATTAATGCAATTTCACAAAAGGCTTCTGTTCTCGCTGCCACTCTGCTGATGGGGAAAATGGAGATGAGCCTGAGTCTGGCTGGGGCTGCTGGGGCTGAGCCCACCCCGACGGCGGGGCCGAGGGCAGCCCCTCGAGCCAGCACGGAATTGCTGGGGAATTTCTCCCCGTGTCTGAACATGCCATGATTTCAGACCTCTTCAAATTGACCAGAGATTTTTCTGTTAGGAATTCCGCTTTTCTTTAGGATTGTGGTCAGCTAAACACAGAGGGAAGAGCACTTCAGTTCCCCTTTCTCCTGATTTTTAAACTACCAGGTGAAAAGAGCACACTGTAAGCCACGTACTTTTACTGCTTGGGGGGAAAATGCTGAGCAGATTCTGAAAATTGAACTGTAAAAAAGAAAAAAAAAGAAAAAAAAAAAAAAGAAGAAAGAAAGAAACCTCTTGGTGCTGGGGGACCGTGAGGGTGAAAAGGGCTTGGCTGGAGGGGCTGGGTGAGCGTGTGGGTCTGGGGGGATCCCCAGTGCTGCTGATGGTTGGACTGGGGGACCCCCAGCCCCCGAAGGGCTTCAGGCAGCTGTGGCAGAGCCCTGCAGGCTCTCAGCACCAAAGCAGCGCCCGCAGCATCCCCAGCAGTGCCGGGCTCTGTTCTGCAGCAGCACCGGCGGGGCGCTCCCAGGGCTGCCGCTCCCGGCTCCTTCGGGCAGGATCCTTTCCCTCCCGGCAGCCCTTCTGAAGGATTTTTCCTGAGATGTAGCTTTGTGTACACATGTGCAGTGAGCAAAGCAGGGTGCACTTGAACAGCTCAGTCACGGGGAAGAAACGAGAGCTCCGAGCAGCAAACGGCGCCCGACGCTGCTCCGCCGTCCTGGTGCAGAGTCTGATGGGCCAAGGCATTCACCCAGCAAAAAAACTTCCCAGAAAATCGTGCTACCAGAAGATTATGCTTTTTATTAAAGGAAAATATCACTCTTCATGTGCAGTACTTCTTGGCTTTGCCACTGAAGTTTAAGGAAAACACAAGACTCTGTTTTGTGGGGTTTTACGGTTGATTTAAAAGAATGGAACTGCAGGGTGTAAATTTGGAGGGGGGTTTTTTATCCCAATGCTATGCAAAGTTCTGTTTTGTTTTTTTTTAGCAAAAGTTAACATTTTAATAGAAAGCATAAGGATCTCCAACTGACCCTGGGGGAGCAAGCTAACCCTTCTGAGGGCAGGAGTGTGGCATAAATGGGGATATTGACTCCCCACAGTCTCTCTCTGACCAAGTAAGGTATAAAACCCTGATATTCCTCATGGATCTATGCCCAACTGCACCAAACATCTCCATAACAAAGCTGTCTCCCCTGTGGCCCGAGCTGTCTCAGACACGCATTTCCCCTCAACTGCATCAGCACAGGGCAGCCCCAAATTGGCACAGAGCAGTGCCATTCACACACAACCATGGTGGTGTTAAGTCGTCTTTCTGCTTTCTTAAAAAAAGAAAAAGAAAAAAAAGAATCAAAAAAGAGAGAAAAACGAAAGGGAAAAGAAAGAGAGGAAAAGGAAAAGAAAGCAACAATTGCAATCGAACATGCCTTGACCCACTTGATGGGGAGCACATTGTGTAGTGAGACCCAGACATTTTAAAAAATACAAATATTTTCAGAACACTTTCTGGATATTTTTCATGGGTGCAGGGAACATCAGTGCTCGGGTTCTGCGTCCATGCAGGTCTCCCAGGGGTTCTGGGGGAAGCGGGGCAGCGCGATGAGGAGGAGGGCGATGCCGCAGACGAAGAGCAGCACGAAGGAGGCGCAGGCACAGGCGAAGGACCAGGAGTAACTGTACTTGATCCAGGCTGTCTCCTTGCTGTCAATCATCCTCTTCACGGATTGTCTCATGACTTCTACAGAGATGATGATGCAGAGACCTGAAGGAAGATAGGAGCAGTGGGTTGAATAACCAGCTGTCAATTTTTCATCCTTAATTAACCGCCTCATCTGTTGTTTTGCATACAGGAGCTGCAGTGAGATTCACAGGTGAGTCACTGACTTCAGTGTTGGAAGGAACCAGTGCTCAGAGCTGCCAGGAGCTCTACCATAACTGAGGTCAGCCACTGACTTGTTGGGTGTGATCTTTTAGGCAGGCTTGGATGGGAAATTCAAAGTGGGGGAGGAATAATTGCATTCCCTGGGGAGCTTTTTCAGAGGCTGAGGAAGATTTTATATTGAGGTGACAATGTGCCCCTCTGTCTTTCACTCACTGTAGCATGTCAAAGTATTCCTGGCTCATGTGCAAGTGCAGTCTTCGTGTGTTTGGGAGACAGTTGTGTATTTTGGGCCTGGATCAGCTGTTTTGTTGGTTTGAATCTTAATAAATGAGATAGAATATTGTGTGTCCCTGGTTCAGACTGGGACTGACAGTGAATATACTTGAAGGGAGTGAATACACTTTTAAAGGAGGTTGGAGAAAACACAGACCAGCTGCTGAACAGGACATTCTCACACCACACAGGGACCTGTAGTCTGTGGCCAGGAAGAAAATGCCTTCAGGGAATTTTTAGAAGTGTCTCTGTCCCCTCGGGATCTATCTTAAATTTCCCTGTGTTGTCCTATGAACCAAGCACAGAAATGTGAGCAGCCCTGCCCGTACCTGCAAAGGTGTAGAACATGGATGCTGGCTTCAGCAGATAATCCCTCTTCTTCCTGAAGGACAGGAGCACGCAGATCGTCCCGATGATGGCAAAGCCAACGCTGAAGATGGCAATGGCTGCAGCTGAGATGCTGTATTCTGCCAAAGGGAAAAACCACCAAAAATGACACAGAGTGCACATTTTGAGCCTGCTGCCATCAGCTGTGGGGACATTGCAGTAGCTCACTCTGAGAAATACGTGCACCCCTGATGCCTGGCTTTGGTGAATTATTTCCCTCAAGTGAAAATGGGGCTAAGTATTGGCCATGTGTCTTTGGAATGTGAAAAAAGTAGAGTATAAAAGACAAAAGCAGGTATAAAAGCAGAGCAGGAAGGGGAAAATGTTTTCTGGACACCTCCTGAGATAGCCCAGGGCACCTTTGCTCACCAGCCCACCTGTATGGGGCTGCTGGAGCCGCTTTGGCTCTGCTGTGGAAATGTTCTTGTCAAAGCCTTGCTGGGCTCCATGCCCTCGTCCCTTCCATCACCCCACACTCTGCTCCCAGAGTAAACAGAGCTCTTCCTGCTTTTATTCTGTGCTTTCTGCAGAGCCCTGGCCCGTGCAGGGTGCTGGTGCTGTCCCAGTGCACAGAGAGCTGAGTGGCACAGCAGGCTAGGGGTGAAGTGTTTGCACAGCTCATTTTTATTCCTTTGCCTTTACAACAGAGATTTCCTGCTCTGTAAAAACCCAGCTTCTTCAGGACATGGGAATAAACCCTCCCCAAAAGTCCTGTTTTTTGTAAGCCGTGTGCTGGATACTTCCCCCAGCCCAGCACTGCTCAGTGCCTGGGTGGAGGGGGAGAGTTGCTAATTGAGCAATTCAGGCCTTCATTTGCATATTGTGTTCGTTTTCAGATTAGTTTAATGTTTAACACATGTAGCCATGCATGAACATCACAGTGCCTGATGATATTTGCCTTTCAAGCCATTTAAAAAAAAATATCTCCCAGGCAAAATCATGAAGAATTTTTTGCTTGCTACTAATTAGCTCCCATCCAAATGAGCTATTTCTGCAAAGGGGAACAGCAGATTACTCTTTGTTCTCACTGCTTTTCATATCACTGTTTTATTATCATTTTCTAAATGTTTCTCTTTTCTCTGTGCTGGAACTGCCTGAAAGTGTTCGTTTCATTCCAAAATCTTTTGCTGGGCTGAAGATTTTCTTTTTGCCCCAAAGAAAAGAAGTTCTTCCTGACTTTTTTTTTTTCTCTGAAGAAGAAATTCTTCCTGATTTTTTGTGCATTGGCCTGAAGGCATTGGGTGCATTTTGAAGATCAGGTGGCTGGATCAGATAGCAGATAACTGAGCAAAAGCAGGTGACTCAGATATATGCTTTTCTATCTAGTTAAAATTCCTGTCTTTCCTGTCTTAGAGAGCTACTTTTTTAGGGAACCTATCTTCAGGTTTTCCACCATTACAATTTCCACTAGAAGCAAAGCAGATTAATACATGGAATGTATCCAATGGCTCACATTTTCCACAGGAAATATGTTGTGTTGCAAACTGTGCAGGAGTTTGTCCCCGAAGAGAGGATGAGAAAGAGAGAGGAGCATGTTAGGGGAGCCCTCAAAATATTTGGACTTATTAAATATGTGATATTTGTCCATGGAAGACAATTTTGCTGTAAACACTGACAGTTCATGTCTTTGTAGGATCCCCGTTCCTTCCATCCACTGATTGCTCTATTTTTTTACATTACTTTCATACAAAATCAATATGAACCATAAAATTCCTAATGGTCTTCAGAGATCCTCTGCACTTCTTTTCAGGGTCAAGACTCTGCTTGGGATATGATTTATTCATTTAGGTTTTATTAATATCTTCCCCTTCAATGGCAAAGGCTGAGTGTCACGGATAGTGCCAATGTTGTAAAGTCATTTTTATGATGGAAGGACTTTTTGCAGTTTTTCTGGGTATTGACATTGTTATATATTTGTGGGACAGCTTATGTAAAATCATCTTTATGGGTGTGATCATACATAAAAATAATTGTCCCCAGGAAGCTGGGATTTGACCTTGTCCAGGGCATTTTCCACATTTTTCCCAGCTAATGGTGCCTGTAGAAATTCTGCTGCTTTCAATGGAGCCAGGGCTGAACCCTCATTTTGGGGACCCCTTTCCATTAGATCTTGTGTGCCCATCACTTCATACAACATTAGGAAAGTATTCTTTTGGAATCATTCTTACCTTTCTGGGTGGTTACTTCAAATATCTCTGAGGTCTCTCCTGGAGTGAAGTGCTTGAAGTAGGAGCAGTTGTGGTCTGAAAGAGAAAAGAAAATTCAATTTTGTGCTCTTGGAAGCCTGTGATAAAATGTAGTAAGACTGAATTAGCTTTTTATTGATATACCAAGCTTGCAGTGGTTTGAGGCTCCCTCCCCTTGCTGATACCAAGGAACTGGGGGTGGATCTGATTTCCCTGGGAGCAGATGAGGACACCAGACTCCAGCACGGACCAGGCTGAAGCCCCTCTGGTACCTTTTGTATCCCTCTCAGAGCAGATTGCTCCCCTGCTTAAAATATGAATTACAGATGATTTTTCTCGTTTTGTCTTTGGCCACCACACGTTTTGCCTCTCAGTGTTGCAGCTTTTCCTGGGGATGGGATCTGCTGTGCCCACAGCTGAGCTGGCAGCTCCTTTCCCTCACCAACCCACTCCATCAGGGCGTGGTGACCTTGCAGTGCAGACAGGGGATGGAGTGTCCTCGCCCACCTTCCCCTCCTGGCTCTTCCCTCCTGCAGCTCACAGAGCCTGTGTGGTTTGCTGCGTGCAGGAGATTTGCTGATCTGGGGGTCCCAGAGATGAGGCTGCTGCAATGCAGCAAAGCACACGGGAGTTTTACTAAAATAGGGATGCTAAGAGCTTTTTTTTTGGCTGTCAGTAAAAAAAAAAAAAGAACAAGGCAAAAAAGACCAAAGCTTTTTGAAGCCCAAGCAGTTGCCCAGGGAAGGGAAGGCTGTGTGAGCCAAGGGCAAAGAGGCTCTCATGCCAGGCATTATCCAAGTTTGATCCCATCAGAGCAGCCTGTTAAGTTAATTTGGTAGGAGAGCAGAGTGAGATAGAGGGAGCTTTATGAAGTTCCTGTGTCTGGGCTTCACGTGAGCACAGTGCCAGGTACGGGTGCTTGCAGAGGGGCCAAGAAGCAAGCAGGAATCAGGATTGTGGGGCAGGGGGTATGGGGACAAGGGAAATTGCTAGCTGGGTCTCTTGATGGTCAGGGTCCTTTGTGCTCCTCAGCCTGGTGAGGGTGAGTCAGGGGAGCAATGTCACTGCTGTCACAGGAGAATTCCAGCCCCAGCTCCAGCGGGATGGGGACGCTCTGCTGAGGACCTGCTGACTCGGGGCTTTGGCAGCAGCAGGGCAAGGGTGCTCCTGCTATTTATAACTGATTTAATTGAGGCTTTGCAGGGGTGTGGAGCTGGGAGAACAGTTGCTTGCCAGGAATTTGGCTGGAAGGGTGCACTGGTGGGGACGTGCTGAACGGCGCCAGCCCCGACTGCACCGTCCTGCTGGGCCGGGCCGGGCTGGGCTGGGCTAGGCTAGACTAGGCTGGAGTAGGCTGGGCTGGGCTGGGTTGGGTTGGGCTGGGCTGGGCTGGGGGGACACGCTCAGCTCCTGCCCCAACACCTCTGCAGCACCCAGGGGGATCCCAGTGGCCCAGGGAACAGAGCCAAGACTGCCTGAAACACAAAAATTGGGGCCCTTCCCTTAGGGGCATCTCTTCTGTGAAATAATTGAGTTAGATGCTTCTCTTCTGTCTCCTTCCAGAAGATGCTGGGGGCAACTGGGAGAAGTTGTGGCCCTGTGCACATCCAGGCTGCTCCAGCACAGGGTGAAGCCTGGGCCAGGCTGGGTGCAGGACACGCAGGGACTGCTGTGGGTTTCTGCCTGGGAGCGTTTCAGTGGCTCCTTACAGCATTCATTTCTCTGGCAGAAGATCCCTGTGCTCTACCTGTTGGTTCTTGTGGGTTTTTTCTGTCATGTAAATGGTGGCTGCTGGAGTTAGTGACTCAGAGAGGATTTATTTTCCCTCTCCCAGGAGATGGGTAATTGCAAAGCAGTGTTTTTGGGCCTGTTAGGGGAAGATTCCTTGGAGACACTCTTATCTACTTAAGTTTATAAGCTGACTTTTATTTCATCTGCAGATTCTCCTTGCTGGATAAAAGGTTAATGTTTAGCTCTGGAATCTCCTGACCTGTTCTTTATTATCCTTGCAAATGACTGGAAGAAATACATTTGAACTCAGCCCTCTGTGACTCTAATTGTGAATTTTGAGCCTCAAAGCAGTGGTTGTGTGCCTGCACCAGCAGCTCAGTGGTGGCAGAGGCTGAGCACTGTGTCTGGGACACCTTATTTTGGGATTGTTTGGTTTAGCTTTTCATTAATTCTCTAAAAAGCCTGACGTCAAAGGAGCCCCCAGGCGTGCAGTGCAAAGGTGGAGGCATCCAGACGTGGTGTGGTGGGAGCACAGCACAGCTCTGAGTGCACTGCAGGGGAACCAAACCAGCCCAGACCACCCTCCATCCTCATAAACCTGACAGAGGTGGACTTGTCTGCAGGAGATGGAGACAAGTCTCTGTCCCTTAGGGCCCTCAGCAAAGCTCTGCCAGTGTATGACAAAAGGGGTCATCACACAAGTGGGTTGGTGTTTTTGGAAAATGCACTTGGGGGAAAATGGAGCTAGATCTGTTTTGGTGAAATGCTGAATTGTTTTCAGTTTGAAGATGCTCCCATGCCCTGTTGAGCTGGGGATATCTGTTTCAACAAGTCTGGTGCTCAGCAGAACTGAGGCACTGCAGTGACTCTGGTGCCACCATGAATAAGAGAAAAGCCCATTTATGTCACAGCACATTTACATATCAGACAGGATTTCCACTGGGGTTGATAATGGATGGACACTGTGTGGCAATCTTCCTTTCTGTCCACCCCAACTGCATTATCTCTGCCACGAGGTCACCCCGGTGTGCTGGTGGGAACAGTCCAGGGCTCTGTGGCTGCATGAGCTTCATGGCTGTGACGTGGTTTATCACAGAGTGTCCTCACCCCTCCAAGACGTCCCCTCACAGCCTTCCTGCTCCCTGCCCCTCAGATCCATCACTCCTGGATGAAGCCATGGGATGCAGGAGAAGTGCAATACCACTGGACTTGGGGAGCTGCAAAGTGGAGACTTTGTGAGGGAAAGAAAGGCTGGAAAGACCATGAGGTGTTCAGGCCATGCAGAGTTTCGGGTGGCAGCTGTCCCCTGTAAGCGCTGGAGTGACAGGCTGGGGAAGGGCTGGAGCCCACCTTGCTCTGGAACCTGAGATGGACAGAGCATGGGGAGTTTGTGGCAGGGTGGATGGTTGGAAAATCCTGGGTTTTAGTGTGGGGTTTCCACTTGTGATGAATTTGGGAGACAGGCCCTTAGAGGAGGTGTTAAGGTGAGGGCTGAGCCATGGAGGGGCCAGGCCTTGGGCTCTGACCTGGCCAGCGAGGCCTTTGACACACACAGAGCTTTGGAGATGGTCTCTCCAAGCAGGTTCATTTCACACCTGTCTTGCAGGGTGAGTCTCCTGTAGCAGGGAGCAGAACCCTGCTGACAGCCCGTTTGCTCGAGCATTTCTCCTCTCCAGCTGCCTGTGCTCAGCTTCCTGCATTTACAAGGAGCTGTTTAAGCTGTCGAACACCCCTGCTGCTGCCCAGACCACAGGAGCCACTTTTCAGGTCAGCACCAGCACCGGAGTCACGGGCAGTGACACTGAACTGCATTTACAGCTGTAGTAAAATGCCCCAGTGCCCACTGACCACGGTTAAAAATGTCTCCGTGTTAAGCTGAATTTGCCTGGTTTTAACAACCATCTCCGTGATCTTTTTATTTGTTACAGAAGGATGCTGAGCCCTTTTCAATTTGTCAACACCCTCGGATGGGTGCTGTAAAATTTTAAACCTCTGCCTCAGTCGCAGCCCTGCTCTGTGGACTGCGAGCCAAGTCATCCTCCCCACTCTGCACTGTGCTGAGCTCAAAACCTAATAAATAACGTTAATCATGCCATCCATTTCCTCCACAGGGAGCGACTGGTAAATGGTTATTAATTCAGTGATAAATTCTGATGCCTCTTTCCCAGTCCTGGCAGTTATGTCTGGTTATATCTCATGATTTTCAGGAAAAGCAGCGCCTGCATCTGCTCTTTTATTGCGCGTTTGTTCATTCACATTTTCTTGGCTGCTGCAGGTTTCACAACCCTGGTGTTTCCCTGCCGACATCCCTTCCCAGAAGTGTGAAATCAATCGAGCAGGAGCCGTGCGGCCACAGCCTCGCTCAGCAGCCCCAGCCCCAGGGCTCTTCTCCCCTCCCCTTGCTCTGATCCATTCCCGGCTAAAACAGGGATGAAGGTATTTATGTCATAAATGAGGTGCGAATTTCACCCTCTGGAACGTAATTACGACGCAAGCTGTCATCCTAATTCCCAAATATCTTTAAAAACTGGATGAACCAGCGCTGGTGTGGGGGCCAGCCCAGCCCCTCCATAATTCCCAGCTCCTCCGTGCCTGGCGGAATGCGGCGCTGGGATGTGATTCAACGTCTGTGCAAGCACATGCTGATGTCTGTCAAAGATAGCGGCTGCTTTCCTGTGCCCTGCCTGCGAATCTGCTTTGTGCAGACAGCTGGATATTTATGAGTTTTATATTTACCCCACGGTCGTGCAGTTTTGCTGTTTATCCACCAATTTCTATTGTTTTTCCTTTTGTGGGAGTTCTCTGTGCGTGGGGGAAGGCGTGCAGCGAGGAATACGTCTCTAGGCACGTAAGTACCTTCCTGAGAGACATTAAGCATATGGATGACACACTCCCAAGTTTGGTTAGAGGCAGATCCGCATGCTGAGGCTCAGCTCCTCTCTTCACAATATGTAATTTGGCCAAAGAGATAAAGAATTGCAGTAATACAGGCAATATACAGTCAGCCCAAGCAGGAAGATTTTTCACAGGAAATTTCCAAATATGTGTTAACATATATTTCATTTCAAGCAGTGAGTCTAACACGAAGGCAATCCTGTTATTTCTGTTCTGGAAGGCATCCAGTACCCTATAAGCCTTCTAAAAAAGCAGCGTGGCTCAGTCACAGAGGGAGTGTATTAGTGCAAACGGCGCGGATGTTGCTGACTTGGCAATCAGCAAAAACATAATGAGCTCCTTTAACCATGGGAATGGAGCAGCCTTCCCGGAAAGCTGCCGTGCCCACTGCCCTCCCCATCGATTGAACTGCAGGTGGAGATGTGTGTGGGAGCAGATGCCTCTGGTGAGAGGTGAGGAGGCTCCCTAAGTCCTTGAGAAATTGATTCAGACTCCGTTTATGACTCCTTTTTTCTGGAAGTTGACAAACCATCCTGGTCCCTCTCCCTCCCTGCGCTGAGGAATGGCTGTCATTGAACAGCTCAGAGACAACCCAGTACCCACCGTGGAGGGGCTGTTCCTCTGGGATTATATGGATCTGGAAATCCTAAAGATCCAGCTGTGTTTGGTGGACCTGTAAATCCTCTCTCTTGCCTGCTGCTGTCAACATGCCTGTAGGACCCTTGGCTGGGGTTCAGCAAGATTCCCTCCATCCCAATCTGCCTTTGTGATTCCCACTGTGCCCAATCCTCCTCCCCTTCTCCCCACCACTGTTGCTGCTGCATGGCAGACTCAAATATGGTCACAAACAGACCAAGGCAACACAGCAAAGCAACCCCAGCAGGAGCTGGCAACGAGGTGTGTTTGCACACCACCATGAGAACGGCACCACGGCCCCCATCCCAAACTCAGTGCCCATTTTCCTTCTGCCGTGGGGGACATGGAGCCTATTTTCCTTTGCCATGTCCTCCAGCCTCCTACGCAAAGCCTGCTGTGAGTCCTGGTGTGTGCTCACGTACCTCCTGGCAGGCTGATGGGCCCACAGCTCTTCTCCTTGGGACCTTGCTCCTGCATGAAAATGCGCTTGGTGCAGAGCCTCCAGAGCCCGAAATGTGCCGCCTCGCAGGTGGTGGTGTTCTCCTCCAGCCTGGGGCTGAGCACGGCCCAGTGGTCAGTCACCACGGCCGCGAAGAGCAGCGAGATTCCCACCAGGATCACGGAGAACGTCAGCCGCACCTTCAGGGGTTTGCTCTCGTCCATCTCGCTCCGGAGCGGCGGGGGATTCGCGAGGGCTCCCGAAATCCTGGCACATCTGAGTGCCTGGAAATGTCAGCCCCGGGCCGCAGGCAGCTGCTGGGCTGTGTCAGGAGGCTCCCAGTGCACAGCTCAGCTTTCCGCCCCGTCCCACCCGGGTTGTTTTGGATTCCCACGCCCGGCCGGAGCGGCTGCGGCCGCCGCGCAGGGGCTCAGGTCTCTTGACTTGCAGCATGCCCAGAAATAGGCATTAATAGGATGATTAACTTTTCAGCGAGGTTATAAAAACATCTGTGTTTATAATAGTGCTGGGCCTGCGTGCAGACTGATCCTAAACAGCATAATAGCCCTGCAGCCCTGTCACCCTGTGCCTGTGGCTCGCAGGAGCTCAGGAGTGGACCTGCCTCCAGAGACCAGAACTGTGGCAGAGAGGGTTAAAATAAGCTAATTAATCTATGTCTATTTTATTATATATTTTTATTATAGTTATTCTAAGTTTTTATTATAATGATTTTTAATTAACCTGAACTGTTCTGAGTTGTTGGGGATTTTTCACGGGTTCCGTTTTTTGTTGTTGTTTTGCTTTTTTTGTTTTCAGGGTTTTTTTTGTGTTTTTATTTTTTTCTTTTTCTCTTTTTAATGCAATATTTCTCAAATACTTGTTTGCTTTCCTACCAAGCAGGTTCCCCTTGATACCTGCAGTAGGTCCAGCAGCCACCCAACACATCCATTCCTTTCTCCAGCACTGCCTTCACTTGCCTTAAGCCCAGATTGCTGGAGCTGGGCCAGCCTCTCTCCTTCCCTTTGATATTTCAGCTGATTGTAAAGCCAATTTGATGGTAATGTCAATGCAGAGGCCACTGTGGAGGTGACATTACAATTGTGATGTCAGACTGAGGAGGGTGACAGTACCTGAATGTTAAAAGAATGGTTAAAAAAATGCCAGTGGAAAGCTGCAAATATCATTGTGTCAAGATAATGTCAGAGCTACTCCAGTCCTGCTTTATTAACACCCCAGTTTGATGTCAAAATAAAGGTGCAGAGGTGTCAGCTCAGGTTGATGAGGACAATGTGGAGCAAGAAATTAAAGTGTAGGGAGAGTATGGGAAAGGGAGAGAAAATAAAGTGTAAGAAGTTAAAAAATATTGGTCCAAAATAAGTAATTGAAGTATGACCAAGGTTAGCATTACTCTGCTTGATGTGTGACAGGGATGGCTTGGACACCCCTGTGGGGCAGAGGGACATGTGGGCGCCCAGGATGGCACCTGGAGCCCCATTCTTGCTGGGATGTGGGAACTGTGGGCAGGAGTGAAGGTACCTGGTGTGAAATTGGAGGGGAAGGGGACCAGGGAGGGCAGTGGGGACACGGAGCAAGGCAGGGACCAGGCCCACAGGCACATCCATGCTGGGGCTGGCAGAGATATTAGAGGCTTCCATTTAAACCAGAACCAAGAGTGAAAGCAAAAAGGCCTAAAGGGAGCAGACTTTAAGCCAGAAAAGAAGTGCATTAAAGATGTAATGCCTTTTCCTTTGAAGTAGATTCTTGTTAAATTTCACTAGACATCAGTTGATCTCAGGAGCTGCATCTCAACTTCAATTCCTTGATGCTACAAACTCCACAGGTGGAGCAGAGGGAAGTGAATGTGTGTTTGCAAATGCGGGCACAAAGTGAGGCTCTGGTTGCTGAGACATCAAGTGCTAATGATCCTGCTTTAGACTAATTACAACCTACAAGGACTGCAGGGGTGGGAACTCATTAATTTTTTTCAGCGGCGTTGGTCTTTGTGCCTCTTCCAGTGCTGGCAAGAATCACACTTTCTGTTCTCATTTAGTTCCTTCATTCTGGAGAAGTTCTATGGGTTTGGTTTGGCTTTGAGTTTCCTAATTTCCAGGAAACAACTGAAGTGAAATCAGAAGTGAATAATTGATCCTTGCCTACTACTGAGTGGAGCTGGGAGTGTGAACAGGCTTCAGTGAGCCCCAGCATGGGCAGCAGTGGCTTCCCAAACTCACATTGCTGCAGCTGAGGTGAAACACTCCCCCCAGCACCCAAAAATGACCTAGAGCTGCCAGCCCATGGGAAAAAAAATGGGTTTTGTGGGTTACTTGTGGGCATTTGGCAAATGCAGAAACAAAACAGATTTCTGGAGGAGCACAGGACTAAAGCAAACCCTGGAAGTTTTCTGCACATCCAGAAGACCATGATACCTAATCCTCTGGGAATGGTTCCTGCAACCTCCCTGTGTCAGCTGGTAAATATTCACATTTAAAAATCAATATCACATGAAATACAGACAGATTATTGATGAGGACCTGTTGGAAAGCAGGGAGGGCTGCAATTAGCTGCACTGTAGCAGCAGCGAGTGAGGGACTCAATTCTGTTTCTCTTCTGGAGAAAATGCCAGAGGAGGTGTCTGAAGCCAAACTACAGTGTTGGTTTTATTTCCCTGGCAGAGGTGGTGACTTGGCTCTGCTCCCCAGCACTTGCACTCTTCTGTATTTCTTTCAGACCAGCCTCAGCATTTGCCACAAGCAGATTAACCTCACTCTGTGGCTCCCTGCTTGCAGAGCAGTGCTCTGCAGAAAACCCATCCCAGTCAGAACAGGCCAGAGAGGGGGAGGCAGCCCCTGCTCTGCTCTCAGCTCAAATGGGCGTTCAGCAAAGAGCTTTCTTCAAACAGGGTCTCCTCAGTACTGTTTGTGCTCCCCAACCTGCATTGCCCCGGTGTGGTGAGACCACTGGGATCGGGGTGGGGGCTGCACAGCCAACACCTGGGAATGCCATCAGCGGCACCCTCCGGAAGCCTCCCGGTTCTGGGGTGGCAATCATGGAACACAAGAGTTAGTGTGTGAGTTTTGGCTGGCTGTTTTACTTTTCAGTAGACTCCCACCCCTGTGTGTAGCTGGCCATCCCTGCTGCCCCTGTGAGTGACCCACAGCTCCGAGCTCCCAAAATACCGCGGGCTGAGCCGGCTGTGCCGTTGGGGAAAGTGATCCTGGCTCCGGGAGCACGGCAGCGCTGGCTGAAAGCTGAGCTGGCTTTCAGACAGATGCACAGCCTCTCCTTTCCCTTTGAGCTTTTAGACACAGGCACTGCCCCTGTCTGTTGGTTCTCTCATTCCAAGGAAATGCCATATCGTCCTTTTTCCACTTTCCACTGTCTCTGCTTCCCCCCTCCTCAAACATCACCACTTCTCCCAACACCCCTGTTCACAGTGGGGCAGCCACAGCTCCTGGCATCAGCATTTACCCATGGACTTGCTCATAAATGTGGGATAAACCTTTATTTATTTCAGTCAAAGGGAAGCAGCTTTGGGCCTGAGCTTTAAATGGCTTCACTACCTCGTGTCAGAGGCATTTGAAAAGATGAATCCTCTGCCTTCCTCCAGACGTGCCAATTCATCGTGAGCCTGGGAGAGGTGGGTAGAGACAGGCAGCCAGTCCTCATCTTTGGAGACAGTCTGGAGGCTGAGGAGCTGGGAGGTGAAGCTGAAAGAAGTATTTGAAGAAGGAATGCTGTCTGTGACTGGGGGATGGTTGGGGCTGCCGGGGTGGGAGAGGCTGCTCAGCTGCTGCCCCGCGTCCGGCGCCGCTCGTCCCGCTGGCTCTGTGGTGCCGGTCAGAGCAGGGCTGTGCGGAGCTGCAGCACGTGGGGCCAGGCTGCCTTCAGGCAAGGTGGGAAAGATCAGGGAGAGGAGGAGGCTCGAGGCGAGTTCATAAGAAAGCTCAAAAGCTGGAGGAAAGCTCAGGCTCAGGGAGGTACTTCAGAACACACTGGGCTGTTTTCCTCCAGGGTGGTTTGCAGTGGCCTCTGGCCACCACGCCAGGCTCAAACTGGGCACTGAGACCACAGTGGGTCTCATATGGGGCAGGTTTAAGCTGGAAATGAAAAGGTTTTTCTTAATTTCCAACCAACTAACTGAAAATATTATGAAGATAGCTGATCTTGGAGATTTTGTGGTATCTGGGACCACAAGAATAATTTTATCTCCTCTGAAATACTGGTGCCCAGTAACATGGCCAACTGCAATCAAACAGTGAAAAACGTGAAAAAAACAACCGGAAATCTCAGCTCTGAGAATTTAGAAACTAAAAATCTATATACCTTTCTCCACACGAAACCAAATACATTTAAAATGGTTTATTTAAAAAGTAAGGATTAAGTACATTATACATGGTTGTGATTATACCAGTAGAACTGAAGCACAGTGGAAATAACACTTTAGAACTGCAGACAGAAATGTAGCCTCAAGGGACATGATATATTAGCCCTTGTGGATATGTGATCCATACAGAGAGAAAAAGAAACAGAAAAATAGTTTATTGTTAGATGTCTGGGCAGCTGAAGTGATTTCTCCTTTTACTCCTATTGTGTATGAGAAACAAGGAAGAGAGAGCTCATGGTATACCTGAAATTTTGTTTCTTGGAAAATCAAATCTGATCCAATAGCATTTATTATTTTTTTTTTTAGTTCTGGTGCTACAGTATGTTATATACCAAAAGACTGATTATTGTTAATGATATGGTTTTATGGTATCTGCAGGCCTTGCTGGGAAATGGGGATCATTTGTTAGATGCTGACCAGGGAAACCAGAGAGATGTGGAAGAACAGATGATTTTTTTAAACTATCAATGAATGGTTTCAAAGGCTGAGCACAATCTAACTCTGTTCACATAGATCAACCATGGAGCAAGACTGCTCATGGGCAGGAATGCTGAAAATTTTTCATTTTGTCAGAATCAAAGTTTTTCATGGGAAAGGACTGGGGCTTTGAGTTTTTTGTGGTTTTGTTGGGTTTTGTTTGTTTGTTTTCTGGAATTGTCAAATGAATTGTTTTGGTTTTGGCTTTGGTTGAACAATTTGCTGCACTGCAACTTAACACATGAGTTTTCAGTTGCAGCCCTTGTTGTCTCACAGGACAAAAACTCTGGTCCCTGTTATGTCCACATGACTTTGTTCCCTGTCCAGACCCCATGATCATCTCATCATCCCTGCTCCAGCTCCATTTCTTGAAGGTGGCTGCTGGAGAAGGAGCAGATGCTCCAGCTTGGACCAAAACAGGGCATCACTCCTGGAGAGCTGCTGGACCCAGCCCTGCCCTGGGGGAGGAGGCTCTGGCAAAGAGCAACATCCCAAAACGCTCAGCAAGAATTTCTTTTACTGCCAAAAACACTGCATGTGCCTCTGCAGGACTGAGCTGGGCTGAAGAAAAACCTTGGACTTTGTCTGGAATCAGATGGGTGGTTTGAAGCACATTCACTGGAGAACGACGACTAAAAGAACAAAACCCACGCGCGAGCAAACCTCACACTGTCCACTTCCAGTTCAAGGTACATGAGTTTAGAGAAACAGCCTATATCTAACTCCTGGTTTGAAAGGGAATGGTTTTATTCTTAATTACAGTAAACACGGATGAGGACTTAGTTCTAACTATTAGTTTTTTAACACAGTGGGAAACAAATAGTTCTGGGAAATTGCACTTGAAAAATACATTGACTATAATTAGATGTAAATTAATTAGCACTTAGTATGACACACTAATGAGACAGAAGGTTGTTTTTTTTCATTGCAAACTTCTACTTCTATCATAGCTAATCAAAGTATTTTAATATTACGAAGTCTCAAAAAGTAGGAAATAATTTATTGTTTGAAAGCATAAAGATTCTTGTAAAAAAAACCTTTCATCAAGAACTTTAATAATTTTAGAACCCTTTTATGTTGTCCTAGCCGAAAAGTAGGTAAAAAAGTTTTCTTTTCTGCCTCTGTTTGAATTTTTTTTAAAAAGCTTGTGTAACATCTTTCTCCATAGTGTGTTGATACAGAAAGTAGCACAACATTTTCTAGTTTTAAATCATTCCCATTGCTCCATTCGCTTTAGCTCTCAGAGTTCAGAGGTTTGAAAAAAGGATCCCAGCGGAGTTTTAACCTGAATGGAAACTCTTAATGAGCAGGGATGAAGGCTCCAACCCACCCCTGCCAAAATAATGATGTGGCTGTGCCAGGCTGAGGGCCAGGCAGAGCTTAACAGTGACTAGGGGAAGACTCTCGCTTAAAATTGAGAATTGTGTCTTGGTTCTTGCAAGGAGAGAGGCTTGAGTGGGTTTCTCTGGAGAGACAGGGATTCAACTTCCTTTTTGGGATGTTAAGGCAGCTTCTCCGGGATTTCCCTGGAGAACTTGGTTCCACTAGCTGAAAGCCTCGTATCCAAACCACCACTGAGTCTCTAGCCCTGGGGCCATCATAGGATAAATTAAGACTAAAGAGGTTTTAACAGTTTGGCTGAGATCTCCCACTACCAGTGACCCAAACTTTCCAAATTATGGATTTTTTCTTGTCACCACTTGTCTAGTGTTCTGCTAGCAAAGATTTTCTGGGCAAAGATGATGGGGATATTCAAAGGAATCTACAGGAATTAGATGCTCCTCTCTCACTGCATCTAATTCATCTGAGGGGAATCGGGCACCTCATTCTCATATGGCTTGGTCGAGTGGTCACTAAAATCAGCATGAGTACTATTAAATTAAATTACCTTTGAGTCAGGCCATCAAGCTTTGAGATCCAAGCCTAGTATAAAAACTGAAAGCAGGAATTTATAAGAAAAGAAAATAATATTTCAGACTCTTTTAGAAACATACAGAAGCAAAGGGTACAAATTAGTTCCCTCCTTACGTGATGCATAGAGTTTGCTGTGGGCTCTCTGCACGTAAGTAGATGCATCATTACAAAATAAATTAAATTAGGTCGAACCACCATTTCCATCTAAAAGCAACTATACCTTGCACCATGCGGCACTTAATTCATAATAAAAAGAGTTTAATAAATATCTCATAAACGGTGATTTTTTTTCCTTTTTTTTTTTTTCCCTTTTTTTTGTTTGTTCTGTTTTAAAAAATACAAAGTTGTCATCTGCTCTGTTAACACTCGGCTCCCGTTGCCGCGGGAAGTTTCGCGAGTCCGGGCGCGGTCTCTTCTGCTTGCTCAGAGATCTCGGTTTGCAGTAGCGTTAGTGTTGCACTTGTGAAGCGTAAGGAAATCGGGAGCGCGGTGGCGGGGCAGCGGCGGCTCAGCCCTGCTCCCCGCCGCGCTCGGGGCAGTCTCCAGGGGCTCCTGACAGCCAGCACTCAGCACCTTGCCGGATCAGGCACTAGGGCTCGTCGAAATGAGAATTCAAGTTTTCTAAACGTTAGGCAAGAAATGATACTTGCAAATAGGCTCAAGTCCCACCTACTTTAATCTTTTTCCTTTCTAGGTGTTTCAAGACGCACCCACCCTCTGCTCCTTGGCCTGCGTTGCCCCAAGGGATGCCTTACCCCAGGAATGGGAGACCCCCTTCCCACCCCATCAGAGAGTCTGTAATGCTCAGTACGTGGGTGCTCTACGGTTTCAGTGGCACAGGTCAGTTTTAGAAAGTGTTGCCTTCAAAAATATTTTCTTTTTTTTTTTCTTTTTTCTTTTTTTTTTCTTTTGAAAGAGGCAAAGCTTACACCATGTTGAAGGAAAGTGGCTCACTTGATGAGTAGCTCATTTTCATCCTTGGGCTTGGTTATAAATTATATTTGCAAGTTTGTATTAAGGGATCTCAATATTAGAAAAGAAAAAGTACAACAAATTTTCTGTAATCCTTTAAAACACACTGGTGGCCAGTCCTTTGCAGTTTCTCCAAGACTGTGTACACACTACAAAAGTGCAGGAACATGAACTGCCTTCATCTTGTGACACCAAGAACGGAAATAAACAAACTCCAAATAGCTTCAAAAAAAGCTACGAGCGTGTAAATATCTTTATGTTGGTCCAGAGGATCTCCACTTGCTACCTCAACGCATGCCACAATTAAAGAGGTGAGAGGGTATTTTAACATCGCTCCTGACAGATCCATTCTGTTTGGGCATCTCTTCAAAAAGCACGAGGAAGGAAGGTGCTTCAAACCGGCGTCGTTCTCCTGTTGACCATGTTGACATGGAGTCCTTCCTTAAATTCCTTCTGGAGGAAGTTGTGGACCTGCAGGAAACTGGCTTCTTGGTCTGCGTTGTAGCTGGCAGCCGTGGTAACCTTCAAAGGCTCCCTGGAAAGGGTGTACATGGAAATTTCATTCATGGGGATGGTGCCCGCTATCTTCATGCCAACTGGAGAAATGTCCCTGGATGGAGAAGGCTCTGTGGAGCGGGAGCTGGATCTGGACCTCCGCCTCCTGTACCTATAGCTTGGCATCCTGGCATAAGGAGAACTGGAAGAAGTCTTAAGGAATTCCCTCTTGGTCTTAAACCTCAGCTCTTTGTTCTTCTCAATATAAATGTTCACAGCCAGAACACCTATGGTTTCGGCCACAATAAAAGACAAAGCTCCAAAATAAAAAGACCAGCCATAGTTGTAATGGTTCTTTTTGTCCTCGTCTCGCTTGTCACTTGGGTCACCTGCATTGCTCGATATGTAGACAATGATCCCTATGATATTACTTAGACCTGGAGGAAGAAAAACATAAATCAGTGTTTGTGTGGCTGGGGAGATATAATTTAAGCCATGTTACTTTCTGGGCTGAGTGGTTCTAAGACTGGGACAAGGAAATTTTATTACATTTATTTACTCTTACATTTCTCTCAAGGATTCATTTATTCTTGAAAAACAGCCAATAGGTCAACATATGGTAATGTGTGCTCTCATGGATCCCAAAATATTCAGCAGGACTTTTCCCCATCTCTTCATTGCCACAGTGGAAAAGCAGCAGCTTGTGGGAGCTCACTAATATTGTGAGTGGGATTCTAACATCCAGAAGAATGATAAAAATACATTTGGAGCTCAGGGCTATGGCTGTTCACCTTGATCAAAATAAGTTCTCTTCCACCTTGCTGAATTTTCATCTAAATGCTGCACGCTTAATCCAGGCTGCAGGGAGAGCTATTAACAATGGGGCTCTCTCACATGTTTCTAGTGTGAAAAACGGGCTCACCTATCAGAGGTGAACGTTTTCTGCATTCATATTAAAAAAAAAAAAGGCCCTAGGTGTAAGAGATGCCTGATTCATCTAATGTTTAATATATTTTAAATAGTGTAAAACATGCTTGTTACTGAATTTCACTTCTTTCTGCAGGAAAACCAAAAGCTTTTCTAGAATATACTTATTGTGGGGCTTCAAGAGCATAATTTTGTCTTGAGAAATTTGCCTGGTGTGGTGTTGTTAATGCCCTCAGTCCAGCAAAGGGATGCAGGAAAAGCACTGCCAAGAAGCTTTTCCAGAGTCTTTTCCAGCTGAAAACAGCAGCACTTCTTAAGAACTCAATTTAAACAGAACATACCTGCTGCAACAAAGAGAATCCCAGCGCTGAGAATAATGTTGTTTTTGCTGTTGTAAATCCTTCCTGCTCCGACACAGAGTCCTCCCAGCAACAGCAAAATTGTGCTTAGGATGGGGAACACGCTGGAGGCACGGACGATGCCTGCAGGGAGACAGGCAGGAAGGGAGGACAGAGCAATCATTTTGGGTGCCTCCTCGGGTGCAAGTGTGGAGATTAGAGTCTCAAAAGCCCTGTTTTTTCCCTAAAATTGTTAAGAAGAATGACTTAATAGATCCAGAGGATTGTTAAGATTGAAAAAGACCTTTAAGATCATCAAATCCAACAGTGAAACCAGCACTTCCACCACGCTCACCACTAAACCACATCCTTGAGTGCCAGCCACATCCACACATTTTTTGAACATACTCAGGGACGCCTGTTCCAGTGCTTCATAATCCTTTCAGTGAGAAATTTTCCCCAATATCTAACTCATTATCGTTTTTTATTCATTTTTCCTAGAATTATCACTGATTCTGCATTTCTGGGCAAGTTTTTGGGATGACGAAGCCATGAGGTGGCCAGTGTGACAAAGACTCTCAACTAGAGTGGCTTCAATCTTTTGAGCTTCCTCCCAGGAAGTCCAGCATTACTGGCATTTTCTGATGCCACCGTGTGCAGAATATTTCTGGCAAAGCATGAGGTAAGTGACAGTAAGACTCAGCACCACGCAGGGAGCAGCAGTGAAAAATTCATGAGCTGGCTATGAACCCTACAACGTTTGGGACAGCTGGAGCAGACGGATCTGTTCCGTGGTGCACACACAAGGTGAGCAAATTACAGCTCTTGAAGTCAGCAGCATCCATGTTGCCAGCATGCACAGCTAATAACCCCTTTTTCTTTTTCTTTTGCTGGATATTAAGGACATTGAAACCTTTCAAATTTCTAAGGAAGGAATTTTAACAAGTGTGTCTTAGATGTTTGTGTTTAGTTTCCCGACAGCAAAGTAGTCATTTAAAATTCTGCATGCTTCAGTCCATTCATCAGCGTATAAAATCCCCCACAAAAATATTAAAACACCACTTCAAGCCAGCTTTCAAAGTCGGGTCACAACAAGACAGAGCAGCAATCGACAGGGAAGCGGCAGTGAGGGAACAAAAGGGCTGAGAAAAAATAAACAAGCATGAGAAGAGAGATGTCTGTATTGTAAAAACCAAAGGGGTAAAAGCTGCCAGGGGTTTCTGAAAGGCAGAGTGAGGAACCGAGTTTTATTGCTATAGAGAGAGGATTTATTTTTTGAAGAAGGGGAGATAAGGTGCTGAATACCGCTGTGGAAAATGGGATCACCCTGAAGCTGGGGAAAGGCGAGGGCGCAGAGGGGAGCCCCGGCAGAGCGGGGGGCGCCGGGCTGGGGGATCCCAAGGCGAGTGAGAGTCCGAGGCTGCTGTCACAGCGGCACGGAAACCCCCCAGCAGCCTGGGAGGCCGGGGTACCCCAGGGCTGGGTGAGCGGAGAGGAGCAAACGCCATGTGCGCGC
The DNA here is from genome assembly GCF_017590135.1 of Pyrgilauda ruficollis. Classification (NCBI taxonomy): domain Eukaryota; kingdom Metazoa; phylum Chordata; class Aves; order Passeriformes; family Passeridae; genus Pyrgilauda; species Pyrgilauda ruficollis. The sequence goes on along the minus strand of NW_024529044.1, from coordinate 2,884,250 downwards.
TGCGGTGCCGGGAGCGCCGCGGTCTCTCCGGGCGCATCCTCCTGCCAGACGCGCACGGCGAGCGGCGCCGGTTCCCGGGACAAACGGGCAGATGTTCCAGCTGCTGCTTTCTCATTTCGCTGTCGATGGCCGTGGCGTTCCCGACTCAGCGGATCGCTTCCTAACGATTCCCCTGGGATCTGGTGGCAGAGCTCCCAGTGGCTGCGGGAGGGACGGGGCTGGGGGCTCCGCACCGGCCCCGCTCCGCCCGGGCCTGGCAGGGACGGTCCGGACACAAACCCAAAAAGACAGCGCCTGCCTGGGAAGATTCTGCCTGTATCGACCGGCAAGAGCGAGAAAAGTCCATCCTTTCCCAAACCGGCAGCGTCGCTGCACGTGTCCTTCACAGCTGGGGCATTTTCCAGCCGGATCTGAAGCCGGGCCAGGCGGGTGCATTGCTATTCAGACAGCGTCTCGCAGGAACTGCCAAAGCCAACTGATGCGAGTGGGTGTAAGGGCTCTGGTCAGAGCCTGTTGAGAGGTGAGAGCTGTTCCCTTGGCCTGCTTGTATCCCCACGTGTGTGCTATGAATTAACAGCACTTTGGCTTTGGCTCATTTTTTTCAGTCAATTGTTAGAAATTTGTTAGAAATTGTTAGATTCACAGTCAATCTCTGCTGCTGGATTTTAAGGCACCCCAAATCTCTCTGTCTGTTTTTGTGCCCTGGATAAAGGCTTAAAATCGCCTCTGGCCCACCCTTTCTGGATATTGCTTCCTGCACTTTATGGCCATGCTGTTTATAATGATTTCAGTTAAATCAAAGAGCTTTCCCAAAATGCTTCAGTGATATCATTGGAAGGAACTTGTCAGATGTACCAAAAATAAGGGGTGGGTTGTTCTATTTGTACTAATAAATTTCAGAGATAATTTTTCTATAGTAGGTAATTAATGAAGAGAAACAAAACACACAGTGTTCTCTTCCTGAAAAATTCCACAATATATATTTTTTTCCAATGTGTACTTTTAGCTCTGAAATTTCAAAGGAAGCTCATAAGGTACCACGTAGAATTTACATATGTCTCCTGATACTGGTAATAAAGTGACAGCACATCAAAAAACATTAAGGCAATCTGGTTTTTGCTTTCTCCCTGGCTTTTCTCCCTCCCTTGTTTACCGTCCTGTCGGTTTGCATCGCCTGCCGTGCGCCGCTATGTGTGGTGACACCTCCTTCGGTGGAGCCGCTCCTCCCCATGGGGCTGCAAACCCTGCTCGGCTTGGGCTTTTAATCTCCAGAAAGGCAGGAGCCGAGGGAAAGGCTTTGAAAAGAGGATGCTGTAACAGTGTAGAGATGGCCCTGAAGCGGGGTCCCCCTGCTCAGTTAAGCAGAGCCCCGAGATCCGCAGCGCGCAGCGAGCTGAGAGCCCGCTCGTGCGGAGGGAGAGGCGCCCGTGCTCCGGCGGGGCTGCACGGGAGAGCCCGGCCGGGTGTGCCCGAGGAACGCGGAGAGGAGCGGGAGACAGGGGAGCGGGAGACAGGGAAGCAGGAGAGAGGGAAGGAGGAGAGGAGGGAAGTAGGAGACAGGGAAGCAAGAGACCAGGGAAGCAGTTCAGAGGGAAGCAGGAGACAGGGAAGCAGGAGTGGGAAGCAGGAGACACGAGGGAAACAGGAGACAGGGAAGCAGGAGAGAGAGAAGTAGGAGAGGAGGGAAGCAGGAGAGAGGGAAGCAGGAGAGGAGGGAAGCAGGAGAGAGGGAAGCAGGAGACACCAGGGAAGCAGGAGACACCAGGGAAGCAGGAGAGGAGGGAAGCAGGAGACACAAGGGAAGCAGGAGACACCAGGGAAGCAGGAGACACCAGGGAAGCAGGAGAGGAGGGAAGCAGGAGACAGGGAAGGAGGAGAGAGGGAAGCAGGAGACAGGGAAGTAGGACACAGGGAAGCAGGAGACAGGGAACCGGGGCATGTTTGCCGCTGGGGATGCGATGGCAGCCCAGGGTCCGTGCTGGCACTGGGACATCTGCTGCTCGCTGGGGCCCTGCTCAGGCAGAGGGGGATTTTTTAGACACACAGATGGGCGTGTGTTGCCACGGGGAAGGTTCAGTAGGAAGGGTCTTGTCTGAGCTCCTCTGCACGTCTCAGCTTGTCCTGTGCTGTCATTCTCTTGGTTTCGCAGGGAGCAGCTTGAACACCAAAGGGCAAAATCCAGACTCCTGCCTCTACCCATTCCCTGTACCAAAGTCTCCCAAAATCAGTCATTTTTGTCACTGATTTCCGTGGGGTTTTGAACCAGGGCTCGACACTAACACTATAGTATTTGCATTTCTCTAAAGCCCAAATTAATCTGGGGGCTGTGGAAGAGGCTGAGACCCCTCACACTGCTGCTTCAGGAGCACAAAACACATGAGTGTGGGTGCCTTTGTCTAAGCCAGGCAGGAAAAATAAATATTAGTCCCAACATGTCCCTCTGAGAAACTGTGCCAAGAAATGGCCAGAAATAGTGGAGAATGGAGCCAGTAGACTGCAAAAGTGTTGCAGAGGGCAAAAACAGGACGGAAGCTCTCTCGTCCCTGTGAAACAGTACGCAAATATCCTCCTGTCTTAGGCAATGATTTGGTCCCTATTACATACAGGTATGAGCTCATCTCCTCTGGATTTAGACACGTTACCTTTCAGTAATCTCTAAATCAACTCTGTGCATGGGAAACTGCAGTTTTCTTATGAAAGTTAAAGCCAAGGAGCCTTGTCTCCGTGCAGGCTCTGTGAGGTGAGCTCTGCTCTGCGGGGGAGACACCAGAGACTGATTTTGCAGAAGACATAAAGGGTTGGACCAACTTGTTTTTAAGATCTGTACTTAGTCACTTCTGCAAACAGCTTTTAGGAACACCCGTCATAAGCACATTTACAAACAATTTACCAGTCTCATAGCTTAACGTGGAGCTGGAGACTGTTTTCCCCAGTTCTCACTTTTCTCCATATAAAGAAGGCATAATGTGCTTTTATCATGATGCTACTTAATTCCTCTTTCCTTTTACTAATGATGTTTGTTTCCTAAAGCTGACTTGGCATCAATTTAACATTAGTTCCAAGGCTTTGTATGAAAGATAAATGCAGCTGTGCTCACACTCTGCCTTTGCCTGAGCTCTGAAATCGTGTCACCCGGCTGCTATGACTGATCTAAATCGACAAGAGCAAAGAGGAAAAAAACATCTGGGTTTTCTGGTGAGGCAAACTTTTCGGAGAATTTTTCCTTCTTCATGTCTTAGCAACTAGAAGTTGTTGCCCAGAAGTGAGCAGAAGGGCAGAGTGGTTCTCTAAGTGGTGTTTGAGGTAATTAATATTGTAATTGAGGAGTTCTCTGCTTTGCCAGCAGTGTTGTTCTCTGCTCCCTGATTTCCCAACACCTTGTGAGCTGCAGTTCCTCTCCCTGGTAAAGGGCACTGCTTTCTGCTTGGCTGCTCAGCTCTGTTGTTCACAAAGAACAACAAGGCAAGGAGTCCTCTGGGGAAGGGGAATCTAACTCCAACTTTGCCGACTTCATGGTTGGGTGAAGAATCGGGTTCCAAGACTTGCCATCACCTGCGAGAATGGTCATGTGGAGGGGATGAAACAACTGCCCTGATTCCAAGCACCAGGTTGGTGGGTGGAATCCCTCCTGGGGGGAATTCCATGCCAGTGTGGAGCAGCAGTGGCTGGCTGGCCAGGCATGGAAGCCATGGCCCCTGTTCATGCTGGGATTTTGCTGTTAGCTGCAGAAATTTCAGCTTCCTTCCTACAATGCAGTAATTTCACTGCAGGGGGACGTGGCTCACCAGCTGCAAAGGTTGAGGCTTGAGTAAAGGTTAGGTTTAAGCATTTGGTAAAGTTTCCTAATGGGCTGGAATCCACTCCTCAAACTTGTTTTGTTACACTAACCCTATAAATACTCCCTCTGTAAAATATCCTTGTCAATCTGGGCAAAATGGCTGTAGTTTTCATTTAAAAATTTGCCATATGATGTTTAGACAATCAACACCAAAATTATGAGCATTCCCCTGGCTGAAGGCAAACCTTGGAAAAAAATCCTTGAAACCCTCTGGCAAGAGGGTTGGAACTTGATGGTCTTTAAGGTCCCTTCCAACACAAACCATCCCATGATTCAAAGACTCTGTGAAGTGGGGGTTCCCAGGGGTGATGGCTGTGCCAGCTGCAGCATGAACTGGACACGTGGCACCACTGGCCAATCTGGCAGTGAGTAAAACTGGGGTTGCTCTCTGCAGAAGAGAAGCCCAGGGAAGCCCCTGTGGCCACATCTGTGTGCTGGGTATCACTGCTCACTTACGGAGAAGGTACTCTGAGCTGTCGTGGTCGTAGTCATTGTCTTCAGGGAAGTGGTTGATCCGGAAACAATGTCCTTTGTAGATTCCTGGATGGAAACAGAGCAAACAGAACCCATAAGGAACAGAACCAGGTAAATGTGCTTTTTTTAACTGGTCAAGAAACCATCTCTAAAGTAATGAAATTTGGGCAGATTGGCTGAAGGAAGGGACAGCCAGGATTCCTGGGCTCTTTCCTTCAGCCACTTATATCGTCCTCTTGAGATTTTTAATCTCTAAGTGCTTCACTTTATCAGCTCTGTGCTTATCTTACAAGCATACTGAGTTTGCAAAGCTTCTTTTTGTTCCCAGAGTGGCTGTCAGGCTGGGTCCCTGCTCCATAGCTGGGGCTCCCAGTGCCAATCTCACTCCCATCACCCTTCCCATCTCACCCCTGTGAAGTGCCAGTAAATGCTGAATTGTCTGAGGCCTCTTCAATTACTCTCTAGGCTGTGAAAACAAGTCCATAAATCTCTTCCTGCTGCAGTTTAAGCCCGTATGTCCCACTCAAGGTTGGCTCAGCTTTTAATGGCATATTTGTTTAGCTAACTGGGAGCCTGTGCAGTAAAGTCAGGGCACAACATGCACTCCTGATGCACTCCTGATCCCTGGAGGGACAACACCAGAGCTGGCTGGACAAACCCCTCGCTCGACTGGACACCTCAGCACTTTGTCCATGCAGGTAAAGCTGTCCATGAGCATTCTGTGCTCTTTCCTGTCACAGTTCTCCACAGTGTGAGCTGCAGCTGGGTTGCTGTGGCACAGGGAGCTACACGGGGAGCTCTCCCCCGAGAGCTTCCTGCAGGAGTGAGCCCTGAGCTGTGATGGTGCCGTGGTGCTTTCATTATTCATTAACCAGCGCTCTCCTGCTCGGGAACACATCACCCAGGCTGAGCTATCCCTGCACAGGAGCCTCGGTGCTTACGGCTCGAGCTGGCAGAAGGATTTAAAACCCATCACTTAATACTACTTTAACAGAAGCACAGCTGCAGTCTGTAGGATATAAATGTGGATTTATTTCACTACCTATTACCAATGATTACAAAAATCTCAAAAGAATTACTAATCCAGAGGATTTAAATTGCACCCTGTGAGTGTCAACTGCAGGTTTGCTACTACAGCGCATTAAATTCTTCCAGTAAATGATGTATCAGCTCTAATTGCAGCAACGGCTCAGGCTTTCTCTGCACAGCACTTCAAAGCCTGGGAACAAGATGCAAGTGGCTCATGTCACATCTGGAAGTGTCACACCTGTCCTGGCTGCCAGGTGGGGAGAGCACTTCAGCTGGGCTTGCTGCTGCTGAGCCTGTGTGCCTGTGCATGCTGTGCTGGCCACCACAGGGGCTGCTGCTCCTCATGGCTCTGGGGCAAGGCCATGCAAAACTCAGGTTTTAAAGGTGCCAGTGCTCATTTTCATGGCAGTTCACACAATGGAACTGAATTACCCCCAGCATTACAGAGCCTCTGTGACATGAACTTTTCATTGAGTCTCTCCATTAAGGTGTGCAATTTACAGGAAATACATTCAGAGTGTGATTTTTATCCTCTCTGTTTATTAAGGAAAAATATATCTAAATATTTTTCCCATCCTAATTTCCCATGGAAATAGGCTTCTCAAGGACTGTGCTTGTGTGTCTATGGGTGGGGACACCTCTCAGTCTGTACACCTTGTGTGTCTGTAGGTATTGTATTCTGTGTCCTCCTCACACTGACAGAAGGCAGGGTTAGAGGGGATATTAGGATGAAATTCCTCCCTGTGCTCAGAGAAGCTGTGGCTGCCCCGTCCCTGGAAGTGTCCAAGGCCAGGCTGGATGGGGCAGCCTTGAACAGTGGAAAGTGTGGGTGGAACTGGGTGAGCTTTAAGATCCCTTTGAACCCAAACCATTCCATGATTCTGTGGTTCTCCAGTAAAGGCTAAGTTAATTGTCTGAATTCAACCACAGCTGATATAAAAGTAGAAGTATGGCAGGTGACTGAGCTGCAGTGCAGACAGGGAGATCCTCTGTGCCCCACCACAGGCTCCTTCTGCACATTCCCAGAGCGTGGACATGGCAACAGCCCAAACAAACACCTCACTCCAGAAACTCACTTAACAGATGAGGAGTCTGCAAGACTGAAACGTTCTCAGAGCCTCTTGTGTTGCAGCACTGATGGACTGATGGAGGGCTTTGGGCTCTGTAAAATGGCCCAACATAATTAAACTGCTGAGTGAAATGGGCCCCTCAGCAGAACTTTCACAGAGGCCATGAAGCCATTCCTTCCACAGCAGGGCTGGGATGCACCAGCAGGACAGCACTGATGAGACCTTCATTTCCTGGCTCTTGTATTCAGAGCCTTTCACATGAAAGAGTATTAGCAAGACTAGCAGAGGTAAAAAACAGGTTAATCACCTCTCTGCCCTGTCCTCCCCAAAAAGAAATCTGGATGAGCTTGAGAGTTCCTTTTTTTTTATAGGAATACTGGGATTGGTCATTATTTATCTGGCTAAATTATTATAGAAATTGCAAATGACTGTGAAATTTGGACCTGTATCAAAGCCTAGGAATTCAAAATATTCTCCCCAGTATTTTTTAATGTAGTTCAGACTAGAGATACTGGTTAAGGGTCCTCTCTAGTGTCTGTGATGTTTGATAGCTGATAACAGCAGCAGACTGAATAACTTTTTTCTATAAATTTAACAAGTGCAATGTAATTCAGCAACAGCTTATTAAACTCTCAGTGAGGCTTGAAGTTGCTATCAAGAATTCTGGTGATCTGCATAGTACTGAGGCCTCTTTCAATCCACAAAATATCTGAAATAAAGGCTTGCTAGGAAAAGTAACAATACCTCTTCATAATGACTGACTTTGAAATTCAGATTAGGCAAAAATTAAAACTAGCTGGAGAAGCTACTGAAGCAGTGGTCAGCTCTAAAAGCTGACAGCAGAGTCTGAGTTGTATTTATAGATAAAAAATAGGAGCAAGTCAAAGCTGGGCTTTGGTGGAGCCATGCATTCATCTCCATGCCCTGGCATGTAAAGCAATGCATAAAGAATAAAAGTCATGGAATGGCAGAGGTGGCAGAAAAGGAAACGCCCCAAATAAACTCAGTAGCAATCATTCTGCAAGCATCTGCACGAGGGCTGAGCTCTTTGAAGCTCCTCTCCAAGGCTTCTCAGGAGCTGCCCTGAACAAGTGTGCAGGCAAACGTGGCCCCAGGTCCACACTCACTGAGGCACACAAAACCATCTCCCACCCAGGGGGGATGGGGCAGAGAGATTTTCCTTCTTGCCTGAGTTTGGGGATAGAGTCCCTTATATCCTTGGGAGAGGAAGATGGAATATTTAACTCCTACTGCTGTACCCACTAGAGAGAGAGAGATAAATAAACTGCAATCACTGCCTAACAGATACTAAAATATTGAGAAGCACTTCTGGATACCTCTTGAGAGTGAGATATAATATCCCACTGAGATGCTGTAAGTATTACTCCTTTCTTTGAATGATTACTGATATGTTTTTAATGATGCTTTTAGAAATACAAATATTAGAATGCATTTTTCCCCGTCATAATAATAAAAACTTTGTTCTGAATTTTGAGCCAGGACTTCAGGATCTTCTTTAATGATAATGAAGAGGTAAATTTTCTGAAGTGTTGTTGATGGTGTAAGAACAATTTTTTCCCACTGGTTGCCGCATACTTAGCTGGCAATTAGGAACTAAAAAGCATTTCTGACTTGGTTCTGCTCTGTGTTCAAGGGCTTCTCTGGCAAGGTTAGTACTTCCCAATCTCACTAAGTGTTGTTCAGACAACTATAATTAGAGTGTGATGTACTCAGATAACATGATAAGGGAGGCAACTGTAGTGCCTGAGTGAAGATTAAGCTTTGTTTTGGGGTTTGAGATCTCAAAATACATAGAGGTTTCAACAGCAAATCAAAGTAGTGATCCCAAATTCTGATGACATATTGCCTTCTCCTTGCTCTTTCTCAAATAATCCTTTAATAATCCTGCCTCTACCACTGCAGATTGTTCACTGGGTTTTTATTTTTTGATGACTGAGAGTGAAGATTAATGCTTAGGATGCAAATGCTTATTAATTTGGTAGCCATGCACTACATGATCCTGTTATTGTCCATACCATCAGCCATGTCTTTGAGAACAGCCATTTCCTGTGGTTAGTGTTTATCAGTGACAACATTCCCCAATGCCCTGGAAGTGTTTGCACAAATCAGCACTGGAAAACAGAGTCCTCAAATGTCTGACAATATTTATCAATACAAGGCTGTACTTTTGTTTTCCCCCCGCCCTAATCTTGAAAACTACACAAGAAGATCTTCCCACAGCATTACTGCTCTGTTGTCATTTAAAATAGGTTTCCAGCACTCCAGACTCGAGCAGCTCTGCAGCACAGGGCCCTGTCTGCGGGGCACTTGTGTCAATAGTGATTTTTGTCTCCCGGTGCTGAGCAGGCGCTGCGGGAGGCGACGTCTGATAGCAGCGGAGACTGGGGGCCAGGGGCTGGGCTGCTCTCCCCCTCTCCAGCATCTTCTGCAGAGCCACTGCCCCCTTAACTCTTTCAGCTGCCAGCCCTCCTTGATGCAGAAAACACTGGGTTTGGGACCTGGGAGAGAAGCTTGTCTTGTTTCCTCATGGGACACCAGACATTTGCAGTGTCTTGGGTCAAACCCTCCCCTGCCAACACGCCCCATCCTGCAGCTCTCCAGCAGCTCCGGATACTTGGAGCACACACGTGCACACTATTAATAGTGCGAAGCAGGGATTCTCCCAGAGGAGTTGCACGGCTGGGATGAGGGCTGTGAATGTCTGTAGAAGTGGCCACTTGTCTTCAGCAGTCACCTGCAGGCAGGTCAATACACCCACAGCCATCCAGCCCAAAACCTCACCAACCAGCCCAGTGCTTCCTGGCAAATGTGGGACTTCTAGGATGGTTTGGAGACATGGAATGAAATCATTTTCAGGATCATTTGACAGCAAGTGTTTGTGGAAACAGGGAATACAAGTTGCAAGGAGCTGACTGTATATTAAAAATAAGGCAATTAGTAAGGTACCATGGGAAATTTGGACCGATGGTTCTGCTTGTTGCATCTATTCTGTGATTAAATACTGTGCCTCAGTTCCAGAGCCAGCTGTCAGCCTGATTTACTGCAACACATGAATATCTGAATGTTTAAATGACAAGTTTTCTGAACATATCAGCACAGAGAGGGCTGACTGACAGATAGTGTCACAGACCACGAGGAAAGTGTGACAAGCAGAGTGGGGCTGCTGTAACAGAAGTTGCCTGAACACAGTGTCCATCCCAGCACGTCGTGCAGGACTGGGTTTCCTTAATGGCATGGCTTTACACTTCCCTTGGACATCAGTGGAGAACCTCTATTTATAGGAGTGAGAGTGCCTCGGTGCTGGACTCTGCCAGGGGAGAAGAGAAACAGTTGTGTATTTTTTTTCCTTAGGAGGATTTCTCTGCTGACAGGTTCTGAAGCCCTTTGCTGACTGATTTGAGCAAAGGAGATCAGACATGCCAAAAAGTGTTCATCTCCACAAAAATATTTATCTGTGCACTGTGTTCATTTGTTTGATTTTCCACCAGCACAACTCCCCTGTCTCACTGGACTGACACCACAGCACATGCAGCTGCTGCCTTTGCTTTCTTCTTATTCCTCTTGTCACAAAATAATCCTCAAAAGAGGAATCAAGGGTGCACCTCCTTTTACTTTCAAAACCTGCTTTGTGGTGCTGCTGGTCAAACAGGGATTATTCTAGTCCTGACCTCTCCCCTCAGACCACAAGGAACAGCATTAGATATTTTCCTGCAGCTTGGAACTTTCTGTGTTAAGCTGTCCCAAGTCTGATTATTTGTCTCCTGCTGGTTGCTGAGAGTTTCACAAGCCTGTCCTTAAGTTACTCCAATGAGCACAGATCCCACGAGCCTCTGCCTGGAGGTGTTTAATGCTGTCATTATAAAAGAAATCATGAACTATTGATGCAGGTCATGTGCAAAACACACCTCATGTGAATTTGCTTCTCCCCAATGCTGCTGTGAGCTGCCTTCATCACTGTGGAGGATGCAGCCAGCAGAGGAAGAAGCCTCAGGAGGTTAAATACACATTTATTGGGTGTCTGCCTTTGAAAAAGTTTGGCTGTTGTAAGAGCTGGAAACTTCAAAGCATAGGCTGGTTTTGAGACAGATTCTGTCTGACACCCTCGGAGTCCTGCCAGTCCTGGAAATTTGTCCATATGACAGTTTGTGTTTTTGTTTCATCCTGAAGATGAATTTGATGAAGAGCACTGCTCGTACCTGGGGTTATTATCATACTTTTGCCAGGGTAGATCCTGTGTTCAGAAAATGTTCAGGACATAAAAAGAGTAGGAGTTTATTCCCATTCCTGTGGGCTACCCTGGTGCCACAAACCAGCTGGGCAGGACAAGCTGCCTGTGCCTGTCATGGTCAGGCCAAAGCAAATTCGGCTCAGCCAAGTCTTTAAATGGAATCCATCCTTACTCTTAACCATGTTTCTCTGCAGGTCTTAAGACTGTGAAAAAAAGGAATATTTCATTTCATTTTTAGAAGTTATTTTCTTCTTTATCTTTCATTCCCTAACTCAGAACTCACTTGTTTCTCACTGCAGGGAGAGGAACTGCCTACTTTTGGGCCAGATTCTGATTTCCCTGTACTGGACTCAAATCTGTCTCACCCAGAGATATCAGAATCTGGCCTACTCCCTTTCATTTGCTTCCCATCTACTTCCTGGGCAGGAAGACAATTATTTTAAAATGTTGAAATGTATGAAATTTGCCCCACTTTCTTCCTTAGGAGCTGTCATCTCAAACAAACCCTTTGGGTTCTTCTTTTGATCTATTTTCAATTGTCTGGTGGGCAAAGCAAAACTCCTCCTCCAGTCTCTTATTTTCTTATCTTCTGCTGTGACATGAATTTCCCCTTTTTCCAGTCCTCCCCCTCTGCTGCCTACAGACCTTCCACTGCTCAGAGTTTCCCGGCAGTCCCCTCGGTGTCAGGTGAGGAGCAGCCACTCAGGATTTGCTGCCTGCTCCATTTTGCTCCTCTTTAAGGCTTTTAAAGGCAGAACACCTTCCCGGTGTGCTCAGCACCTCAGGAGGGCTCCAAGGAGCTGGAGGAGACACCAGAGCAGCTGCTGCTGCCCACGCACTGCAGAGGAGCTGGGGCTGGCAGGGAGCTCTTGCCTGGCCTTTATTTAGTGCTCCCCATTCCCCTCCAGCCTGGCAGAAGCACGTTTTTTTCCAGGAACAGGTCTTGGTTTATCTTGTCATTGACGTGCTCACTCCATTCTCTCCCCTTCATGTAGCAAATGCTCCCTCCTGTATTTACTGGAGACTTTCTGTGAGAGAAGAGACTGTCTTACACCTCACTCTCCAGTATTTAGAATATCCTAATTGCTTTCCCCAACTTGCCTGCACTGTGGCAGTGCTTGATCTGATTCCCTTTTGCTGCCTGCAGCCTCTCCCTGGTGCTCCTGGACAAAGCCCTCTGTGCTGGAGGAGAGGCTGCTCACAGCCCTTCTTGCAGCCCAGCCCCACAGCAGCAAGGCTGTGCTGCTCTGCTCCTTGCACTGCTGCTTTTGCAGTGCTCTCAGACTGCAGTGCAGCCCATGCCTGCTGTGGCCAAGGAGTCACCTCCTCCACCCTGAGTGCCAATTCCAGAGCTGCAAACAGCAGAGGTTCCTGCTTGGGCAGGTCGACCTTCATAGCACAGCCACCCCTTTTTGGGCACTCCTGAGTTTCCTGTGGCCTTAGCTGATCTCCTCCAGATGCCAGGGGATGCTCACTCTTTCCCAAGGAAATTGGCCCCATGGCAGAAGGAGTACTTTGCTTAGGAGGTAAAATATCCACTGCTTGTGGAATGACAGAATGGTTTGGGTTGGAAGGGACCTTAAAGCTGATCTTGTCCCAACCCTCTGCCATGGGCAGGGACAGCTTCCACTGTCCCAGGCTGCTCCAAGCCCTGTCCAAACTGGCCTTGGACACTTCCAAGAGATGATGTCACACCTCTGCTTTTGAGGGGTGACTTCAAATTCTGGCAGGAGCAATTTTACTCTCTGAGCAAAATACTGGGGTTTTTTTTTGTTGGTTTTTTTTTTTTTTTTTTTTTTTTTTTTTTTTTTTTTGTGACATTCTGCAATCCGGGATGCACCAAGCACTATTTTATACAGCCTGGTAAAGCATCTCTAGATTCTGGATCACCTACACCAGAAGATATCCCAGGAAACGCCTACAGAGGCTCAGTCACTTATAATTCATGTGGAAAACACACAGCCTCAGCAGATGACCTCCTGTTTTCAGCTGGGCAAATATCATCAGAGATGTTGTGCATTTGTATTTCTGTGTAAGAAATGAACAGATTCAGAAAAGATGCTTTGCCAAAGATGCCTTTCAAATTCTACGACAGTCTTTTGTTCCATTATAAGATTTTGAGACCTTGAGCCATGTTAGAAAACTCATGGCAGCAAAACTCATTTCCCAAAGATTCACCTCACCTGCACATCTGGGAGCTAATAAAACACATCACAGTGTCTGGCTGCTGTCCTTTGAATTCTCTTCAGTCATTACAAAACTGCTGCCAAAAGCACTAAGTGTCCTTGTGCTACCACAGTGAATACCAATGGTACCAGGGAAACGCAGGGCAGTGGCAGAGCAGGGGAGAGTTGTATGTTACCTCTCGGTTTAGGCTCCTCACTTTCCTGCTTCTTCAAATGTTTGCCTCATAAACCAGCATTTTGGCCACAGAATTCATGACTGAGGTTATTCAGCAGTGCTCCTGTCCCTTCCCAGCTGCCTTTCCTTGGCCAAGGAGCAGAAAACAGTGTGCTGTGCAATTTCACAAGCCCTGCTGATGGGTCTTCCTACTACAATTTGCAATTTTCTCCTTATCAGCCACATCCTCTCGTGTTGCTGCTTGGATGGCAAGGTGGGGCTCATTTCAGGGGCTTCTGTTTTAGTCTCTTTTGTTGTTCCTTTTTACAGACCTTATTAAGGGAATGACTCTGTGTTTTCTAGGGAGAAAGTCTGACAAACTTCCAGCCTTGATGTTCAGTTTGCATTTCGTAAATCAACAGCACAGGGAAATAGGGGCAATCCCTCAGGCTGGGTATGCCGTGGTTGTTTTGGGGCAACACTGGTGATGCTGTTTGAGGAACATTTTCAAGTCAGACACAAGTCAGCCCTGCCACGGTGAGCGTTCTCATGCCTGGCTCAGTCCCAAGAAACTGTCAACATTTCTGGTTTGTCGTGGGGTTGTTAACTCACTTCTCTGTGTCTGCTTTTCTCTCCACCAGCCCAGCCCACACTCGCTGTGTTCTGCCTTCACACCTCGGCTCGTCCTGCATCTCCTGCCTCAGTCCTTTATCCCGCCAGCCCAGAAGTTTGTCTCACCACTCACTTCCATATTTTTCCCTGCTGCCACTTTGCTGAGGCTGTTTCTGGGTGGCTGATATAATCCTCCTCATCCTTTTCAAGTGAATTTGGAGCTTGGAGAGAAACCTCCATTAAGAGTTCTGTAGCTGGCTTTTCTATCTTAGCTAAAATTAGTCTAACATTTGAGGACCTGGTGTTGGCTTCTTAGGTGAGAGCCTTCATCCATCAGAGCTCTGAACTGAGAGTCATCCTCTGATGAGCTTCCAGCTCTTACTTACTTTCTGGCTCCAAACACCTTAATTTAAAGAGGTACTTTAGTAACTGGCAGTGCTTTTGGCACAATATATCAGAGACTGAGTTGTTTTTCACAACTGTGAATGGCCCCACAGTGACCACCACCACCCCAACAGCTCAGTGTGGGAAATGAACAGTGCTGGCCTGAATCTAGCCAGGATTTGGACCAAAATCTGCTCTTTCCCCCCAGTACTCTTGACCCTGAGATAGATTCAGTGGTACAAAGACTGCTCATGCAGGGAGGCTGCTGCCAGTCCATCAGACTGTGAGAGGGCTGAAGTGCCAAACTGCATCGGGTGCAGTTCTGAGAACAGGCCCTCCTTCAGCCTGCTGAAGTTCGTATGCTGCAAAATGACAAATCATGTTTATTTTCACAATGTCAAACCACACCTTTTTCCTGAATCTGCACAACTGGAATCAAGTTTCCCTTAAGGGGTAGTTTGGTTTTTATCCATATGGTTTCCCTTCCCTTGGTAAGTCATCAGTTCTCCCTCATTAACTTGTGATCAACCAGGGCTCGATGGCTTCACCTTTTAGGATCACAGCCCATCTACACATCCTGTCCCATGGCTTGCCATTTCCTGGGGGTGGAATTCAAGCAAATGGACACTGATGTCTCTTCAAAGTCTCTAGTGGGTTTATAACTTGAATCACTGTCATGGTCACCTCTGGGGTGCTTCCTGAACTACCTGAAACACCCCCAGTGCAATGCGGGATGCTTAATCCCCTCTATTTTCTGCCACTTCAACTTTCACATGTGCACAACCTCCAGCTGTTGCCTTACTATTCTTAATTTCTACTTTTAGACCCTCTTAAACGGCCATTTCCCCCCCATTTTATGAAGCATTTTCATTTCACACCAGGCAAGGTTTGCAGCTGGCATACAGCAGTCTAAAATTTAAGAAAAAACTCTGCAGAATGAGGACCTGGGAAATCCTTGGGGATGTTTGGGGTAACTTGCACGGGGTGCACCTGATGTCTTCTTCTCTGATGGAAACACCTTCCAGATCTAGTCAGTAGAAAAAATTATTCATATTATTAATGGTTCATACTATTTATATTCTATTAATAAGGAGATGGTTCATATTATTGATGCAATCAATACTGAGAATTGATAATTGATCGTTCTGATTATTGATAGTGAGATCTCTTGCTGTAGCAGAAGCTTGCAAGGCACTAAATAATTACCTCTCTGCATTAAATGAATTATTGTCAGCTCCAATAGCAGGGAATGCCTATAACCTGACATCTGGAGCTGAACTTTCTTTACAAACTTTCTTTTGGCTCCTTCATAGATTGCAAAGTTGGGTTTTTTAAATGAAAAAGCATGAGGTTTACACTGAAAAGTAGTGATATAGGACCTTGCTAGTGAATTGATTAGGAATATGCAGGATATTTGGACACTCCTGGAATCTTGTAATGGTTCCACATCTCTTAATCCATGTAGATTCATCATCAGATGATGGCATTCAGCAAAATAGTTGGATATTGAAGAAGCAATAGGGAAATAAGAGCCCATAAATCATCTTAGTTGAAAGGAATGCTTGTAATGTGTCTGTCTTTGGAATGCAGTGACCTTGAGTTGGATCTCCATTCGTTTTGGAGCACACAAATGAGTCTTCCTGGTCTCTCTGCCAGCTTGTTGAGTTATACATAGAAGCAAAGCCTCTAGAGATTGATCATGCACAGTCAGTGATGCGGGGCAGAAACAAGGCAGATGACAACAGGGAATCTAAAGGTTGGGAGAATGGGTGGAACTGCCAAACCCTGCTGATGGCTGGGTTTGGGAAATGCAAGGCAAAGGTCTCAGTAATCATCTGCAAGATGTATCAGTGTGAGAGACACTCCACCAGGAGAGATTAGAGCTGTGCACGCTGTTGAGCTGAATACCCAGGGCTGATGTCTAACCTTGGGAACAAATAGCAGAGCTGCTGGAGAGACTGAGCAGCTTCCAGTGGGAAAAAATGAAAGGAACAAAAATATTTCGCCATTGTTAAATCCTGGAAGGGAATATAAAGGCAGCATGTAGGATTTAAACTTGAATTAGAGTTACTAGTGCCTTGGTTATTCCTGATTCCCAGCCGTGTGTGCGACCCGAAAGGTGCTGCACCTTCGTGGAGAAAGGCTGAGAGCAATGTGAAGAAAGAGCAAAGGAGCAGAAAAAGAGCAAAGGAGCACTTTGGGGCAGAATGTGGAGGAATGGGAGGTGGTGCACAGAGGAGGAGGAAAACAAGCTTGGGAGGGAGAGAGAGCTGAGGAGGAGAGGGGAGGGGTGGGCAGGGGGTGGCTGCAGGTGGGTGGGGGGCCTGGGAGGAGAGAGGGGCTTGGCTGACTGGAGGGGTCTGTGCAGATGGGGACCAGGGGGTGACCCAGGGCCTTCCTGAGAGCCCTGCCTGCATCCCAGCCGTGCTGAATCCCAGAACTGCTGAATCCCAATCCTGCCTGAACCCAGCCATGCTGAATCCCAGAACTGCTGAATCCCAATCCTGCCTGAATCCCAGCCCTGCCTGCATCCCAGCCCTGTTTGGACCCCAGCCCTGCTGAGTCCCAGCCCTGCTGAATCTCAGCCCTACCTGCATCCCAGCCCTGTTTGGATCCCAGTCCTGCCTGCACCCCAAGTCTGCCTGAATCCCAGCCCTGTTTGAATCCCAGTGTTTCTGAATCCCAGTGTTTCTGAATCCCCACCCTGCCTGCACCCCAGCCCTGCCCAGATGAGGAATCAGTGTTCTTTCCTGCCAGAAGGCAAAGGGATGAACAGCCACTGCCTGATGAAAATTAAAAGCCTTAAACTTTCTAATTCCCAGATCTGATTTAAATTATTACAGCTAACAAATGGCCTAATACATAAAAATGGAGACAGCTACCAAATAGATCTGTTCAAATGAACATAAGGAGAAGAGATTCCATTTGGCTCCTGCACCTGAAACTTCCTATTTCCTAATGCAAACTAAGCAGTGACAAATAAAAATGAGGCTGCAAAACCAGCATGACCTCTTTAAGCTTTAATTATTCATGAGAACTGTTTTCTTCTCTGCTGAGATTCAGAGCAACACATTTAAGCGGGTTCCTCTCAGGTTTATGGGAGACGTACGTTCCTTGTTACACCAGCTAATAAATGCAACTAAACACAATGACCCAACAATATTTGTAGAAACAGCATTTGGGGAAATGTGTTTAATGAATCAGAAGAGCCTTAATCTAGTCAGTCTTGAAAAGCAAAACATATCATGCAAAATTACAATGCACCAAAGCACAGACTCATAAATATTTTATGGTCGAGATTTCTGAGTTTACTTTCTGTATTTCAGGATTGTGTTTTACTATGAAATGTCTCTGCCTGCACTGGGGAAGGACAGTGGTGATGGGAGCTTTGAGCAATCCAATTTAGAATCCCAGAATTTGCTTTAAATAATGCATTGAGAGTCCTGGCCCTTACCATCATCAGGCACATCTGCCATTGTAACCAGAAATGCTCGCTGCCTTCTGCTGTCCTGGGATGGCATGGAAGCAGCTGGGAATGTCTAGAGCTGGGAGGAGAAAACCAAAACATTTTCCTTTTGCTGGGAAGACTGGGCAAAGGGCAGGTGCCCCGTGCCTGGCTGTGGTGTCTCTTGTGCCACTGACTCCTTCCCCCTCTGCCGTTTGTGTTTCTCTCTGCCCTTGGATAACAGAATCCTGAGGACCTGATTTCCCACGAGTTTAGAAAGCAGGGGAGGGCCAGTCTGTCACCCCTGTGGTGGCACCTGCTGCCAGGGCCACATCAGGAGCCACGCAGCAGCTCCAAGGCTGCCATGCCCAGGGGGAGATTTACAGCTCCTCTCCCCTTCAGACACCTCGTCTGGCGTGCTGCAGAGCTGACAGCTCCTCATTTCCACGGAGTGCAGCCTCCTCTTCCTCTCAGGAGCCTGGGTGGGCTGTCTGGGGCCCCTGTGGCTGAGTGTCCCCAGGGCAGTGTCCCTGCCAGGCCCTGGCACACGGGCAGAGGCAGCCAAAGGGCAGCTTTCCAAAACCTGCCTAACAGGGCCGTGCTCCGGTACTTACTCAATCTTTACAACTCAGTGAGATGTTGCCAATATATTTTTGCCAAGGAGACAAAAATACGTCTCTTCTTCCTACTCCCTCAGCCTATGAAAAATCTCAGTTGTGTGCGCGAAGAGAGGCTCTGTGTGTGTGTATGTGTGAATATTTACAGGGGGGAAAATAGAGTTTCTGTTAACTTATTTTCCAGTTGAAAGTCTGCCTTGTAGCCAGGGAAGCACTGTTTTCATTGGTTATAACTTTGGGCAAAAAAGTCTTACTTTGTGCTGAGCAGAAATGGCAGTGAGGGAACTGGGAGCAAATCCTTTCACTTCTCCATGGCTCATGTTCTCTGCTCGAGGGTGGATGCCTCATGGCTTATAATAATTTGGGGATTTATGGGTCAAACAGCCCTGTATGAGCAAAGTTGTCCAATAATGGGCAAAGAAGAGAGGCATGACCCTTTCAGAGTGGTGGGGTTCAACTCCCCAGGGGTCTGAGAGACTCCAGGTGTTTCACATGTTAATTAAGACTCTTCCACCCAGCCATGGTTTGGAATTCCAGCTTTGTTTTCTGAGTGGTTTGGGTCCTTTAAAACCACCTGGTACAAAAAGGAGGGACTGGAGGCTTTTTCTAAGCTTCCCAGCAACTTTGCTCCAAAAAGGTGTACTCCTGTTCCCTCCCTCCCCTCCCTTTTCCCCCAGACCTTGCATGACTTCAAGGCATCAAATGTTAATGAAAGTTTGCCAGGCTTCAAGGGCTGTGAAATGGAAGTTAAAAATCCTGCACTATAGGATGGCTCTAAAAATACTCAGTCATGTTGAAACATCACCCACCTCCAGCAGCTCTCCTGCACCCAGCAGCATGCAGCAGGGCTTTCTCTCCCAAATAAAAGCTCTGGACAAAGTTTGCCCAGTGACTGTGGATTACTTCTGCTCTACAGACTGGAATCACCGGGTGATGGCCAGCAAATCCCTGCTGGGAGTGAGGATCTGCTGCAGCAGTGAGCTCTGGGGGTGCTGCCAGGGCAGGGATGGGCTGTGCACTCTGCACTGCTGACTCCAGCCAGAGGGCTCTGAGATGGGATGTCCATCCCTGGGGATGAGCACAGCCCCAAACAACCCCGTGGCTTGGAAAGGGAAGGTCTGATGTCAGCCTGCTCACCGTGAGGGTCCAGCTCCTGACTCTGCCCTTCAGTGTCACTTGCTGTCCAGGGTGCTGGGGTTTGTAGGCTGAACTTTGACTTTTTAGGCACAGCATCACCTAAACTCCTCTGCAGACCTACTGCTGCAGGCTCTGGAGCAGGAGAGCTGTGCCCTCATGAGACATCAGTGCTTTTCTGCAGCAGCTCCCCACAATCCTAGCAGACATGTCCTGCTAACCTGAGAATGCTGGATACACCAGGGGTTCCTTCATGGACTGCTGGGGGGTTCCAGCAGGGATAGTGCCATCCCCTTGTGCTTTAATGTGTTTTTTCTTGGATTTTTTTTTCTGACAGTGTTCTCATGAGTGAAAACCTGGGAGCTGCTTTCCCCACACCACAGCTGTGGTATTCACATGGCCTCTGAACAGAGAGAAGCAGAGAAAAAAATTATCAAAACAATTCTTATCTCATTTGCTGCTCCTGTGTTTTTGAACATGTGGAATGTGTTGGAAGATTATTTACCTGAAGGGACTGGTTGATTAGATTCTGGTGATGATGTTTTGATTCATTGACCAACTGGATCCATGTGTGTGTGTGTGTGGGGACTGTCAGCTGACAGTCACGAGTTTTTCAGTAGTTAGTTAGAAATAAGTATGATACAGTATAGTATATATCTCTTTAATATAGTATAGTATAATAAAATGATTAGCCTTCTGATATCACAGAGTCAAATATCAATCATTCTTCCCTGGTCGGGGATTCATCTTTTTACAATACACAGCCTCCTTTTTCTTCTCAGAGAAGGCCAAAATCCTTTCTCCCCATGAAGGTAAGGAGGAGCCTGAGCACCATGGCTTGGATGGTGATTTGAGGCCCAAGCCCAGCACGGTGTCTGAGCTGTTCCATCACAGGAGGAGCCAGGGAGGCTGTGACAGCTGCACCTCTGAGTCACACAGCCTGATGAGCCCCTGCTCCCAGGGGACAGCACTTTGGTCACTGTCACTCCAGTGACTCCAAACTACGGCTCAGAGCTCAGCAAGATATCTGCACCCCAAACTCTGGCTGCTCCCTGTGCCCAGGAAGGGACAAGGGACACTCAGAGCGTGTCCCCAGCCCACGGTGCAGGGATGCAAGGTGGGGTACCTGATCCAGGTGTGTGCAGAAAGTTCTGTGTCCCCAGGCCTGGCCAGGCTGCCTGGCCACGCTCCAGCCCTGTGTGAACACATTGCACAGGCTCAAATCGCTATTTTTGAGCCAGTCACTAGAAATAATTCATGTATGTGCAAGATAAAATTCTGCTTAAAAATTACCCTCTGCCTCAGAAATTTAAAACCAGAGACATCTACAGAAGCAGATGCTGAATTTCATTTTACAAGGCTCTTTCCAGCTGTTATGGTAAGCTTAGAACCTCATCCTGTATTTCTTCACTTTAAGGATCTTTTTTACATTCAAATACCTCCAATTTTAGTGCTGGCAGGAGCAGGGGCAGGTGCAAGTGTTGTGAAGAATCTGCCCCTTTTACTGGACTTGCACCAATCGCCGAGATCCATGATATTCCTTAAAAGGAAAGTTCAAGTCATAAACATTGAACTTTTAAGGACTTAAAAATAAATTTCTGCCCATGTCATTAGTTTATTTGATGGTGTGAACCAAGGTTTTGGAAAGCTCAAGGTGCAGGTTTGTGTGTGTTAGCTTTAAGCAACAGTGCAAAAGGAAAATGCTTTTTTATCCATACGAGCTTCTGTAAAGTGTGTTCTATCCTTAGGAGAGTAAACATAACAAAACAAAAAATATGTAATCATTTAAACCTTGCAGGAAAAGAGGCAGGAGTGATGGGAACCTCTGAAATGATAAATGTATGGATTTATTTCACTGCCACGGTGGGGTTTTAAATTAATTTTATTTTTCTTTTATTTCTTCTTGTTGACAAGCAGGGCTGCACTGCTCTGCAGATCTAATGTTTACAGATAAGGAAAGATGGAAGGTCAAAAATTCTATTCTTAGTTATTCTTGTATAAGGTAGTCTCCTTGTGCTGGTGACAATGCAGAGTGATCTCATGTCGCCATGGGTACCTGAATCATGCCTGTCTAACAGCAACGTTCTCCATTCCCAGCCCCTCCCCTGTAGAAAACCCAAAGATACCTCCAGGAAAAGCTTCATGTGTGATGCAAATGATGGACTGGAGCAAAGCCTTCCCTTTGAGACAGTGCCCTGTGCCAGTACCTCCCCCATGCACAGCTGGGGTGATGAATTAGTTTGCATTTGACTGTGACCAGGGAGAATTTTGCCAGGAATGCAGGCTGAATCCAACCTGTTACGAGTGTTCATTTAATCCCTGCAAATTAACATCAAAACTGATGAAATTAGAAGGATAACTTTGTCCCTCAGATGGGAGACCTTGTCCCCATGGCAGCCTTGGCCAGGGGATGCACAGCAAACTGAGCTGAAATCCAGATTTTGGGAGGGGAGAAGTGACACCAGAATCTGCCCATGGCAGATCATGGTGGGGACGAGGCAGGGAAGAACAGAAGTGTGGTGAAAAGAAGGTGAAAAAACCACAGAAAAACATTAATTATGTCTTGCCATGTCTCTGTAGGTTCAGCTCAGTGCTCTAATACCCACAGGATGTAGCTTTCCTTGGCAGTTCTGTAACATCTAAAGGGAAGAAAAGAAACCAAAGAGGAAGCAAAGGGGGCCTTGGTGGTGACAGGGCTACAACTCTTTGAATGCCAGCTCTTCTCCCTGCTGCAGCGTGGAAGCTTTTGGTCTCTGCTTTGAGCCGATGTGGATGGATCAGGCACATGAAAGACCAGCAGCAGCAGCTCCTAGAGCTGACAGCAGGGCTGTGGATCAGGACTTCTCCCTTTTCCTATAGCAATGGAAGGGACTGAAGTCTAAATCTGGGTCTTTGTGCTCACAGTCTTGATATGAACTTTTTTAAAGGGAAAAAAGAAATGCACAACAAGAAGAAAAAGAATACTCTCTGGGAAGGGGGATTGAGCAGTGTGAGCTGCACATTCTTCTTAACATCAGGATTCCTTTTTTACTAAACCATTTCTGACCTCAGCAGTGTGCAGCAGGCAGGAAAACCAGGTTGGATTTGCAGTTTCTGGTGACAGGATAGAGGAAATCAGATAAACCAGCTTGTACCTACCACCTTGCTGTGAATTAGGGCTGTCCTTGTGTTTCACTTTAGTACAATCAATTTTCAGAATAAAAGCCTTTCTTCTACAAGGCCAAGGGGTTTAATTCAACCCTGTAATAAATGGCTGGCTAACAATGGGCCAAACTCAGCTTGGATGTTGCTCTAGTTAATTAAGAAGAGTAGCATCGGGGCTAAATTTGGCAAAGAGTGTGAAGTGACTGCCTTCAGAGGCAGGGAAGAAAAACCCTTGCTTAGCTCACTGCACCCAGCTCTTCAAATGCAAATTAACCTGTCAACATCTGCATGCAGCCACCCAGGACAGCTGCAAAAAGGAGCATCCTGCACCCAAAAGAAGGGCTGGAAATGTTTAGTTCCAAACAGCTATTTTCTAAAATAATTTCTAGTAAATAAGAATACATTTAAAGTGGTAAACTGAGCATCTGCTGCATGAAATGAATGGAGGACAGCATGTGAAAAGAAACATATGTCAAGTATGCACTTCAGATGCATTGACTACTTGCCTCCAAAACAGAGAGAATTTAAACATATTTGCAGCAAACACACACACAAAAATTTGCCTCTGCAACCCAAAGAAAAGCCTCGAATAACAGCACAAGTTCAGCTTGGCCATACCTTGCCTTTCCCGTGGTGGAAGGGAGCAGTTTGTTGGATTTCAGCTGCTGCCTGGCTTCTTTTCCTCAGGCACCTGTCAGGAATGCCAAGCCCAGGCAGCTTCTGTTTGGAGCAAACTATGTCCCTTTACCTGTACATTTAAAAACCCAGAAACCAAGGCACTGCTGCAGCCAAACCCTACCAGATTTGCTTCACTGGAGGGAAGACAGAAAAACACCCCTGAGCCCTTTACAGAGAGCCTTGTCTGCAGTGGAGGAGAGGTGACATCCTGCCTGGGACCGAGCCGTGTTCCGCGGAGCCGCTCCGGCGCTGGAAGGGCTCTGCTGGTGACTCAAAGCCTGCAACTCAGGGAAATTGCCTTTCAGTATTTCCTTCAGCCCGTTATCCTCAGACAAAATCTCTGCTGACTTAACTGAAGCTCCTACTTGCAAAACAAGCACAGGGCAAGGCCCCTTCAGAGGAGGAGAGGGTGGATTCCAGCTCCACAGGGTGAAACTCTTCCTTGCGAAGAAGTGTGTGGGAATATTTTTCAGTATAACAGGGCATGGGATAAACTCTGATGTCCCCTTTGTTTGGTCAGGGGAATAATCTCTGTTCCAAAGCTGGGAGAGGTGCGCTGTCTTTCTGTCTGTCTGCTGAGGCTTTGCTAAGGGTTTGGTTCTGCAGCAGTAATCTCGTGGTGCAGCCATCTCCCGTGGTCCCCTCGGGAGGGAGGGGAAACAAGCCATGAGCAGCTTCTGCAGAAACTGCTTTGCTATGATAATGTGGTGTAATTAAACAGGACTCAAAAATCCCAGAGTTATAAAAACCCATGGCTTGTACCAACACTTTTACTCAGCTGTGGGTTTTCAGGCTGAATCGGGGCTGAGCAAAGAGATCATGAGAAAAAGATCTTTGACTCAGCTGATGCAGTTGGTCCTGTTCACCTTGGCACATTGTAGCATCTTAATAACACAATTAAGTAGAAAAAAAGAGAGATAAAACTCTGGAAGATCCAGAAACCTACTGCTTCTCAAGGAGAACCTCAAAATGGAGGTATCCCTTCCTGTCCCTCCTTTGCTTGGGTTTGCTTCAATATTTTTTCTCCCCTGATCCTGGAAGTTACATTTCCAGGAGTGAGGAGCTGCCATTGTACTGGCACTGAACTGCCAGGGCCCAGCAGTGGGGCTGGGGCTGCATCCCCTTGGCTTGCAGGGCAGCACAGAGTTGCTATTGAGTGTGTGTCCACATGGCAACAGCAGTGGTGCTCCAAGAATTTCATTTCCACGGTGCCCCTGGAATCTTCACTGCCTTGACATCTTCATTGTTCCACGGAGAAATAAAAAATAAAAATCCATGGGTAGGGTAAATGCAGTGCAAAATACAGAACACCATAGGACGGGGTTACCTAATGGTTAATTTGGAAAGGAACATATCATTAAAAACGTATGAAGGTGGCTACATATTGATGCTGTATAAATATTTAAAGGGATGCCTCTTGTAAGGGCAGAGTTCCAAGCTACACCTAAAATAACGTGTGTGAAGGGAAATTAAAAGAATATTTCACCATTTGGACTTGTTTAATCTGCCTTGGAAAGGCTTTTTATGCCCAGCTACTGAACATTAGTATGGGAAAGGAAATCAGAGAGAACTCTTTTCTGGTATAATTCTACCAAAGTCAGCAGAGTTAAACTGAAGATGATTTTTCTGGCCTTTTAAATAGAGTGTAATTTTCTCCATGGGTAGTTATTAAATGCTATTGAGAGAGACTGCGGCTGCTGTTGGAAGGGCTTTCTGGAGAGGTCACTCTGTCCCATGTGAACAGCACCAGTGAAAAACCAGGAGCTTTGTAGGTTTTACAACTTGAAGAGTTCCTGGAGGCTCTAACTTCACCACACGTCACTGCCTGACCCAAAGCTAAGAGCACATATCTATTCTGAGCTGAGATATCCTGGCTTGACATCCACTCCTACATCACAAGAATTCTGCCTGTAGAAATTGCTTAAAATATTGGAGGGGGCATTGCAAAAGATATTTGTGTGGACATTTGGTCCATCTCTGTCAGAGAGGACATATTCCTTAAATACACTTTCTGAGGCTCAGCTGCTCAGTCTTGACATTTTGGGGCTGTTGGGGTTTGTGTGCTTTTCACCAGCTCCCCTGAGCACTGGCTGAGGTGGCCATCCCCTGTCCTTGTTATTTGGGACCCAGGTTCCTGCAGCCTTGTCTGCACGTGGACCAATTTGAAGGGTGCTAAAATGCCCAAAAGGTACCTCCTGCATGGACACAAGGCTGAGTAAGACCTAGACTAAAAGGTTCCTATTTCGGGGCGGATTGGGAAGATGTCAGGATCTCTCAAAAGGCACCTCAAGGATCTGGATCTCCCGTGGATGGCTCTGTCCCCCACACAGAGTGCTGAGCCAGGTACCCAAAGTCTGGGGTTGGGCAGGAGCCAAATGGGTTTTCTTCCTGCCTGCACAGCCAAGGACTCTGCTCTCTCCTGCAGAAATTAAGCTCAATCCTCAGGCAAAGCAGCAGCAAAATTTGGATCATAAATCAAGATAAATCTTGGTTTTAATGGGGGGCAGAACCCAGAGAATTATTTAGCCATTTTACAAAAAGCCTAACATCCTCTTGGGATGAAATGGGAACACATGAGACCTCATAATTTATATATGTATTAACTTCCCACTGGTGAAATTAAAATGCAAAATAGTGTCTCTAAACAAAACTGTGAAGCTCTGTCCCTCGAGAGAGTTAAAAATGAAATGGGCAAAGCATCTCCCACAGGATCTATTCTTACCCTGGTAGGACTTTGGGCTGGATCGTAGGTATTTTCTTTCTCACAGCCACAATGCTGAGCTCCAAGAAAGGATTTGTCTGTGCAATACAGTGAAGCCCAGCAATAATTACCCATTGTGCTCTGTGATGAGCCATCCCTTTGGTTCTTCAGTAACCCGTGCACCTGGACTTTAACTAAAACCAAATAATATGCACAGAAAACATTTTTATGTAAGAGGAGGTGAACATCACTAAAAATCAGAGAGCCTTTGTATGGCATGCCAAACTGCTGAAGCGAAAAAATGTCTTCAGTGAAAGGGCTCAGATGTGAGCATGTTTCAGTGCACAGCTCCAGGAAAAACTCTGATAATAAATGTGAGCTTGTTATCGTTGCTTTTCAGTGGGAAGTAAAGCCGGAAGCAGGGTCGTGCTGGCTAATTGAAGCTTACATTTCCATTCAAGCACTGCATTTTAATTATAAACTGGTGACACAAGTGTCACTTAGTTCCTACCCTGTTTTAAGTGTGCGCACGTATAAAAAATATTTTCAGTTATTAATTTATTCTTGTGATCATATTCATTATACTGCATTATGTCTACCAGGCACGTGTCTAATGACATGTTGGATACATGCTAATTCTTATGCCTCTTTTAATACAGAGCTTACACAGACATTTTAGGCTGAGCACGGTGCCAGTTGGCCACCAAAACAGGTGCACATTAATGCTATAAAATCAGCATTAGGAGCTGTGTACCCATATTCTGGCCAGCTGCAAGCACTTGCTCAGCCCTCCCGGGGCACAGCAGTCATGCCAGAAAAGGGGATAACCTGTGGGAGTAGCTGCATCCAGCGCTGATGCCTGGAGATGCTAATGGTGAGGTCCTGCTGCCCAGGTCTGGCCCCGATCCTGGACCAAGGTCCAGCTCTGGCGTGTGAGCTGAGCGTGCTGGCTCTTTGTGCGGCCAAAGCCCAGGGTTAATGCTTAAAATTCAGGTGGAAAATTTCTGGCCTGTTTTTCCTTTCCTATGGGGTTTTTGTGCAGTGCCCAAAGAATGTCTCCAGCTAGAACGCTGCCATTTATACACAGAAATTAAAATAAAATGAGCAAAAAGGTCACTGGGAAATGGCTACCAAGAGACACCAAGTAAGTCATTAAAAACTCAGACCAGGAGCACAAGTGAAAACAAGGGAAATATCCCTAGAAAGCAAATTATGAAGGTAAACCTCTTTCAAAGGCATGGATGGAACAGGATAGCTGTGTTTTCCTCCTCTTAATTTGCTACCAAACTATAAAGAGGATTCTGTTTTAATAAGCACAACCATAGCGGGACACTGCAAATGAATTTTTTGAACGGCTGTAATTAGAAGTGGTGCTGTGAACATCATTCCTAAATGCTACATGGTTTATTTCAGGTCCTGCATCTTTAAGGATCCCAAAGCACCTCGGAACCATCTGTGTTTGTCAACGCTAAAGGCAAGGACAAGAGCAGAGCAAAACGTGCAGAGCAAAGGAGAAAAGCTTCCCATCCTCTGCAGCAACCCACAGGATGTTTAACCTCACAGTGAGCAGGTACTGGCATAGTCTTGGATAAATATCTTTTGAAACACCCAAGTAACTTAAAAAATGAAATTTGGCTGACTCTAAGTGCAATGGATAGAGGTCAGAAGCCTCACCCTTTGGAGAGTCTGCTCACAGTCTTGGAGCATCTTTTGTCGACAGACAGAAATGTGTTTTCACAGTGGGCAGAGCTGGGGGGATGTGGACCAGCCCTGATCCAAACACAAGGTGGGAACATCCAAGCAGCTCCAAGCATGAGCCAAGAAACTCAGCCCCTTGCTATGTTCATTGGCTTGGGATCAGTGTGTGCAGGGGGCTTTTGGACTGGGGCTGTCTGTGTCCTACTGCTCCATCTGGAAGGGGTCAGTCTGTCTGCAAAGAGCGCTCTGGTGACCCCCAAATCACTGACATGGCAATAACTGAGCCCCTGCTGGCTGGCAGAAGGATGAGGGTAAGGACCCAACTGGTTTGGGTTAGCAACTCGGTTGTAAGAAACATTTCCAAACTGTTACTGAGAGCCCAGATTTAATAATTAATGCTTTATCATGTTTAGGAGAGCTCTGCTTGATCCTGACATTTTCCAACAGTTCCCCTAATAAAACCCCGTTGAAACAGTCCTGAGCTCCAGCTGTACAGAATAACCTGCCTTCAGTCAGGTGTACCTCAGGTGGCAGAGTGGGAACAGGGGATGTTAAATCTGGGAGGAAGCAGAGTCTGGGGCTCTCCTTCTGCAGTGGAAATCAAATTCCTGAAGTTTTGGTAGTACACAGCTGCCTGCAAATCACCTTCCCACACTCAGCAGAGCCATATCTGGAGTTTAACAATCCATTTTGGGCTATTGGCTTCACTGGCTCCAGTAACAGGGCTCTGTTCAGTGAATTTGAGGGATTCAACCCTGTTCACAATCCTCGTGGATGAAAATGTGATGTGACAATGCAACTTGCTGTTTCATCATCTGGCTAAAACCAATCCAACACACAAAGAAACGAAGTCTAGCGAATTTTGCATTAAAATATATGCGTTATGTAAAGGACCATTGCTATGGCTTACTTGAATTTAGAATATCCACTGGACAAAGATGATTAAAGCCCACTACTGCCATTAGTGAGTCATGCACGGAGGAGTATCACAAACTTTCATATCTGGGTACCTTTGAAAGCTCAGCCTAAATAGTCACAAGATCTTCCAGCACTGAGAGTTCGTTATTTCATTTGCTTGCAGGCAGCTGAATGCTGGGGGCTGAACTCTAAAAAACCCCAACAGCATGACAATTCTTCCAACACAATCACCCAGTGCCTTGCTATCAGCTATCACTGATAGCCAGTGAGATAGGTGTGCACAGCTCTGATAGGTATTTGCTATAAGTTACAGTTTAGATTTGATTACATTTAGGCAATGTTCCTCTGGCAAGATCCTATTTCAAGCCATAATTGCGACATGCCATGGTTCCTTTTTAATGCCTTGCAGCACCAAGAGATAAACTGTGCCTCTGGGATGCAAGGAAGACAATAACAACCCCAGTGTTATTGAATGCTATATATTTGGACAGGAGAAAACATCCAGTCATCCATATTCCACACAAAACTGCATCATTTAAAAAGTATAAATGGGAGACAACTGATCTGAAACCCCGGTAGAGAATTGGCAGTGACTTAAAAATGGTTATTAACTTAATCTGAAAAAAAAAAAACCAACCTGGCAGCTAAACAAGGGTGCTAATTCCTGCCTGAGCTGGGTCCCTCTCCCACTCGAGCAGGGGATGTTCAGTGCTTCTGAATATCTCAGAAACATTTGGCATTATCAAGCTAACAGGACTGGCTAAGTGAGAAACATTCAAAGGGCACAACTAAGTGGCACAATTCCAAAACAGCAATTAAAAGGCGGAATGCTTGAAAAAGAACAATAAAAGAGGTTAATTTGTATCAGGGCTTGGCAATTGGTACAGGAAATACTGTAATTCCATAACGTGCTCTCCCTTCACCCATCTCTTCATACCATGGCTGTGTGTTTATAATCTATCATTCCTTCATGGATTACATTTGACAAGAAATGACTCAATTCTATTGAAGAAGAATTTACAGGGCTATTTGTTAAGTAGGCAGGAGCCTGGATAAACCCTGGGAAACAAGTGAAACAGGTAGAGAAAAAGAGAACCCAGACTATACCTTTGGACAAGTAAGTGATTACAGGTTTTTCATTGGCAGGATGGCACAGAGATAGTCAAAAGTTAAGAAGAGAAATTAAAAATCTTAATTTTCTACCCAGGGCAGTATCTACTTATTTTCTAGAGAAGAACTCATGCACTGTCATTGAAGAGCTAATTTCAAAGGTATATCTTTAGCAGAAGCAAGGTTACAACATTTTGGCAAGGGGAGGAAAAAAGAGGAAGAGAACAAAGATGTTGAGATGACAGGATGCCACGGGAAGGAGGAGGAAGAGGAGCTGGACTATCTGCCAGGCTAAATCAAGAACTGCTGCAATGCTTCCACTGCATTTGACTCCCAGCATGCAACAACTGGCAAAAATGCCCCCAGATCTGAAGGGAAATCTAGCAAAGTCTGTCTAGGCTGGGCTATCCATCCTGCAGGCAGCTTGCCTGGAGGCTTGCTATTTTGAGATAGTAGAGAAGCTGCTTGTCATTAATATTATGATAAATCTCAATACAGAGAAAGCCTCAAATGTTTCTGTGGTCCCCAGCACCTCTGTGTGCCCCTCAAAAGAGTCACAACCCCACTGAAAGAAAAAATACTAGCTGAAGCCCAGGACAGAGCCACCTTCCATGTTAAAATGTTGAAGATAAAATGAGCTGATGTACTTCAGGAGTGGAGACAAGTAACTAAGGGAAAGAGCTATCTGGGAATAGAAGAGGAAGGAGAAAATATATTGCAATTTAACTGATCAAAAAAACTGATCACTGAAAAAGTGAGAGGCTTCAGAAGAAGGCAGAAAAAAACATGAAGTCCCGCCCAGCACTGGTGCTGTCTGCTGCAAACACCCTTTTGTTCTGAAGTCATAAATGTGTATCAGCCTCTCAGACATATGGGCAGTTGTGCATTTATCCTGTTTATTTTACTACTCCTGTGCATCCTGCCTTGCCATCTGTTGGGAAGAATTTGGATGCTGAACCATAAGTCTGAGACATAATAAATACCAGTAAACAGAAATCTAGAATGAAGATAAGCACCAAGTAATGTTTGGAAGCAGGACCAGTTTTTCAGTTTGATAGTTTGATTTATTTCCTGAGAAGAGTTTTGGCTCAGAAAAGAAGGACCAGCAGGAAAAGGTCCAATTGAAGGGACAAATCTGCGATCCCTTCTCTTATAGTGGCTTCATATTGGCATAATTCCACCGCCTTCCTAGAAAGCAGTTAACTTCACGTAGGTGGAGAATCAGACTTAATCCTGTCCCTCAAGGAAGACATGCTTGAACACCAATATTGCATGTATAAAACATAAGTTGCAAGCAGAATGCTTCAAACCCAGCTAAAGCCGCGTTCCTGCCTCTTCCCCGAGCTGGGCAGCCCTCTCGCCGTGTCCCAGTTTCTCCACATCTTCGTTTCCATTTTATTATTAGAATGAGAGGGAAGTGGGTGGAAAGGAAGCACAGTTATCCCTCCTAGTCAGGGGCAGGAAGATAAAGCAACTGGCCCCAGATGAAGCAGGAAATCTACCAAAGCCCAGAGTCACAAGCCCATCACCATCATCATCCTCCTCCTCCTCCTTCCTCTCCATTTTCAGTTTGGCAATTCTACAGAAATTGCTGCTCTTTAGCACATAAACCACAGAGACACCAACTAAATATCTGGGAGCTGAGAGGTGTTAATAACAGACTTCAGATTACACTCAGTATCTAAGTACTCCTACCTCCTCAAAGGAATTAGAGATGAGATGAAAGCACTCGCTTCTCTTCCTAATATTTGTTCCTTTTTTGCTCTGTTTCTGCAAAAATACACAAGACTACAGGATGGAGACATCAGGTACACTCCCCTTCCCCTGAGTTTCTTATGAGGTGTTTTGTACCTGGCAAGACTGACTGAAGCTACAGGTGGGACAGCATGACCTGAGCAGAGGTGACACTGTGTGACCCAGCAAATGGCACAGGGTGTACTGGAGGAATAATCTCTGTGCTGAAATTTCACAGGAGCAAAAAAAAAAAAAACAACCAACTTTGTTGTATTGACTTGTTTTACCAGTTTACACTGGTGAGGGTCAGTAGAGCTGCCAGAAGGAAGGGCAAGCCCTGGAAGTATCTAAAAAGAGCAATAAAAGCCCATAAAGGTAACAGCTGCTGGACAAAGCCCAAGGACTACATTACATCATTGCAAAGGTCCCCACAAACCCCAAAATGAGTTACTATGGCTCTGACAGATCCTACCACAAATGCCATCTGTCAAGTCCTCAGAACATGCAGTGTAACTATATACAGAATAAAAGAGTAACTGCAGCACAACACAGCCACGAGGATCCTGTTTGTACAACCCAACACCTCCTTGACTCTTCACAAAACATTTCTGCAACCTCCCCAGAACAATCCTGAAACCCAGGTGAGATTAATGTCCTCCACATTGCATCCTGCACAGCAGAAAAGAGCTTTACAGCTGGATTACAAATGTGCTTTCATTGGTCTGCAGCCTTGGGGGAGCATCACTAATGCACACAGAGTCTTTGGGATCTAAGTTTTGCACTGGGATATCTGACATGCTGAGAGCCACAGAGGAAAAACCAAAACCTTTGTGTAGCCTGATAGCTCCCTGCTGGCTATAGAGTAGATCAAGTTCAAGAAAGCAAATTAATTCATTAAAGTGACATATATTCAGTCAATTTTTCAGATCCTTGTTTCATAGGGCAGGAAAGAAGGGATGTTTTGTGACATCAATAAGATCATTTGAGAGCCTCTGTATAAACGTTCAAAGAAGTGCATTGAGGAGACACATGCTTTTTTTTTTTTTTTTTTTTTTTCATGTGAGAATAGACAATACCTTAACCCATCTTCTGCTGGCAGATCCTCCAGCACCAAATTTTCAGTATTTTTAAGTATTTTTTTAATACAATGGACAATATTTCAAAGGGATTGAACTCTGTGTCCACAAAGGCAGTTTCAAATTCAGAAACTCTAACAAATTGAATGCTTCTGGAAAAAAAAAAAATTAACTTAAAATGGATGTTAAAAAAAAATCACTCCATCAGTTGCCAGCAAAACTGCTCTGCTTCAGCCAGGGTAGCAAAGCTGACACTGGAGTGCTAAGAATTGCTCTTAAAAACAGTGAGTAAAGCACAAGGACCTTCTCGAGAGTGTGTTTTACCAAGGCAACGGAGATGGTATGAGCAGGATGTATGGAATGAAAGAGTGCAAACATGGTCTGCATCACAGCAGAGTCCTTCACTGATGGGTTCATGTTTGTGTTGAAAGATTCATGGATGAAAGCTCACTCTTCAGAGTGCAATAATATGTATATATTGTCCTAAAAACAGGCTACAGCATCACAAAATAAGTTTCTCAGAGCAGAGACACCCATTTGGGTATTCTCCATTTGCCACCACTTTTCCTTCACAGTGTGAGCACAGGCTCATGTGCCTGCACAGACTGAGAAGAGCAACCACCTCTTTATGTGCCTGTGGACACAACCTCCAAGGCAGGTCACGTCTGATCTTAGAGGGATTTAACACTTGCTCTACACCAAATAACACTTTGGCCACAGCATTGGAATAAAAAGTCTGCATTGTATTCAGTTTATTACAAACAGTGGTGGTGCTGGAGCTTCATAGCTGTGCTTGGAGAATACTAAGGAATATTCATTCTTTTTGGATGAGCCATGAATTTGCAGTACTGATGGACAGCAGCCTGCCTTTATTTGCTTGCCTCAAACATTGGTATAAGCATTTTTATTTTGTTTTCAGGAGTATCCATGGAAGCGGCGCATGCGGGTGCCGCAGCTCCCGTGTTTGTGTGCATTCATCCAAGCTGGAAGACTTGCAAATAATTGTGCAAATGTGCATTTGTGCAAGTTTTCAAAACCAGAAATGATTTACTCGATCCTTCCTCCCCATTATAAATGTTCCAGGAAGGACACGTGGGCCCACGTGAATTAAACAGCCAATTGCACCACTTGAAAAGTAAATGGCAAACAGGGAATACTAAAAGCAGTAGACACAATGGGTTCAAAGAGATTCATGTGCTGAAGTGTTTAATAAAATACTCTTTGAATAAATTTAAATTACAAGTACATTACTTGATTTCCTATCTTGATGTCACAGAGCCTGCAGAGCGCTCTATTGTGAGCTGTCCTATTAACTTCAGCACGATTGTTCACCAAGATAAGCAGTTTCAGTGGATAAAGTGGTGTTTTTAACATTGTTTTTTGCTAGGCAAACATTTTAAACAGATCTTCCTCGTGAGTAGGACCATGCGAGGCTCAGGAAGCTGTGCTGCCCATTTCCCATAGGAACAGGGGCTGCTGGGAAGTCGGAGTGGTTCAATCTCCCTTTTTGGGCTCAGGCTGACCACAGAATGGTTACTCACAGGACACAGCATCCGCTGGGCTTGCAGGACCCTGCTCTGCACCCAGGGACCCAGAGGTGCTGACAGCGACCACAGCTCAGGTGTGGGCATGGGACAGAACAGCAGGCACCCAAAACGGGGCTGGTTTGCTCTTCTTGGGAATTTGTGTGCTGGGCTGCAGGTCTCAGGTTGATTGGCTGCATGGGGGGTCTGTCAGAAGCTCCCTGCTCTGGTGACATTTTAGCTTCAGCTGCTGAGACTGCAGCTGTTGTGGTTGTCTTGGGCCCAGAAAACCAAACCCCAGCTTTGCCAGGGAGCCCTGGGCCACCTTCAGAGGCTCAGCCATTCTGCTCCTCACATCCACACCAGGAATTATTTCACTTTCCCACCGAAGGCAATTACCTTGGATAAAACTTAAAAATCCACGCAGAAACGGCGCAATTATTTAAAATCCACTCAATGAACCTCCTACCTCCACCTCTGGCAAACACACTAAAAGAACAAAATTGGGATTAGACAGGCAAGAGTGTGAGTGATGGATCATTAACGCTGCCTCTTGAGTGACTAAGCTCCATAGTAGTATCAACTACTAGTGCTGAAACATGATTTCATCCCTGCAGCTCCAAACAAAGATAATATGCCTGATCCCTAAGCTGTGTCACTCCAATTACGATGCCAATTTGTTGTAAAATATTGTTTCAAAGAAAAACAGGAAAACATTGAGGAGCACCTGATAATTGAATTATAAGGTTATTCTTTTACATCCTGTTTCAGCAATTTTGTTTGAAATCTTGGGACTGGGGCTACAGAACAGGTGATTGTTCATAATTCAGCATATAGGTTGTTTAATTGATAAAGCTGAGAAACATTTTACTGGGAAATTTCAATTGACCTGAAATTTGCTCAGCAAAATGCTTTATGTATGTCAAAAGCAATTTCAGAGGCTGTTAAAGGCATTTTCAGCTTCTGTATATTTGTGTCTCAGATTTGTCTTTTTGACATGAGTGAAATGGCAATAAAGACCATTAAAATAAATCAAGGAGGTTTTAACAATTATTTCTCCAAAACACCAGAAGATTTCTAAAAATAGGTTTGAAGCCAGACCGTTTAAACACATATAAAAATCCATAACTGAAGCTATTTTCCTGCTATGTATCTCCTCAGAATTGCAATATTACCTTTAGATTACTAAAAGACTCAGCCACTTCAAATGAGTGAGGCTCTGAAATGGTCAAGGGAGTGTTGTTTTAAATCAGCTTCTAGAAATGGTTTTATTATTTTATAAAACAAAGGAATGGTTCCATGTTGAAATCCAAGTCCCATGGCATGGTTTAAAACATGAATAATTTACTGTATCTATAGATTTTATCTTACAAAACAGAACATACTGAAAAAGGAGGAGAGAATGTAGTCTTTGCTCCTCAGCTCTGTGAACAGATGACAGCTTTCTCAAATTGGGCATTCTTAGCACATATTTGACAACTTTAAAAATTGTAACTTTATAATTTGATTATGAGCATTTGAATTTTGAGCAGAACAGCTCCCTTGCTGTCGGTTTGATGTGTCCCATGAAACGCCTTTTTATCCCCCAAAGTGATGGGGGTTTGAGCTTCACTGGCACACAGCTCCTGGGTGCAACTGGTCAAAATCCCCTGGTGATGCCAGGAGGGCACCACTGCTGCCCAGTGGTGCAGCCAGGCTGGAACTTGGCCATGGAGCTGGGAGCTGCCTCCACACTGCCCATTCCCCACAGCTCCCCTGACTGCTCTCCTAAACAAAGTCCTGACTTAAGCCCAGGTGAAATCAAGGAAGAAATCCCACCAGTTTCAGTCAAAGCTGCACTTCTATGAATGGTGTTACTGGGAGACTACACAGAAATCCTGACATTGGGAAGCTCAGGGATTTTTCCCACAGGTGACAGGTCCAGCCTAGCTGAACAAGCTCAGCAGCTCCTGCAAGATACAAACAAACTTATTTTCCATGAAAAACAGAGGCTGAAGACACTTAGAACAAGCTCAGTGAAGATCACAAGATTCAGTTCAAGTGGAGGATGCTCAGCACCTCTCAAGCAAACTCAGGAGCTCTCAGATGCAAGCCCTCATTTTCCAGGTGCAATAAAAGCCCATGCTGAGTGTTAGATTTCCTTTAAGAGTCATAAAGCCAAGCATTGCTATTACCCATAAACCTTCACATTTCAATAATTCTTTCTCTCTTTAGCATCTAAAAATGTTTCCTTTTCCTACAGCTCTTCTATGTATGCCTACTATTGCTAGGTAGCAAATCCGGTATTTTAAGAGAAAAATCATGTTACACTGTAGCCTTAAATCATTAGCTAGAGGAGAAGATGAGAACAGACGTGAGAATGAGGTGTTTTCTACCACGCCACAGTCTGTTCTGGGGAGAAAAAAACCCATCTAAACACAGCTGCGACTCTGAACCGGAGCTGGGCTCGTCTGGGCTGAGCCGTCTGTCAGTTGGAATAAAGCACAAAGCCGGGTTTGCAAAGTTGCCGTGCGCTGAGCCGCGCTGATGGAATGGGGTGCGCAGCAGCCCGCCCGCCGAGCGCATCCCGGTGGGGAGCGGGGCCCCGGTACCCCCACACCCCAGCCACAAAGCAGCTCGGCACAAGTCACCAGCCCCCCTCTGCCCTCCCTTTCCCCCACACTCTCCTCCGGCAGCACCGAGGCTCTGCTGGCCGTTCCCAGACACCATGGACCAGCAGGTGAGCGGCTTCAGAGCCGCCGTGGCCACGGCCCCGCTGCCCGCGCAGGTCCCTCCTTTCCCGGGGATGTGCCGCGTTCCCACGGCCGGAGCCCCGCGCTCTCGGCTGACAGATGTGCTTTCGCATCTGGGCTTTGCGACCTGCTCTGCCAAATGCTCGCAACACCCATGTGCTTCTTTGTCCCCGCAGTTACCGCCGCGCCTTCTCCACAACTCCATTTTCAGAGCGGGAGCCACATGTTCGGCCTCTGCGGGGAGCGGGGTCCTGCTGCCCAGCTCAGCCGCTACAACACCCATCTTTTTATTGTTCCCACCCTCCAGCCTGACCCTCGGGCTGTATCGAGGAACCCCGAGTCCCCACTGAAGCACCTGAGCGGTGGCAACACCCCCTCCACCTGAGCTCCCGGTGTCTCTGTCTGAGGGCAGACTGGGAGGAACTGGAGTTCCCGCTGTCCTGCCCGAGAGCTGTGGTTGAGCTCCAAAGCTCCTAAAGCCAAAGTCCCGGGGGCAGGGGGGAGAGGGGAGACCCAGCCCCGAAGCCTGTAGGGCTCAGGTGCGCCCCAAGGCACCCAAAGCCCCGTCCCCGCCAGGAGCCCCCCACAGCCGCGAAGCCCCGGCGATGGTCGCGGAGCGAGGTCGCCCCCCTGGGCAGCGCTCCCCTGGGCAGCGCTCCGCATCCCGCCGCCGGTTCCCATGGCAATGTCGGAGATGCCGGTTGCCACGGTAACGCCATCCTCCTCCTCGGCCGTGTCCGAGGCAGCGGCGCGGCTCCGGCCCCGGCTCCGGCGGGGCTCAGCCCGGCGGCTCCGGCTCCAGCTCCTGCTGGGCTCTGCCCGGGCGCTGCCCGGCGGCTCCGGGAGCGCAGCCGGGTCCCCCTGGGGAAGTTGCTCCCCCCTCCCCGGCGCGGCCCCGGTACCTTCGAGGCAGCAGATCCTCCAGAGCCCCGAGTGCGTGAGATCGCCCCGCGCCCGCCGCGGCGGCCCCTGCGCCTCGTCCGTCGTGATGTTGGTGCCGTTGCAGATGTGGGCGCTGGAGTAGAGCCAGTAGTCGGTGCCGATGGCGATGGCCATGAGGCTGAAGGCTGCGAAGGCGCCCACCGTGGTCAGCAGCATCTGGACGCCACGGTCACACCACACCATGGTGCTTCATAGTCCCCGCACGGGCGCGGGGGGCCGCACGACACCGCCCGGCAGCCGCCGCGCCCGCGGGAGGCTCCGAGTCACGGGGC